>NC_142205.1:1922500-2224375 GCF_049639895.1 Pseudopodoces humilis | reverse complement strand
TACACGTCCTCGGCGCGCCGCGACGCCGTCCCGTTGATCTCCAGCACCACATCCCCGGCCTTCAGCCCTGCCCTGCGGGGAGAACACGGATGAACACACAGAGGGTGAGGCAGACGCTCGGCGTCATCATCATGCGAGTGCAGCGGGAGCTGCGGCACCAAGGGGTTCTACAGCCGCACCGGTACTTGTCCAGTGAGCCACCCAGCCTGGGAAAAGGTCCCCAGGTGGTTTCTGCTGCAGAGCCCAAGCCCTGCTGCTCTGCAGCAAAATACATCCCACAGCTGCTCCCTGACACACCCCTGAGGCACAGGGCAGCACTTACTGGTGTGCCGGGGAGCCGATGATCACCTTGTGGATCAGCACGCCATAGGAGATGTCAGGAAAGGTGGGGTCACGCAGCTTCAGCTCTGCCAGGATGCTGCAGAGTGAACATCGGCATCAGGGATGGAGCTGGAGGCAGAGCAGGGCTCCCACCCCACCCCCTTCAGCTGCACAGGATTAGAGAGCAGGCACAGAACCTCCCCTCCTGTGTTCCTGCTCCCTGCTGAGCACAAGCCACAGCTGCCAGCTCCTAACACAGCCATCCTCCTGTCAGAAAGAGAAAACGAGAATCCCAGTGGCACCAGGGAGAGCTGGAAACCCCTGGAGCAGCTGCCAGCTGGATCAGAGCGGTGGTGATGCACATCCCAACGTCACATCACCCTTCCCAGGGTCAGACCCATCCCTCCCCTACTGCGGTTTCACTTCTGTGCCCTAGGTGAGGAGGATAAACAACACAAACTGTGCCCCTCTTCCTGCCAGACGTGTCAGCAGAACTCTCCTCCTGAGTCTAGAGACTAAACAATCACAGTTTCTCCAACTTTCCCACAGATTGTAGGATTTCTAAACCAAATTTAAACTCTGCATCTCTCACAGCTCCTCTTTGGATTCTCCCCAACTGTTGCAGCACTCCAGCTGGATGTCTCTGGAGTGACAGCATTCTTCCCTCAAACACTGCATCAGCTCCAGTCCCTGCAGACCCACACAGTGTCTGCCCAGCTCTGCTCCTCTCAGGTCCCTGCTCAGCCAGTCAGGACTCCCCACGTGGCTGTGGTCCGTGCTGAACTCTGCTGTGCAGTCCCACAGCCCAGTAAAAGCTGCCAAGCCTTCCCAATTTCACACAGCAGAGGTGGGAAGAGGCCTCTCAAGCTCATCTCTCCCGACCCCCAGCAGCCTCAGTCAGGGCAAGCTGCTCTGGACTGTGTCCAGTTGGGTTTTGAGGATCCCCAAGGACCCTCCAGGCTATGTGTGCCAGGGTCTAAGCACCCTTCTCACAGTAAAAAAAGGGATTTCTCATGGACCCTCAAATGTCTCTGTGCCCCCTCTCTCTTATCCGGCGTGGGCACCATGGACAGAACAAGGTCTGTGCCTGAGCCTGTGCCCAACATGGAGCTTCTCCTTCCTGTGCCAGGGAAGTTTCCAGATGGAAAGGTTCAGGGTGTTCAGGGCAGTCACCCGATTCCAAGGCAAGCAATCCCTTGTTGGGAGCCCTTCCTGCTGGGCACAAACAAGCCTGGCAGTCAGGTGGTTTCCCTGGACCCGCGTCCCAGGAGCCGCGTCCGAAGAATTTCACGCTGCTTCCTGACAGACCCGGTCTCTGCAAGCGTGGCCAGGAAAGCAGGAGGAGCCTGGGCCGGCCTCCCACATCCCTCGGGTTCTGCCGGGTACCAGCACCATCTGCTGGGCATTGGGGAACTCACCAGACTTTAAGGAGAGCAGAGCACAGCCCCAGAAGGTGTTTGCCCAGCATGGCACAACACCAGCCCCACGAGGCAGCTGAAGGTCCCTTAAACGTGACTGCAAGAACCGAAGAACCAGAGCAGGTGTTGTCCTTGAGAACTGCTCCCACAGGTGAGAGCACAGGTCCTGCTTACTGACATGGGCACTTCACAGAATTGCTTGGTTTAGAAAAGACTTTTAAGATCAAGTCCAACCCCAGCTCTGCCAAGGCCACCACTGACCATGTCCCCAAGTGCCACATCCACACAGCTGTTAAATCCCACCAGGGATGGGGACTCCACCATTGCCCTAGGCAGATGTGCCAGGGCTGGACACCCCTTTCCAAGAAGGAATTTTCCCAGTATCCAATCTCAGCCTCCCATGGCACAACCTGAGGCAGTTTCCTGTAGTCCTGTTCCCTGGGAGCAGAGCCCGACCCCCACCTGGCTCCACCCTCCTGTCAGACAGAGCACTTTTTATCTGCTCACAGAGACTACTACAAATGTAGAAACCTGCAAGTTTCCAATTTACCCCTGGGCCAGCCAGGAGTCTAACCACAACACAAGCACAAAGAGATTTGAGAGTGAAAGCTTAAGATGTGGAGACAAACCTCCCAAAACCAGGCACCCTCAGTTAGTTGGGAAGATCCCAGCACATCCCTGCCCCAACAGGACCGATCTGTTGGCCCCTGACCTCAGGACAGGTACCTGGGAGTGAGGGTCAGCATCATCACCCCGATGTACCGGCGCTTCGTCTCTGCATTGCCAAACCAAGAGCCTGTGGAAGGACAGGACATGGAATGTCATGGCTGGAAAACAGAACAGTGCTGGGCTGAGCCCTCACAACAGGGAGCATCCAGAGCCACTCCAAATCCCTACAACAGCTCAGTCCAGTTCCCAGTGCCAGCAGGAGCATTCCAGGTGATGCGTTTTACACCGTGACTTGGCTTCCCCGGTTTGTCAGATTTTTGAGAGAGAATGTTCCTCCCCAGTGTCACAGGAGAACCAGGCAGGGCAGGGGAGCACCAGCACAACTTTCCTGTGGCACCAGATGAGGCCCCAAACACTTCTCCTGCTCTCTTTGCCTTTCTTGGGAAGTTCAGCTGTGCCAGAGCCTCCCCCAGCACCCAAGCATGGAGGTCCCCACTTACTCTTGCGCTGCTCCTCCTTCTGCAGGAACTTCCGCAGCCGGTCGGAAGGGATGGCAAAGGAGATGCCCGAGGTCACCTTCATGGTGTTCACACCAATCACCTCGCCATCCTGCAGGGAAAGGGCACTGGGCTACCCAGCCTGGATCACTGTGGAGAGCAGGGGAACTACTGCACCAGCCTGGGGTCCTGCCTGTGCACCCACCCCTTCCCAGGCTTCTGTCCCTGTGTCCTACCTGACCCTGCCAAGGTTGAGTCTATGGGATGAGTCCAGGCAGTCCCTGGCCCTGCCCTGCCAGCACCAGCCAGACCTCGTCTCCACCAGAGCCCCATCAGTTCCACCTGCCTCAGATACTGCACAGGGTTCTCACGCCAGGCTTAGCCCTCCTCTCCCTCCTCCCAGCACACACAAGCACTCCCACAGGGAGGAGCAAGGGGCACACGGCACATCCCTGTCCCAGCCAGCAAGGAGACAAGCAGCAGGACTCACCAGGTTGACGAGGGGGCCCCCAGAGTTCCCAAACTGCAGCAGAGGAGAGAGAGAGTGTGAGCAGACCACAAGAGCCCCATCCTGAGGCCAATCCCAGGGTGACCAGCCAGAACCCCCATGCGAGCCCCTCCTCCCTCCCAGTGCCCACGTCCCTTACATCGATGGCAGCGTCGGTCTGGATGTACTCCATGTCGGTGGCGGCCAGGCCCAGCTCGCGGCTGCCGCGCTGCGCCGAGCTGACGATGCCCGAGGTGATGGTATTCTGCAGGGCGAAGGGGCTGCCCATGGCCACCACAAACTCGCCCTGCCTCACCTCGGCCGAGCGCCCCAGCGGCAGCGTGGGCAGCGGGTGCTGTGGGGAGCGAGCCGGTCAGCGTGACAAACACAGGGAACGTCCCCGCTCCCCGGTGTCCCCACGGCTGTGACACGCACACACCTTGGGCTTGATCTTGATGGTGGCGATGTCCGCCACCTGGTCCACGTCGTGCACCACGGCGTCGTACATCTCGCCGCTCGCCAGCTTCACCCGCACGCGCCGACGGTTGGCCACCACGTGCGCGTTGGTGACGATCAGCCCGTCCGGGGACACCAGGAAGCCCGAACCGTTGGAGATGGGAACCTCCCGGCCCAGGAAGGGGTGTCTGCAAGGAGGGCACAGGTCAGGAGGGGTGGCAGGGACAGCAGGGAGCAGCGAGGGTGCATGGGCAGCGGCACGATGGGGAAATCCTTCCCTGTCCCAACAGTCTGCACAAAGAGGGGAATCTGCACAAATGCAGCAGGAATCCAGAACTCATGCACAGCCACAAAGGTACATTCCTACCAGGAAGAGAAGTGTGCAAGAGCAGGAGGGGCTGTGACCTGTGCAGAGACAAGGCCAGAACACACGGAGCCCAGCCTTTGAGCAGGTAACAAATACCTGAGAGGCCACAGGAACGTTTCCTGATAGCGGGAGCAGACTCACAGCTCTGGGCCCTGCTGGTAGTCAAGTGAAGGGAATGGAAAATGGGATGGACCATCAAGCAAGGCCAAAGCCCAGCTGATGGTGAATTATTGCCAGTGTGGGTCAGGAACCCAGGGAAGGAGCAGCACCAGCTGATGCCTCCTTAAATTGCGAGACAGAGAGGGTGACACTGCACACGGGTGACACCAAGCTAGAAGCAGAAGTCACCCAGCCAGAGGGGAGAGCTGCTGCACAGAGGTGCTCCGAGAGGCCGGAGGCATTGGATGGTGAGAACATCAGAGAGCACACAGGGAAATGCCGAGTGCTGCTCCTAGGCAGACTAACGGGGGCAGCCCGGGAGGCAGCTCCGCCAGACGGCCCCGGAGGACATGGAAGTGGCAGCGACGTGCGGCAGCCTCGTGTCGGTCTCTCCCGAGGCACTTTCGGGAGCCTCCGGGACAGTTCAGGACAAGCCTGAGGCAGAGGTCCCGGAGGGGCCGAGGCCACACTCCGCAGGGAGGAGGGAAATCTCTCCCGGGGACCTCCCGGTGCCGGTACCTGCCCACGATCTCCACGTAGACCAGCGCGGGCGCCGTCTTCTCCACCACGTCGGCGATGAAGTTGAAGGCGGCGCGGGGCGAGGTAGGCGGCGGGGCGGGCGGCGGGGAGGGCACGGCGGCGCTCAGCGGGGGCCGGCGGCGCTCTCGGGCCCACAGCAGCACCAGCGCCGCCGCCCCGGCGCCCACCGCCGCCGCCAGAGACCGGCCCCTGGCGGAGGGCGGCGGAGAATGGGAAGGAGGGGGAGGAGGAGGGGGCGGGGGCAGTTCAGCGGCTCCGGTCAACGCCCGGCACCAGCGCTGTACACCCGGTGGCACCGGGATACACCGAATCCGCACCCTCCGCGCCGCTGCCGCCATGCTGCCGAGCGGAAACCGCGCCCCGCCGGGCGGGGCCGGACCGCAGGGCACTACGGGAATTGTAGTCCTGGGGCGAGGTCCGCCCGACACCGTCCTCCGCCGCGGGGCACGCCGGGAGCGGTAGTTCCGAGGCGGGACCTGACGGAAGCGCGTTCTGCTGCGGGGTACGCCGGGAGTTGTAGTCCTGCTGGGAGCTACCGTCCCGCCGTCAGCGAGATGTGTCGATAACCGGCGCGACAGCGGAGCAGGGCAGCCCCGTTGTCAGAGCCGCTCATCGAGTCCGCCGGAGCGGCCGAGGGCCGCGGCTGGGCCGAGAGTACTGCGGCGGCGCGGTGAGGGTCAGGAAGGCGGTGCGCTCCCAGCGTGCCCCGCGCGGGCCTGGCGCGCGGCCGCGGGCAAGATGGCGGCGGGTGCGGGGCGGCCGTGAGGCGCCGGCACGGCGGGGATGGAGCCGCCCGCGGCCCCGGGCCCCGAGCGGCTCTTCGACTCGTACCGGTGAGTGCCTGCCCGGTGGACTCCCGGGGGAGCCGCGCGAGAACTGCTGGAACTCTGGGCGGGGGTCGCGGGGTTAGGGGAGGGCGGGGGTGTCTCACGGAATCCCCGTGGGGAAGGTCGGGGTGACCCGTGGGGGGACCCGGGAGGGCCCGGGGTGTGCCCGAAGTGGGTTGGGAGACTTGCTGGGGGGACCACGCGGAGCGGCGGCCGCAGGGCGGGTCCTTGGGATCGCCCCGGCCACGCTCAGACGGCCCCGGCCGCTCTATGCCCCTGTAGGTTCCCGAGCGATGGGTTCCTGCTCCTGGCCTTGCTGCTTTACGCCCCCGTGGGGCTCTGCCTGCTCGTCTTGCGCGTCTTCATCGGCGTCCACGTGTTCCTGGTCAGCTGCGCCCTGCCCGACAGCGTGGTGCGCCGGTGCGTGACCTCGGGGGGCTCCGGCTGCTGCCCGGGCTGGGTGTGGGGTGGCAGGGCCGCCCCGGCCCTTGGGTGTCCCCAGCCGTGGGGGCTCGGCTCAGGGTAGGATCTGTGGGGAGCTGTGTCTTCAGGACTGTTTGTCTTCGGGAGCCTTGGAGGTGCTTCTTCTGCTAAGCCCAGAGCTAGCAGCTACCTCTGGAGTGCTCAGGGACTGGTCTGGAGCATGTGGATCAGCCTGGTGTGCTGCTCAGGAGTTCTGTGGGCACTTGCTGCCCTCATCCCAGCCCCACAGCAATTCCTGCTCCAGATGTATAATTTCCATTTGATCCCAGAGCCATCTGTCCACCTGCGAGAATTCCTGGGCCCTTGTCTGTTGGACATGTCACCTAGCAGTGGTTCAGAGGGCAGGAGCTGAGGAAGATCCTTGTTCCCCTGGCAGGTTCATTGTCCGTGTGATGTGCTCCGTGCTGGGGTTGCTGGTGCGTCAGAGCGACCCTCGGCTGCGTGGGGCTGGCACCAGGGTCTTCATTGCCAACCACGTCACCCCCTTCGACCACAACGTTGTCAGCCTGCTCACCTCCTGCAACACGGTGAGGGCACGGCCGGGGCTCCTCCCCTCGGGCGGGGCACGGGCAGCTCTGCCCGCTTTGGTGCTGCAGTGGTCACGGTGGAAGGCAGCTTGAAGCCCACTCAGTGCCACACCCTGCCACAGGCAGGGACACCTTCCACCAGCCCAAGTGACTCTAAGCCCCGTTCAGCCTGGCCTGTGACACTTCCAGGGATCCAGGGGCAGCCACAGCTTCTCTGGGTAACCTTGCCACTCTCACAGCCAAAAATTTTTCCTATTATCCAGCCTAAATTTCTCCTCTTTTGGTTCTACCCATTAATCATTATCTTGTCGCTCCAGTTTCTGGTGCAGATTCCCTCTCCAGCTTCCCTCTAGGCTCTTTCAGATCCTGGAAGGTTTCATTTCCAAATCTGATTTATTAACTCAGGGTGTTAACCTTGAGGTGTTTTCTGTGGCTCAGTGTCACTCGTGGGCTCTGCATGAAAAAGTGGAACGGGGTGAGGAGCAGCAGGAGTTGTTACAGTGGGGGCTGATTTTGGTGGAAGAGTGCTTCCTTCTCTTCCTTCCAGCAGCTGCTTCCTTCTCTGGCCTTTTGGATAAGGGGGCAGGGCTGGTTGTGGGGTTTCCCCCAGCACTGGGTGGGAAGTTTTGTGGGGGGCATGCAGGGTGCTGAGGGAGCAGCATGTCAGTGGTCCTTGGGTAGTTCTGGGCTGTCCATGCTCTCCTGTAAAATTCTTTGTGTGTGGAGTTCCTGAGTCAGCAGGCTCCGTGTGGCTCCTGTGTCCTGCAGAGCCATTGATTTACCCCTGGCCTGGAGAGGGGGGACTCCTGGAAGTGGTGTGTGTCCTGCCAAGTGTGTCAGGGACTGCTGGAGAGAACACTGGGGACAGCTGGGAGTGCATGTGTCTGGCAGGCAGGGCACAGTCTGAACGGATGATTTGGAATCCATTTCCTGTGGAATTGAGGCTGGAGCAGGGACTGAGGCCTGGCAGTAACATGTTCTCAGCCACCAGTGCTGTCAGTGCAGGTCACTCTCAGTCCCAGAGGGGTTTTTACCAATGAACAGGAACTTTGTCACCTCTGTCACCTGGGAAGGTGGGGCAGGAGGGCCTGGAAGGGTGGGCAGGGCGGTGTTTCCTCCTCACTTCTGTTCTTGCAGCCTGCCCTGAGTGGTGCCTCAGGGTTCATCTGCTGGTCCCGGGGATTCATGGAGCTGGGAGTGACAGGCAGCCGTGCGGAGCTGGTGGATTCCCTGAAGGAATACTCGGCCCACCAAGGGAACCCACCACTGCTGCTGTTCCCAGAGGAGGCGGCCACCAATGGCAGGGCCGGGCTGCTCCGCTTCAGGTGAGGGAGTGGGAATTCCCACAGCAGGGGAGCAGGAATTCCTGCAGCAGGGCAGCTGGGAATGGCAGCTCTGGTTCTGGGATCATTCACTGCAGAATTCCTCCCTTCCAGCTCCTGGCCCTTCTCCATCCTGGATGAGGTGCAGCCCGTTGCCCTGCAGGTCCGGAGGCCATTGGTGGCTGTGGTGAGTGGTGGGCACAGGGACAGGGTGTGGGCTGGGTACAGCTTTTCTTTCTGCTCCTGCCTTGGAGGTGTGGCCTGGCCTCGTGTGCTGGCACCCTGGAACCAGCTGCTCAGGGCTAACACTGTTCCCACTGCCTTTCTTGGGAACTTGGCCAGTCAGGACTCCCCTGGTTACACTGACAGATGTTTGGTGGCCCAGCTGGCTGTCACTGTGCCTCTCGCTTCATGGCCAGTGTAGTTTGCTTTCCTCCTGGTGAGCTCCCTGCTGTGAAAGACCAGCTGCAGTCAGTCCTCGTGCCAAAGGTCACGCAGGGCTCTGGAGGCTCCTGAGCTGGTGGCCCAGGCACAGACACAGGACATGGTGCAAGAGCAGCCCCACACAAGGGATAAAGTTCACGAGGGCAATGGCAGCACTGCCAAAGGCATTGCAGGGAAGCTGCTCTCAGCGAGGCTTTGTTGAATTTCTTATTTTTGATATTTATTATTTATGATCTGGTGACCACAGAGTGCTGCCAGTTATGGCTGTCACTCATGGGTCTGGTGTTTCTGGGGACACAGCAAATGAACCCCTGGCAGGGTGAGGAGTCACCTGGATGTGTGCATGGATGAGAACTGCAGGAATTTTTGTTAACTCTTGTTAGGGCAGGGGTGCTGAGACAGAGTTGAGGCAAGCCACAAGCATGGGTGAAGTTGCAGATTTCTAGCAATGAAGATAAGCTACATTTTGAATGACGCCTCCAGAGAAGTGTGAGAGTTTTTCTGTTCTAGACAGTTTATAAGGAATATCTGACGTTTTTATGGGTTTGGTTGCATTGAGAAATTCTGAGATGTGACAAGTTGTGTGTGTGTCTGTGCATCCCTTCCCTCGTGCATGTCAGGGCAAAGAGCAGGTCTGTGTGGAGGTGCTGGTTACAGTCACTTCTTGGCTCAACTTTTATTTCCAGAGTCTGAGCAGGACTTTGTGCTTCCTGCACATTGGCTAGTAAATCCTAGTGGATTTCTGGGGTGATCTTAAACCATCAGATACTGGAGGGATTGGAGATGTGATATTTTGAATGGTTCAATTGGTGTTTTATAGGAGGTTTTCTTACATCATTGTGTAATGTATATTAGGCACTGGGTTGGGCCAAACACCAAATTTGGGGATAAGAAAGAATTTTCTCCAGCTCCAGTTGCATGGAATATTGCAGGAGGGTGTTGTTCTGTGGCACAGGCAGTGAAACTGAAATCTGGCTGTGGGCATCACTCCAGGCATTTGGGTTTAGGGTTCTGAAGTTGTGTTTGTCCAGGAAACGAGGTTTCTCTGTTCCCCTTGTGGCTGGACTTTTGAGGTTTGTCTCATGTACAGCTCCTCTTCCCAGGCTGTGGGATAAACCAGGCACAGTCCTGTCTGAGAATCACTGAATTATTTGGAAAATCCCTCTGTTTGGATCCCCTCTGTGAGGTCCAACCATTCCCCCAAGCACTGCCAAGACTACCACTGACCCTGTCCCCAAGTGCCACATCCACAGTGCTGTTAAATCCCTCCAGTGATGGGGACTTCTCCCTGCCCTGGGGAGCTGTGCCAGGGCTGGACAACCCTTCCCAGGAGGAATTTTCCCAATATCCAACCTGGGCCTCCCCTTGCACAACCTGAGGCTGTTCCCTGGGAGACCTTACAGGAGTTGGGACATCACAGAGAGGCTGTTGCCACCAGAAAGAGGAAGGATTGTTCATGGTTCTGAGGAAACATTAGTAGGTTTTCGTTGTAATCCTCTACAATAGGTTTTCAGGCATTTTTTGTGCTTTCTGAAGGTACAGACTGGTAGGGAATTGGGGGAATACTGAGGGAGGTCTTAGTGGGAGGAAAGTTTTCATTGGGAGCAGTGAAAACTGATGATGATCAGTGAGGGTGAAGCTGCCCTGGGGCTTACCCTGCTTGCACTGGCTTTGCCATTCCCACTTTCCCAATCCTCCAGCCACAGCTCAGGTGTGCTCTGCCCAGTGGAACCTGGACCAGCTCCTTTTCCATGGGTGGGATCTCACTGTGCTCTCCTCCCCAGAGCGTGGCTGACTCCTCCTGGATCACAGAGCTGCTCTGGACCTTCTTCGTTCCCTTCACAGTTTATCAAGTAAGGTACTACGTCTCTCTCTTCCGTTTGGGGCAGGGTTGAGGGTGGGCAGGGCTGTGGTGTCACCGTGGCAGTGAGAGCTCCCTCCCTGGGTGCCTCAGCAGGGCTGGGCTCAGCACCAATCTGGGTCTGGCCATGTCTGACGTGGAGAGGGCTCCTGGTTCCTGTTGGGGAAGGAGAGGAGTCTCAGTGTCTCCAGGTGTTTAGTTCAGGTTGCCAGGTGTATTTTTGAAGCTGGGCTGCTCAGTCCGGCAGTGCTGGCCCCCAGTGTTTTTGTCTGTCCCTGTGATCCCTTGGGAGTGGGGTGATGATCCAGGGGGATGGTGCAGGGGTGGTCCAGACCCCTTCCCAGGGCCTGGGTGTGAGCCTAGGCTGGCTGAGTAGCTTTGCTGCAGTGAGGGCAGTGGAAGGGACTGGGAATCAAATGTAGGGCTTGATGTATTTCAGCAAAGGAAAGCCTTTCCCTGGTTCTATCTGCCTGAATTCTGGGTGACCTGTTTTCTACTTCCATGTTAATGGCCACATATCCTCATTAAAGCCTTTCTGGGAGCTGCAGATCCCTCGTGTTACACTTGAGGGCTAAGGGAGCTCCAGTGAGCCAGTTCTGTCTTCTGTCATGTCCTGGATTTGGGTGTTGGGGTTTGGTGCTCCTGTGGGGAAAGGTGTGGGGGTGAGCAGGGAGCATGTAGGTGGGGATGGCATGGCTGCCCCTGGCAGGATGTCCCCAGGGGCTGCTCCCAGCAGGGCTGGCTCCATGTGCTGTTGTCCCCACTCAGGTGGATGCCGTCTGTCCCCAGACAAGCAGATGAGCGGAGTGAGGACTTTGCGCTCCGAGTTCAGGAGGTAGGAAGGTGGTGTAGGAGAGGGATGTGTAGGACTGCTGCACTTTGGGATGGGCACAGAGGAGAGTGGGGTGCAGGGAGAGTTGCAGAGGGCATTTCTAGGTGTGTTTGTGTGATGGGAGCTCTGGTACATATTTATTGCCCCTTGGAAGAACTCGGTTATTTCATGGCTTATTTGCCACCTCACATTGAGGCTTTCTGCAGTTGTCAGGGTTCTTCCCATCGAGTTCAAACCTTTTACCCCCTTTCTATAATGCCACAAATCAAACAAAGCAGTTGTTTTTCCACCTTGCCTATATATGCTGGGTACTTCACAGCTCCAGACATCTCATATCCCCTTGTCAGCCTGTTTTGGCAGGATGATACTGCTATTCCTGGTCCTTCTCGTGAAATGAAACACTGAAATGCATCCCAGAGGCCCTGGAGAAATCAGTTCCTAGCCCTCTTGCCCTCACAGTGGCTCCACGTACCCCAGACATGCTCCCCAGCATGGAGGGGCTGCCTGGACTGTGTGTGTTGTGTTTTTTGTGTGACTCCTCTGCGTTCCACAGCTCTTGGCCATGGAGCTGGGTGTGGTATCCACACGGATCACCGCTGCCGACAGGACCGAGCACATGAAGAGGCTGAGACACACGTCACGGCTGCCCTTTGCCCCAGGTGGGGGTCCTGAGGGGGTCCTGACTACAGAACCTCAGCCTGGGCTCTGCTTTTGGGGGAGCCTCTGTCTACTCTCAGTGACAGACTGCCCACTTTTAGTCCCTCACCCTGTGCCCGCTGTCCTTTCTCCTGCAGCCTCGAGCCAGCGCCCGGCAGCCCAGCCCAGGGTGCCCCCCAGCCTGCCTGGGGGTGCTCCCGAGGACGTGAGGGTCGTGGCCATGGCACAGCAGGTCAAGGAGGTGCTGCCTCACGTGCCCTTGGAGGTCATCAGGACAGACCTGGGTGAGCAGGGACTGGGGTGGCAGCAGGGATGTAGAGGCACCTTCTGTGGTCTGAAGGAAGAAACCTTTTCCCCACTGCACTGGTACACACTGGCAGCCAGGATGGAGTGTCCTGATCTCTAATGGGTCTCTTTTGTTCCTGCAGTCCAAACCAATTGTGTGGACACCACCATTGCCAACTTGCTGGAGGGGAGAGTTTCTTTCTTCCCTGAGAGTAAAGAGACTGAAGACCTGCCTGCCCCGTCTACCTCCCAGGCTGCAGCTGCTTCTGGCATCCAGGGCTCTGTGGCTGCGCCTTCTTCCAAGGTACTTCAGGGTTGTGTCTCCTTGCTCTGGTGGCTCGTGTTCAGGACTAGCCAGGGGCATGGATTATCAGCCTGACATGCCAGATCCTTCCAGAGCTACCAAGCAGACCCCTGCTTCATCTGTCTCCTGATGGCTCCTGTGCTTTCTCTTCTAGCCGGCTACAAAGCAGTTTGCAAAGTCCCCCGTGGAGCGTCACCTGTCCTTGCAGGAGAGAAAACGAGCCTTGTACGACTATGCCAGGAGGTGAGAGCCCCCCACACCACCCTGTGCCAGGGCCACACAGAATCTCCCCCCGCCCAAGCCCCAGCAGCACCCGAGGTGCCCCAGGCACTGGTCTGTCCTGTGGAATGGAGCCCCCATGGGGACTGGGTTTCTCTGGGGTCCCACTGACACCCTCGGTGTGGGCAGGATGTTCCTGTTTGGCACCAGGGACAGCGCCGTTAATCCTCCTTGGTGTGAGGGCACAGGGAGTGAGTTTGGTCTCTGTGCAGGGTTTTCATGAGGCAAATCCTGGGACAAGAGGCCAGTTCTGGTCTTGGTTTAGGAAGACAGAGAAAATTGAGGATATGTTTGAGGGGAAGTTGAGTGTGCCTGGGCTTGTTGGGCAGTGATCAGCTGGGGTGGTAAGGGAACCATCCTGTTGGGAAACCTGGCTGGGATCTGCTGGGACACGGGGACTCCTGTGGGTGGTCCTGGGAGACCGTGAGCTGCTATGGGCAGCCCTGGCTTGGTCCATGCTCCATTGTTTTTGTTCCCAGCTGGGACTTTACCTTCCCCATGGCCCTTCCAGAGCAGCTCCTGCTGCCTTCACCCATTTCCCTGGGCTCCAGGCCAGTTTGGAATGAAACGGGTCTGACCAGAGCCAGCGTGCAGCCAGGGAGTGCCCGGCCCCGGGGTGCTGCAGTGTCTCCGGGTCCCGGTACCTCGGGGCTGCTTCCTGGCCAGACGGGCGATCCCCGGGTGGGTTTGCGGGACACTCCTCAGGTGGTGCCAGCGGTGTCTGAGGGCGCTCTCTCCCGCAGGCGGTTCGCTGAGAAGCACGGCGCGGCAAGGGCCGGCGGCAGCCCCTGACCAGGCCGGGCCGGGCCGGGCCGGCGGCAGCCCCTGACCGGAGCCCCTGACCGGGCCGGGCCCGGCCGTTGGCACCGGGAGCGCGCGGGCCCCGCGCGGGCGGGACGGGCGGTGCGGGGGCGCCCCCTGGCGGCGGAAATAAACGGCGGCAGCGTCCGGCGCGGCCCGGGCTGTGCGGGCACCGGGGCGAGGGGGCGGGGCCAGCGGGGGGGGCGGGGCCGGGCCGGCTCCGTGCGGGTCTGCACGCGCCGCAGCCGACGCCTGCTCGCGCGCCGCACGTAGGCGCCGCTTAAAGAGGCAACGCGGCGGGGCCGCCGCCCCCGCGGCCGGGCGAGCTGGGGCCCGCGAGCCCAAGCGGGCGGAGCCAGCGCCCCTTTAAGAGACCGGTGCCGGTGGTTTTATTTACATGGGGGCTCGCGGGCGTCACGTGACTGTCAGCGGCGGGGGCTGCGCGCGGAGCACCCGCGGGGCCATGGCGGGAGCCGGCGACGACGGTCCGAGGGGAACCGGGGCACCGGGGCGGGATCGGGGCAATGGGGGGCCCGGGCGGGCCGGGGAACCGGGGGCTTCGGGGCACCGACGGGTTTGGGAGAATGGGAGACCCGGGCGGGACGGGGCACCGCGGGGTTCGGGACAGTGGGGAGCCCGCGGGTCAAGGGGGTGACGTGCACACATGGGGTGACCGGGAGTCCCGGGTGGTTGATGTGCGCTGTGGATGGGGAGCGGCTCAGTGGGGAGCCCAGGCGGGGTTTCTGGGGGACTGATGTGCACCGGAGGCCAGGGATTGTGGGGATCCTGGGCAGGCTGGTGGGCACCGGGGGTTGGGTCAGTGGGGGCATCGGGGGGCTGATGAGCACCGCGGGGGCAGAGGCAGCTGCAGGTTCCGGGAGAGGAGCCCCAGGGTGTACAGGACATCCCGGGTCGGGGACTGCACTTGGTGCTGCTGCAGTCTGCAGGCAGGGGTGCAGGGTGTGCCGGCAGGGCCTCCCGGCCGGGATGGAGTGCAGGGGTGGGCCCGGGACAGCGCAGGGGCTGACAATCCCCCCAGGCTCCTGGGTGGAGCTGCGGTGTGGCCCAGGCTGCCCCGAGCCCGAGCCTTCTCCATTCTCCTGCCACGCCGATGTGGAGCGGATGCTGCTGGAGGCCCAGCTGGAGACAGAGAGCAGTGACGGGTGAGTCCTGAGGGGGAGCCAGGCTCCAGAGCCCTGCTGAGCCGTGGCTGGCGCTGGGAGCCACAGGCTGGGCTCAGTGACCAAGGGTTTCTGTTTGCAGGACCCTGCTCGTGCTGGGGTCCCCAGCCTGGGATGACGACGGAGCCAGCCATGGGAGTGATCAGCCAGGGGAGAGTGAGGTGCTGCCTGCCCACAGCCAGCCCCTGCCAGGCTGCTCCCACCCCCGGCAGGTGAGGGAGCTGCCCCCACCACACCCTGCTGTGCCCCCAGGCCGTGCTCTGACCTGCCCTTTGTCTCTTTCCAGTGGGATGTGCCAGAGGAAGCCAAGTGGAGGCAGCGACGCCTGACAGCGTCCCTGGGCTGGGCCTGTACCCGCTGCCCTCGGTACCTGTCTCCAAAGTAAGTCCTGTGTCCCTGACCAGCATGTCCTACTGACCCCCAGCCTGCGGTCCCTGTGTCCCTGTTAACCATGAACTTTCCCCAGGGAATTTGCCTTTGTGTGCTCCCCACAGCCAGTGCTGTGGAGCCTGCAGGGAGGTGCAGTGGGGAGGAAGAAGAGACTTTTCAGTTCGGAGCTGCTGCTGCTCTTCATCCCCTCGCTCCTGCTCAGCCACCTGCTGACCCTGGGGCTTGGGTGAGTGTCTGTGGCCCTCAGCATGGGGCTGGGGGAGTGTCTGGAGGGTCTCACCCTGGGACTGGGGGAGGAGGGAACACTCCTGCATTTGGGCTGCTCGTCCTCGGGTGCTGTCGTGCACTACTGCTCCCAGCAGCTGCAGTGGTCTGCTGCCATCTCCCCTTGCTCCTGGCTTGCTGGGGCCCAGCCCCCTGTACCAGTGCCTCACAGTCACTCTCTCCAATCCAGGATCTACATTGGGAAGCGCCTGGCAGCCTCCTCGGCCAACCCTCTGTGAGGATCTGGGCAGGCAGCAGAATGGGAATATGGGGAGAGCCCGGCCCCAGCACAGCCTGACCGCTCCCAGGCCCCTTGTTCGTGGCACGAGGCGCCTTCTCCCCGTGTCTCTCCCTCAGCCCTTGCCTCAGGAGCTGATCCCACTCTCCCCCATAGACCAGAACCTGCTGATGGCAGCTCCCAGCTGCAGGCAGCCCCTGCCCTCCCCAGCCCCTGGTTACAGGTCCAGGTCCCCCTGTAACAGACTGTAAATACAACTGAGCCCACCTGAATAAAGAGCCCTGTGCCAGCTCAGGGGCTGAGCAGCGAGTCCCCTCCCTGTGTCCGGCCAGCCCAGCCTGGCTTGGGAAGTGACCACTGGAGTCCCTGTGTTTTGGGGTGGTGCCAGCTGGGCGTGAGTCTCTGGGTGGGCTGTGGGCAAGCAGGGGTGGCTGCTGGGGCTCACACGGTGCTCAGCCCCACGCAGGTGCTTGGCTGATGCATTTGCCCTTTATTAGCCGTGGCTGCAGTGCAGAGGCAGGAGCTGAGCGTGGCATGGCCAGTCAGGGCAGTGACACCTGCCAGGTGGCGGATGTGGACAGGAGAGGTGGCACTACAGAGTATGAGGCTGCCAGGGCCTGTGTGCACACCTGGCTGTCTCCTGTGTGTCCTGGTGCTGCAGGATGGGGTGGGCAGCCAAGGGATGGGAGCTGTCCCACCAGCCGGGAGCAGGAATCACATGGAAATGCCACTGGGGAAGTCTCTGGCTCGCTGCCACTGGCACAGTCTGTGGGCAGCTCGTGTGGAGGGAGGCATGTCCTCATGGCTGGGAGGGGCTGCATGTGTGGGAGCTCAGTATGGCTCCAGTGGCATAGGGAGCATCCAGGGCCAGGTGGGTCCCGGCCCCCGGGGACACCTGGAGGGTGGCAATAGCCAGAGCTGGCGGGACACGGGGTGGCAGTGCCTGGTGCACACAGAGACTCCCATGGCCATGTGGGGTGCTCTGGGTGTCAGTACTGCAGGAGGTGCTCCAGCAGGTGAGAATCAAGCAGGGCTGTGGGTTGGGCAGCTGGCTGGGCACAGGGGCACTCTGGGCAGGGGTGGCCCCTGCAGACAGTGCAGCTGCAGGTGGCATCAGGTCAGAGCTGTGACAGTCGCCTGGACTTGGGTGGCGGCAGTGGCGGTGACTTGAGGCTTCTGTTGCCATCCGCTGTCGGGGATGTGGATGCCTGTGAGCAGAGAGGGATGTGAGTGGTGGTGGGAATGGAGGCCAGGGCCAGCCAGTGCCTCCCCTCCTGTACCTTCCCTCCTGCTGCAGCATCACTCTGCTCCAGGAATGTCTGGTACACCGCGGGGTTGAACTTGCGGGGCAGCGGTGGGAGCTTGCTGGCGCTCTTCACACGGCCACCAAAGCCAGTGGGAGACAGGGATGAGCCTGTGCGGGCAGGAGAGGTGGGATGGAGGCTCAGCCAGCCTGGGGGTGCATAGGGCCCATCGGTGTGCCCAGGGCTGTCGGTGCCAGCACTCCTGCCTAGGGGAGCATGGCAGTGCTGGGCAGAGGTGCCATGGGCTGTGAGCCCAGCCAGAAGCAGGGAGCTGGCTCCCACCAGGAACAGCTCTTGGCACCAAGACCCAGCGGCAGAAGGTCCAGGAGCAAGGGCTGCAGCCCCGCAGGGAGTGTTCAGCAGGGGATGTCCCTGTGTTCCCTCTGTGCCACCACAAGAGGGTGAGGGGACCTGTCCCGGGGGTGGTGTGGGAGGGCACAGCCCTGCTCGTGGGGCTGTAGGGACTCTCAGGAAGGTGGCCTGGCAGGTTGTACCTGCAGCGCTGGGCTGAGCGTCGGCAGCAGCTCGGCTTGGTGGGGGCTGTTTCCCATCAGTGCTCAGGCTGCTCTCGCTCATGTTGCAGGAGAGTCTCCACTTCTTGTCCTGGGACACAGAAGGAAGGCTCAGCGCCTTGGAGGGCCAGGCTGGATGGCAGCCCCTGCAGCCCTGGTTCTCCAGCCTTGTGCCCATCCAGCTCCTGTTCCTGCCCTCCCTGCAGCAGGGGCTGCCACCAGCCCCTCAAGGGGTCCCATCTGGGCTGGGGGCTCTGGGTGCAGCAGGACACCCAGGGGAGTGCGAGCAGGGCCCCAGGGAGGCACCAGGGCTGTGCTGAGCATCACCTTGGGCTCTGGCAGCTCTGAGATGGACTGGCGTGGGTCCTGCCGCCAGGGCCCGAAGATGGAGCTGGCGCGGTTCTCCTTGCGCTCGGTCCTGCGGTCCTCGCTCTCAGAGGGGCGGGGGGCAGGCTTTGGGGTTGGGGGTGCCTCCGTGCTGTGGGGTGACTGGGACAGGTGAGGGGCAGCAGGGGAAGGAGGAGCAGGGCTATGCCATGGACTCAGCAGGGAAGGGTTGGGGGACTAGAGTGGATGGCTCAGGTGACAGCAGTGTCCAGGTGAGCCAGGGGTGTCTCTCCTCCATGCCCCCCATAGGGACAGGGCCACCATGGTGGCCTGGCAGGACAGACCCCTGAGATGCACTTGGCATAAAGGGAAGGTGGAAGGGCAAAGGACTTGGGAGGTGAGAGAAAAGCACCTGGGCTTTTTTTCTAGAGTGAGAAAGGCTCAGCAGGGAGGGCTGAGGGCAGTGAGAGGGGATGACCAGCACTCCCCCCTGCAGCACTTGCCTGGCTCCAGCGTGGCTCAGCCGGTCCCAGTCAGGTACCCAGGCTATGGACCGGGGTCGGCCGCTCCGCCGGTCCTCAAAGAACATCTGAGACAGCCAGGAGGGGTGAGAGGGCAGAGCCTCCCCAGCCCATCCCTAGTGCCCTCTTGTCCTGGGGTGACTGTGATGTTAAATTGTATCCCCTCTAACCAGTCCTGCTTCTGTGCCAGCGCCAGCCACCCCCAGAAGGGCTGTTCCACCTCCCAGGGCAGGCAGGGACCCTGAGGTCCCCCATGCCCAGTGCTCCTCACTCTGTTCCTGCCCCAGCTGTGGCCTCAGCCAGCTGCTCCCTGCTGCCCCACACCTGCATTGGCTTGTCCAGTGTCACCCCCATGGTGCCAGGCACTGCCTGTGACCCCCAGCCGTGGCTGCCCCGTGCCCACCGCCGTGGCACTCACCATCTCGCGCATCCCGTACTGACTCTCCACCTTGGCCCGCAGCTGCTCAAAGCACTGCTCCATGCGCTCGTGGAAGGGCCGCAGGTCCTCTGTCACCTTCTGCCCATGGATCCGGATTCCCTCTGCCAGCAGCGGGATCTGTGGGAGAACGGAGACTCGTGGGGCTCCCTGGGATGGGAGGGGACAGCGGACAGCGGGGGCAGCTGTCCCTGCCAGAGGGCTGCTGCACCTGGTACCTGCCAGGCGATGAGGTCCTTCAGCTTCTCGATGTTCCCTGCATCCTCAGGGTGCTCCTGCACGTAGGGCTCCTGGAAAAACGCCTGCAACGACCCTTCCTCAGTCCCACACAGGCCAGGGATGGCAGAGCGGTGCCAGGGCTAGTCCTGGCTGTGCCTGGCCGGCCCTGACGTAGCCCCTGCGTGTCCTCACCTTCTCATACTTGGCAAAGCCGCCCATGACCGCGGGGTCCACGATGCCGTTGAGCAGCATGGAGAGAGGGTTGATGGGCAGGCTGGGGTCGTTCTGGTGCCGGTTGATCTCGCTCATGATTTTCTCGTTGGTTTTCATCATAGTCTCAATGGCGTTTTCCAGGGGGGAGATGATGATCTGTGTGCGGGGAGGGCTCAACACTTGCTGGCACAGCCACCTGCCCCTCCTTGTTAAGGCTGGCAGGGTGGGCTCTCCCCAGCCCAGCAGGAGGGACCCCTGGGGCTGCACATCTCACCCCATGAAGCCCCTCAGACCCCTAGCACCAGGTGCCTGGGGCTGAGTGAGAGCTCATGGGGATGTGCTGGCCATGCTGGTCCCCGCTCCCAGCACAGGATCAATCCCATGGGCACAGGGGGGCTACAGGAAACCTGCCTAACCACTGGTGTCACTCTGGGGGTGCAGCTGTGCCGCAGTGGGGTGCACAGCCTGAGCACCACGGCAGACACACGTGCAGCACTCATGCAGCCATACGTCCTTGTGCCCGCAGCATCCCGTGACAGCCCAGCCAGGACATCCTGTGACAGCCTAACAGGGCACATCACATCTCCACTGCCGTGCCGCCTGAGGCTCCCTGGATGTTGGCCGAGCCCCTGCCTCTGACAGAGGAACAAAGCCCACACACGGAGCCGTGGCAGCAGTTGCTGACACCCCTCCAGCACCTCTGCTGCTCCCCACACGCTGTCCCTGCTGCCCACAGAGCGTGCCACAGGCAGGACGCGCTCCCCATGGCCCAGCTTGAGCTCCTGGCAGGGCTGGGATCCATCAGGATCCTGGGAGGGCCCTGTTGCCCCCCAGCTCCCTCCTCACCGTTTCAGTGGAGGTCACAACAAACCAGCGCAGGATGCCGGGCAGGGGATAGGCTGTCCTGAAGGTTGTCCGCTCAATCCACATGTTCTGTGGGAAGAGCAGCAGTCACTCCCCGCCCCACTCCTGTCACACTGGGTCACCCCTGGCTGCCCCATGGCATGGGGGGCTCCCACCTCCATCAGGACAGGACCATCAGGACACCACCTTCCCCATCCCAGGACCGGGGATCCCCTGTGTCTCCTCTGGACCCTTAGCTGACCCTGTCCCTCCCAGCTGGGGGTCCTGGCAGCTCCTCCCAGCACTCACTGCAAATTCATTGTCGGGATCATTCGGGCCCCTCTTGAAAGGTCGTGAGTAGCTGAACCGCTGGATGTGGTTGGCTTTGTAGAAGCTGTGGGGAGGGGAGGGACAGAAATGGGACAGGACCCTCACTGTGTCCCACCCACCCACCCACAGGGAGCAGAGCAGGGGCTCCCTGTGCTGGACACTCACTTGGTGATCTGCTCCGGAATGCTCCGGCCCCTGAGCCGGACCTTGGCTTCCTCTGCAGGCTGCACGGTGAAGCACTGGATGTCTGTGGGAGTGAAGGAGCCACAGGCACACACTGGAGGACAGGGCTGCTGGGGAGAGGGGCTCCAGAGCCCTGAGGGATGAACCCCAGGGCTACAGAGAGGCACGTAAGGAATTCCCACATGGAGAGTGATGGACAGCGACCAAGCCACCCTCCCAGCCCCGTCCCTGTGCGCAGAGGATACACTGCCCTGGCGAGGCGGTGATCTCCTGGCCAGGGGGAGATGTGCTCTTCAGCTTCTCAGCATTGGGGAAGGGGCTCAGCAGCTGCATCTCAAAGTCCTCACGCCGCTCGTACTCCTTGCCGCGGTAGATGAAGACCTTGTTCTGCAGGGTAGGAAGGTGACAGCTCATCCCTGTGCCACAGAGTGGGGCTGGCGAGCCCCAGAGCACTGACCGGTGCTGAAAAGGCTGAGCCCCCTGCTAAACAGGACACACCCCCCTCTAGAAAAACAGTATCTCCCCAAACCCAGGAACTAAAGGGAAAATAAAGGCACATAGAGAATTAGGATTGGTGCCAGCCAAGCAATGTCACTAAGGACAAATCCTGCCTGAAAATTCAGTGGCTTCTACAAGGGTGTGGCAGCATGGGTGGATGGGGGAGAGTGGCTGGACCTGTGTAAACCATCTGAGCTCTCTCATACGTCCCTCTCCAGGCCAGACGTGGATGGGAGAGATGCTGGGTAAGGAGCAGGCTGGATGATGACACTCAGAGAGTCCTGATCCTCAGCTCCACATCCAGCTGGAGACCAGTGAGGATTTGGTTTCCTCGGGTACTGAGGTGGCAGCTGTGGAGCTGCTCCTGGTTCTGCTTACCCGGAGGAAGGTGGGGAAGCCCTGCCCGTAGTACCCCACGGCAAAATAGTCCGGGCTGGGCCGCAGCACCTTCAGAATCTTCTCATAGAACTTGGCTTCTCGTTGCTGCAGAGGAGAAGGGCAGGATGAGGACAGGATGGGGTCTGCCCATTCCCCCAGCTGCCGTGCTGCCCTGCCAGCAGCACCCCCAGCCCAGCCTGGGCACCCACCAGGATGTCACTCAGCATTTCATAGTCGAACACGTGGCTCTCGTACTGCTCCGCCAGCTCCTTGCAGATGTGGATAGCCTCCTCCCACATCTGGGGAAGGGAGGGGTCAGGCAGGGCCCCCTGGTGCAGGGTGAACTGGGGAAGGGGGCATCAGGGATTTCCTGCAGAGACCACCCTGCCTGTGGGGACACCTGCACCCCTGCCCCCTGTGAGGATGGGGAGAGGGCTCTCCTGTGGGGACTGGTGGTCCAGTGGGCAGCAGAAGGACTGGGCTTCCCACCATCTCCAGCCATGGAGCCCCCCAGCCCACCCCAGCAAGCCTCTGTCCTGAGATGTCTGAGCTGTCAGCCCCTGGCAGCACAAGGACTGCAATAGGATGGGATAGGAATGGGATGAAGGACAGTGGCTGTGGGGTGAACCATCCAGCCCAGGCTCACTGCAGAGCAGCTCCAGCCCTTCTGCAGCAGCGGGGAGTGAGAGGCTGTGCTGAGAATGGGGTCTGGGAGCTTGGAACAGGGGGGAGTGGTGGCAAGGGGGCCAGGCTTACCCTAAGCCAGCCCAGCTCCCTCCAGCAGGGTTTCAGAGGCTGCAGGGTCTGGAGGTGGCCACACTCACCTTGCCCTGGTCGAAGTATTCAATGATCTGGTTGTACAGAGCCTCCTTCAGCTGGCGCTGAGTGTGCAGGTGGAGGCCATGTGGGCCTGGCACTGGGGCTGCATTCAGCTCCTCTGACCACTGCACGAGGGAGCAGGGACCTGTCACACCAAGCCCACACAGGGCTGCCCACTCCTCCCAGCCCCCCGAGTGCCCACCGCGAGCAGCCGGGCGTGCAGCAGCAGCGTGTAGGCTCCCTCCGTGTAGTTCTCGTAGCTGATGTGCAGGTCCTTCAGCTTGTACAGGTACCTGGGAGTGACAGAGCCGTGCGTGGGGAGCGGTGGTCCCGTGTGTGGGGCACGACAGCACAGTTTGGGCAGAGAGCAGCATCATCCCGTCCCCAGGCCACTCTGCCAACCCCATCCCGCTGGGAATGCTTGGGACCCCCCATTCCAGGTGCTGCTGGTGTTCCCAGGGCTGTGCTCACCTGATGTACATGGCCTGGCGGTCGATCTCCTTGTAGAAGTTCTGTGGAAAGGCAGACGAGGCTGTTTGAGTGGCCCTAGGGGCACATGGCACCCTCTGGGTCATGGTGCTGCCCCACACAGGGATGGGGTTGGCCACAGCCCTGGGGAGCTGCAGCAGGGATGCCAGCTCCGGCACCATGTGCAGCCCTCTCTGCTGTGCCAGGGGCACCGTGGGGACTTGGGGAGCAAGGGAACAAACCCTGGTCACCCCAGGGAGCTGGGGACATGGGGATGAGCCCTGCCAGCCTCAGGGAGCTGGAGCAGGGCACAAGTGCTCACCAGGAGGTTGACGGTGCAGCTCATGCTGTAGGTCTTGTTCTCGTCATTCATGACAGCCCGGTAGTCCAGGAGCCGCTCCAGGAGTTCACTCACCAGCCTCACAAAGTCCTCTCCAGGCTTGGCCAGCTCGGGGTGGCTCTGGCAGCAGCTCAGCAGTCTGGGGAAGAGGCGGGGCCACAGGTCCCACTGCACAGCCAGCTCTGCAGTGCTCCCACCACTGGCCCTGCTCAGCACCAAAGGGCAGGGACAAAGCCTGGGCAGAGCAGGGGCATCACCCAGGGCAAGAGTGATTCCTGGGGCAGAGATAACACCTGGGACAGTGGCATCACCCAGGGCAGGGGTATCACTTAAGGCACAGGGTAATTTCTAGGGCAGGACAAGGGTAATTCCTAGGGCAGGGGCATCACTGGGGTCAGGAGCATCCCCTGGGGCAGAGGTAACAGCTGGGGCAGGCTGGCTGGGGCAGCAGAGCTGTGCAGAGGGCACACGATGGTGCTCAGGCACCAGCCTTCCTCCTCATTGGTCCCTTTCCCCCCGTGGCACCTTCCGGGCCAGGGCACAGCGTGAGGAGGAGTGGGATGGCAGGGAATGGTGACAGCAAAGGGCTGTGCCCTGGGGAGAAGGGACAGGGATGTCACTGCACACTCACATGCTCTTGAAAAGCTGCATGTACTGCTCGTCCCCACGGCCGCCCTCCACCTCGCTGTCCAGCCTGCGCAGGATCTCATCCTCAAACTGCAGAGCGGGGATGAAGATGGGCTGAGCTTGGAGCAGCCCCTCCCCAGAGACCATCCTAAAGAGACGGTTCCGGTCCCCGCTCCCAGGCCGTGCCACTCCCGTGGTGCGGGTGGTTCCCACCCCATCCTGCTCCCCCAGGAGCAGCCTTGGCTCTCACCCGGCTGAAGCTCCCGCTGAGCCGGTGCTCGCAGAGCATCATGTCGAAGAAGATGGGGATGGTGGACTTGCGCAGCTCCAGCTCCGGCACCAGCGTCATCTCCAGGATGGGACCCACCATGCCCGGGATAAACTCGATCTTGCGCTGGCCTGGGAGGACAGGGAGGGCTGGGGGGCGGATCCACACCCGTGCAGGTTCCCATGCCCAAACCAGCAAAACCCTGCTCCCCACACCCACCCTGGGCACGGTGATGATGGATATCAGCCCGCAAAGACCCAAAAATCCCCCATCGCTGCACGGCGTGGCTCACCGAGGCTGTACCACATGTCCCGGATGGATGCTCCGATCGTGGCTCTCATGTCCCCGTACCTGCCGGGAGAGAGGCCAGTCAGCACCGCTCTGCAGCCCCGCCTGCACACAGCCCGGCTGGCTCATCCCAAAATCCCTGACCTCGTGGCGAGGTGGAAGCCCGGGGCAGGGCGGGTGGGGACTCACTTGGCCAGAATACTGTTTCTTTTAGCTGGGGAGAAGTTCTCCAGCTGCAGAGAGTCCTGGGTGAGGAAAGCCACGGCTAGGTGGAAATAGTTGTTCCAAAGCTGCAGTGGAAGCACAGGGATGAGTGCCAGGCTGGGTGGGCACGGTGACCTGGGTCCTCTCCTGACCCACCTGGCCCAAAGCAGGACTGAGGCAGCTCGCACCCACCTGCAGCTCGAAGTTGCTGTTGCTCAGGAATATCTCGGTTAAGGTCGTGGCAAACTGGTTGATGGCACGCAGGAATTCCCTGGGGCGAGTGAGCACAGGCACTGAGTGAGGGCAGCATGGGTGTGCCCACTGCCCATCCCGGTGTGCCCACCATCATCACAAAGAGGGGGGCAGCTCCTTTGTGCCCACCTCAGCGCAGATATACTCTGTCCATCACACCAGTCCTGCATGTCCGGAGCCGTGCTCCAGTGCCCGCCTGCCCCGAGGCATCCCAGGCGCTCACACCCTCCCCAGCATCCCCCTGCGGGTCCCTCCACAGCCCCTCACCGGTTCTGCACCATGTTCATCACCACCCAGTCACCGGGATACACCGTCTTCCCAATCAGATCCTTGAAAAGGATAAAAGTCTCCATGAGGAAGTCCTGCAAGGGAGGGAGAGATGTCAGGAGCTGTGCTGGACTGCAGTGCCCTCCGGGGATGCTGTGAGGGAGGTGCTCGTGTTGCCAAGGGACAGCACTCACCATCAGCTCCGGCCGGGAGGGGAACGCCTGGATGTAGGTGCTGTAGTGATCCTTGTCCATCTGGCTCAGGATGGCGGCCATGCAAGCCACATAGTGACTCTGGGGAGAGGAGCTGGTCAGGCCCTGGCACCACGGAACAGGACACTGTCCTTGCTCCTCCAGCCAGTTCGTGACCCAGAGCCCCAGCTGGACCTTCCCTGATCCCTTCTTCCCCAGCTCCCCAGACCTCCTGGCCCCTTCATGTCCAGTTCCCAGACTGTGTATCCCACTCCAGGGACAGGATGGCTCCTGCACTCACCATGATGCCAGGGGGATGCAGGTGTAATTACAGAGCTGTGCTGAAGCAACTCTGTCATTTTTGAGATAAGTTAAGGCCATCTCTGGATGAAAAGGCATTTTGAAAACGGCAAGCAGGTTCCTTCTGGAGTGCCTCCAGTGAAGGGTCCCAAACAAAGCCCTCAGCTCCACCCCAGGAGGCTCCCAGCTTTGTAGCAAGACAAGTGGAGTGTGCACGAGCAGGATGCTACCCGGAAAGCTGTCCCAGAAATACATCCAAGGCTGGAAACGGTGGGAAAGGGCAGCTGTTTCTGGGATAATGCATGCTCAGGAGGAGTGATGGCCCTGCCGTGCCCCAGTGTCACTGACGGAGCTCTGTGGGTGGCTTCAGGTGCCAGCCCATCCCCAGAGACTGCCGTGCCGTGAGCCCTGTGAGGGCGGCACCGGGCGCTGGGCACCGCTGCCCATCCCGGGTACCGCAGGCACCTTCCGGCACTGCCGGAGCTTCCTCCTGGATTCCGGCGGAGACGGAGCCCCATTGCAGCCTCAGGCCGGACCTTGCCAGCGACGTGCAGACCAAAGCGGACTGTTCGGGGAGGGATGTGGCTGCTGCCGGTGACCGAGGGCTCCGGGAGCCCCTCGGGATGGGGAGCAGCCCACCGAGGGCTGCCGCGGGGAAGGAACGCGCTCCCTCGGCCAGCCCTGGCTAGGAAGGGTTTGCAGGGAATTCTCTTGTGCGAAGCAAACGGATCAAACCCCGACAGCTCGCGGTCTTTCGGGAATCCATGCGGTGCCACAGCCCCGCGGCCGCCCCGCCGAGCGCTGCCCCGCGCAGCAGCACCGGCACGCCGGGGGCCCGCGGGACCGGGGCTCGCAGCCACCGCAGCGCCCGAGCAGCGCTCTCCCGGTGCCGGGACCGCGGCTCCTCCGGGGCTCCGGGGCTCGGCTCCCGGGCGCGCTCCTCCATCGCGGGGCTCCGCCCCCCGCCCCGCTCCGCCCCCGCCGGCTCCGCCTCGGTACCGGAGAACGCGCGCCGCCCCGCCCCGCCGAGCCCCGCGCCCGCCGCTGCCGGACCCGCGCCGCCGCCGCCGCCGAGCGCCAGGTACCGGGCGGGATGGGGAGGAGGCTCGGCCGGGGAGAGGGGCGGGGGTCGGGCCGCGTGCTCCGGGCAGCGGCCCGGCCCTGCCGGCCGGAATCGGGACCCCGGGCGGCCCCGCAGCCGGGCATGGGAACCCCGGGGCCGGGAGAGGCGACACGGTGCGGGGAGCCCCGAACCCGGGACTGCGCGGCGGTGCGGGAACCTCGGAGGCTCGGGAGCGGCGCGGGTACCCTCGGCCCGCGGGATGCGCGGGGGCCGGCGGGGCCAGGGCGACGAACCGAGCTGGGCTGGCGAGGGGGATCCTCGGTGTCCCCGGATCCCTGGGGGTCGCGGCACCTCCCTGTCCTCCTCTCCTTTGCTGCCCGCGAGCAGGAGCTGCCCGGGGAGCAGCTGGAGGCACGGGGACCGTGGCACCGCGCACCGAGCATCCTACGGCAGGCACCGTGCGCCGAGCACCCCGCACCGAGCCCCCTGCGCTGGGCACCCCGCACCGAGGTGGCCGCCGGTTGCCGTGGCGGGAGTCTCTGGGGGACACAGCCGTGCTGGAACGGTGGCACGGTGTGTAATCTATGGAGGCGCATCTGTGGTGGGAGCCGCTGTGTTAGAGGGGCCGAGGACCCCCACGTCTTGCAGCGCTGCCGCAGCCTCGCCCTGTCCGCCCCTGCCCGTGGCCCCGCCGCTCTCCGGGGTCGCTGCGTGCTGGAGCCGCTCTGGGGAGCGGCCAGGCGGGCTCATCTCCGCTCCCCCTCGTTAGGAACGCGTCCGTCAGCCGGGGCTGTGCCGGGTGACACACGCACACGCAGATCCAGGGATGTCACTTTCGGTACCGCGCGCCGCGGTGACGCCGGCCGGGGCTGGAGGGATTCAGCCCACGTTGCTCCCGGCAGCTCCCGGCGCCGCGCTCCGAGCCCGAGGCCTTGCGTCCGCCGCCGGGGCTCCGGGATGCGGGAGCGAGCTCCAGGCGGTCCCGCGAAATGGGGATGCGCCGGTCCCTCCCGGGGTGCTCCGGTCCCTCCCGGGGTGCTCCGGTCCCTCGCGGGGTGCTCCGGTCCCGGTCCTCCCCGCGGGAACGCACACAAACCCCGCTGGAGCTGCGGCTGCCGGCAGCGGTGCGGGAGAGGGGCCGAGGTCTCCGCGGAGCCGCTTTCGTGTTTGGGAGCACGAGGTGGACACGTATGAGTAACCACCGGCCCCGCTGTGCCAGCACGGGGACATACGGGGACATCGGTGTCAGCTGCTCGTTCTGAGGGGCACGGCGGGCTCAGTGCCAGCTCACGGGGATCTCCACACTCGGCCCCTCCCGGGGGTACGGGAACGAGCCCCTCGGGGACGCGGGGACCGCCGGCTGCGCTCCCTCCCGGCGCTGCTGCCCGAGGAGCGGGGCCGGGAGCAGCGGGGGGGACCCTCGGGCAGAGCCGGGCTGAGGATGGCACCTCCGGCCCTTCCCTGTGTCCCCTCTCCGCGGGGAGCGTTCGTCCTTCCGGCGCGCTCGGAGGAACGGGGTGGATTTCGTCGCAGAAGCTCCTTTGGTCTGAGGTTGTCTTCTTTACAAATGATAATTATTGTAATTATTTAATAGCATGGTGGCATCCAGAGGCCACAGATAATTAGTGTGTCTATTCCTGTCCCTGCTAACAACACTACTCCAGTCCTAACCGGTGCCGTGGGCAGAGCCTGCCTCGCGTGTTTGTGGAGATGCTCCGTAAGGTCTGGACTGTTTGGTGATGGGGAAACTGAGGCACGAGGCGAAGGAATTTGCCAACTCCCAAATTCCCCTGGTAGCCAGCGTTGTCTAAAGCGCATGGAGATAAAGAGGGGCAGGCTGCTCGATGGCATTGGGAATGCACTTAAAGGCAGGAATTTGTATTCTGGAAGGACGTTCTCAGTGCTGGGAGCTGCAGCTGCAGAGGCTGTGCCGCTGGCTGCCGGCACCGTGGCCGGTGGGTGCAGGGCTGCCCCAGGGGGTCCCTGCTGCACCCCAGACCGAGCCCACCGAGCCCGAACCGCTGTGTGCAGGGGCGGCTGGGGCATTGCAGGAACTGCTGGGCGGTGAAGCCTTTCCAGCTTTTTCCAGAAGTGTGCTCTGGGGACAGTTGGTGGCTTTCTGATGCCATTTCTGGCCTGTGAGGGAGCCCACAGAGAGCCCTTGTTGCTCAGGGTCCCCTGGCCCAGGCACCTGCTCTGCAAGGTGGGCAGGTGGGCTCCAGATGGGTACCCAATCCCTTCTCCAGAGCTGAGACATCCTCCCTGGAGAGCGCAGGGCTGCAGATGAGCTGGGTCTCCTGTGGCCAAAAGTTTCTGAGCCATGTCCCACTTCCCTTGTCCTGTCACTGCTGCAGGATCAGCCCGTGCTGGAGATGCCAGCAGAGCCCCGGGTTTTGGTGCTGGGCACCAGCCGAGCTCTCTGGGCTGGATCTCCATCACAAGCATCTTCCCAGGTCCGTGTAGCCACACAGGGCATCTCCAGGGCTCGGAGGAGGATGGTATTTCCCATGTCCCATTCACTGGGAAGGAAGCAGCGGAGCAGGGTGTTCTTCCTCCCAGGATGATCTCTCCTGCAGCCCCAAGGGTGGCACTGAACCACAGGTCCAGGGATGCTCACCTGCTCCTGCAGGATGCAGCTGAGGGAAGCCTTGGGACACGGAACAAACTCCTCCTGAGCTGGTCCCGCTCTGCCCGTGCTCCCCCAGGCAGGTCACTCCACCTCTTCATGTCTCATTGAAGCAGTGATTCCAATGCTCCTCTGCCTGGCAGAGAGGTGGGAATGCCAGCAGGTAGCACAGGAAACAGAGACACCACTGCCATGACAGCCGTATTAGCATCCACGGGAGACAGAGGAATAATTTGGCTTCTGCAGCTTCTGAAGGCTCGTGCAGAGGCTTTGTACTCCCGTCTCCCTGACCGTGTGCAGCCTTCATCTGCAGCTCCAGCACATCCGCAGTCGGAGGGGAGCGATGGAAGCGGAGCTGGTGACCTCCATGTGCCGGGAGGATGGCACTGCTCCTTCCCCGGCCAACGGGATCCCTTCCACGGGCACAAGCCATGGCGTGTGCGGCCAGGCCAGCCGGGAGCCTCGGTGGCCCCAGAGAGGAGCCCGTGGGGTGGCCGTGGGTGCTGGCGCCGTGGGGAGGTGGGTGGTGGGGGCTCCCTGCCTCGGCCGGGTGCCAGAGCCTTCTCCTGGGCCCCGTGGCTGGAGAGTGACTAATGTTCCCGCAGAGCACTTCAGCCAGTGACCTACATAGGGATGAGCGCGGATCCCTCTGCTCCTGCTGCTCGCACTGGGACCCGTGTGCCGGTGCCACTCCCAGAACCCCCGGGCGATGCTCGATGCGAGGCTGGGGGCACTTTGGGGCACCCCAGGCGTGGCTCTGGTGGCAGGGACAGTGCCTGTGTCCTCGGCCAGACCAGCCCAGGGGTGCCGGGGGGGGGCCGCAGTGGTGTTTGAGCAGAGCCTTGAGCGCTGCCCAGAGGGAGGGGATCAGGCACTGTGCGAGGTCCATCAGGGACATGGGCAGCTGGTCAGCCAAGCTGGACTCGGGGAGCACTGGGAACGTGGCTGGAGAAGGGACATCTCCTTGCTGGGGATTGTGAAGGCTGAGCACCGAGGAGGGAGAAGAGCTGCTTGGGCGGAAGCTCTCCATTGGCACGAGTACAGTCGGATATAAACGGGCCGTGATTAAGTGCCTGCAGGAAATGAGAAGGTCTGTGAGGCTCCCAGCAGCCGGCTTCTGGAAGAGCCTCCAAGAGAAGCATGAGGGCAGGGCATGAGCTGGCTTCGTGGTGGAGCTTCCTCAGCGAGGAACCAGATTTCGGGTGTGCAAGCTGCCCGAGGAGCTGCTCCAAGTCCTCCATCCTCGAGTCCCACACATGCTCTGATCCGAGAACAAATGCCTCAAGTCCTCCTGGAGCCAAGGCGGGATTATGCTCTGCCGTGATGTGTCACGAGCCTGGTTCCTGCCCCTCCAGCGCCTCATCCTCCAGTGCTGCCCCGCTCCACTGCCAGCAGCTCCTCTCTCCCCTCTGGAGATCAGGAAAATCAGACGTGCTGCCCCACAGGGGCACTACCTCACGAGCAGAGCCAGGTCATTCACTTCTCTCCTCTGCAGTTCCAGGAGAACCTGACTTCCTCTCTCATAAATCTCATCTCCTGGCTTTCTTTGTCCTGAGAAGAAGATTTATGTGTCTGCTTCGTTTTTCCCTCTTCCACGGCATTACCGGCAAGGGTGAGGGAGAGGATAGGTGGAGAAAGGGCAGAAGCTGGCAGGTAACTTTCCAGACAGGGCAGTGTGAAGCAAGGCTCTGACCTCTGAGGTCAGCCCTGCACCACCAGAGATGTGTCCCATGATTCAAACCCGGCAGGTTTAGTGCCTCTTACTCACAAAATTCACCACCCATCAGCGCTGGCAAAGAAACCCAGTGCTGGGGCTCCCTAAGGGGTGTCCATGAGAAGAGATTCCTGATGTTTCCTCAGCTCCTGGGATCACTCAGAGGAGGAGAGATCATTCCCAGCTGTGTGAGCATCCAGCAGAACCCACTGCTGCAGAACTCATCCACTGTGTCACTGTGGCATCACCTGTTTTCACCTGTACATCACCGATGTGACCTGCTGTCTCACCTTATCCATGTGCCTGGAATTCCTGTAGGAACCAGAGGAGAAAAACTCTCAGACGTCAAAAAATTGCTGAGATGGAGGGTCCAGCACTGTGCAAAACCTTTCCAAGCTGTTCCTATGCCAGCTGGCCTCGCTTTTTAAGGAAGTTGCTTCTCCGACCTGCCAACACGCATTTCCAGCTGCTGGGAGTGGAGCTTGGAGCTGCCACCCAGAGCCTCATCCTGCACAGCTTCTGCTCCATTCCCCCTGGCCTTTATTCTTCCTTGCTTTTCATTTTCTCCCCTTTCCTCAGTTTCTCTCTGTGGTCAGGGCCGCGGGATGGTTACGAGCAGTGATGTGCTGGTTAGCTGGTTTTAATCCACTTAATGTGTGCCACTTTGCTTTTGAGATCCTCCTGCTTTCTTCGCTGAAATGTCAAATGCCTCACAGAAACCCGAGTCTGCTTCGCCGAGGCTTTTACCTCCACTGACCAAACTTGGAACCTCGTCAAGCCCGGCAGCAAATGGGTTTGATGAGCCGTGTCCTCCGCAGCCCCGCGCTGACTGGCACGGCTGGTTCATGCTGCCGTCCTTCAGAGGGGATTACTCAGGCACCAAACCCATTCCCTGGACAGTTCTAACCCACCTGCATCCCCCAGGTCACCATGCCAGGGCTCTGTGGCTCCCTGTCCCACCCACTGGGCTCGCTGTCCACCAGTGACCACCCCAAGGAGGACCCCAATGTCCGGCAGGGCACATCAGAGTGGAGCATCAGGGCTCCTGCTTCGGCCTTGGGAGGTTGTGCAGGTCTCTTCTGGAGGGAGGAGTGACCACCTGGGGTCCTGTTGGAGTAGACCCTGGGAGGGGCTGTGGTGGGCTCAGGACCTTGGAGGGTCTCCAGCAGCAGCAGGATTGAGGCGCTGAGCCCAGGTGTGGCTGGGTGCCAGGTGCATCTGAAATGTCCTTTGGAGCCATCAGCAGAATGGGTTCCTCACATTCAGGGACAGTCCAGGAGAGTCCATCAGACAGGGCAGCACCATCCTGATCCCATCCCACACCAGGACTCATTATCCATGCTCGGAGATGCCGGTGCGCTGCAAACAGTGCCCGAGCGCGGCACTAAATCCAACCCCAGCTCAAAGAGAACGCAGGGATGCGTGGGAGGGTCCTGGCGTGGGTGTTTGACATCCTCAGAACTGTTCCCAAATGGAGTTGCTCCATGTATAATTTATAGGCTTCCCTTTGTCCTTGTGGCTCGTCTCTGATCTCCCGGCGGTTCGGGAAGGCCGAGGGTGCTCCGGTGAGGCCTCGCTGAGCGACAGCGCCGCGTTTGCTGCGTCGGCAGGGGAACGGCCTCGTCCCACGCTGCGTCAGCCACGGCTCGGCGAGGGCCCCGTGGTAGCATCACAGGGCTGGTCCTGCTCTTGGACCGTGCCAGCGGCGCTCCTGCCCCGTGCCCGGCCCCTGGAGTCATGCCCAGCTCCCTCTGCCCCACGCCCCCATCAAGGAGCCTTCCAGAGCGGGCTGGCCCCACGCAGGCCCCTCTGGAACGCTCGGCTCCAGCACGGAGATGTGGCCAGCGGTACCCCCTGCCCTCAGAGTGTTGCCCTCCCTGGCACGGCCACAGCCAAGGATGCTGCCGGGGGCCAGGGGCACCAAGCTCTGGGCACTGGACAGAGGTGACACTGTGTCACAAGGACAGAGGTGACCCCACGTCAGGGACGGCTCATCCCACGGCCGTGGATATCCTGGCAGGCTCTGCCCAGGCCAGCGTGGGTGCCCGTGTACCGGCTCAGGAGGGACGTGGTGATGCAGGAAGCGAGGACGGGCTCCTCTGGCTCCAGCCCCAGCCAGCTCGCTCCTCCGCCTGTTGCTGTCCATACTAACGAGGAGCCCCATCCCATCGCTCGTCTCGCCCTGCCTCGCAGACATCTCCGGGTGTCTGGGCACGGCTCCAAGCTCGGGAAGGGAAAAGCGCCGGGCGGCTGGGAGGCGCGTGGAGCAGCATCCCGACGAACACGGAGCAGGGTGCGCGGAGGCGCCGGGGCGTGCGGGGCCGGGGTGGGCGCAGGGAGGGCTGTGAGAGCCCCCTGCTCACGCTGGGTCAGCGCTCACTGCCGGCCTGGGCGGGCACGGGGCACCGGCAGGCAGCGCTTGGAAGTTTGGCTGTGCCGGCACTGGGGACTCCGGGCTGCTGTGCTGAGTCAGCGCTTCGTGCCAGCAGGAACAAGGCAAGGCAGGGAGGGGGCCGGGGGTGCTGAGCCGTGTGTCCGTCCGCAGTGAGGGCAGGGGGGCCGCAGAGCCAGCGAGGCGTGCGGAGAGAGTGCGGGGACAGTGCGGGAGCACCGGGCTGTGGTCTGGGGCGGGGACCACGGGGATGTGGGACACGGGACACGGCGTGGTGCGGCAAAGCTGAACCACTGCTCGCTGCGGCTGGAATCTCTGTCTTTGGCTGCGTCCCAGAAAGAGCCGACGGCTTTCCCTGCGCCCCGGGACATCGCAGGAGAGCTCCCGGTGTGCCCCGTGCTGCCGGTGCCCTGGCAGTGTGATGGGACGGGGCAGCCGCCGACGGCCCAGTGGGCAAAAGCAGAGCCAAGTGGGCACGGGGGTGGGTGCTGAAGGTACGCCAGAGCTGCGGAGTGGTTCTCCTTGCAAGTGTGGGGAGGAGGAGCCCTGCAGAGCCGTGCGGGAGCGATGGCAGGGACGGGGACAATGGCAGGGACCAGGATGGGGATATAGCTGGGTGCAATCCCCGCTGTGACCCCGGGTCGGGCCGCCTGTGCCGACTGTGAAGTGCTGCTGGTGTCAGTGACATCCCCCGGCCTTACAGAAGGTTCTCCCTCCTGCTGGTTCTCATGTGTCTGAAGCTGCTCCGTGTCCCCAAGCCACTGTCTCGCCGCTGCTCACAGAGCTGATCCCCCATGCCTGCAGCCCAAACAGCACCTCTGGTGCCCAGTCCGGCCACAACCACACATGACACGTTCCCTGTGCCCATCTGGCCATGTCTCACTCGTGATGGGTCCCCTGTGTCACTGTGGCCATGCCCCAGGCGGGATGGATCCCATGTCCCGTGCGGGATGGGTGCCCCGCGCCTTGTCCATCCCCAGCAGAGCTGGTGCCCGTGTGCCCCGAGTCCGTCCGTCCGTCCCTCCCGGGAGCCCCTTGGCCCTGCCCTGCCCTGCCCTCCCGCTGCCCGCGCCCCGCACACGAGGCACCAGCCCCGGCGAGGCAGAGCTATTTTTAACAGCCGCTTCTGCTTGATTTGAGCTGTGAACTCGGAACGTGTTTATGCTAAAGGGCTTTCTTTTCCCTTCTCCCTTTGTGCTGAGGAGGCAGCGCCGCAGATCAAAGCCTGTCTCTTCGCGTTTGGTGATGGTGGGCTGGGAGGGAGCCGAGGCGGGAGAGGCCGGCAGTTCCACGGGGACACTCGTGTCCTCGGGGGCCGCGGTGGCTCTGACGCACCTCTCTTTGTCCCCGCAGGTCCGGAAGCCATGGGCGGGCACGGCCGGCACCGGGCGGTCCTCAGCGGGCTGCCCTGAGCCCGGGCGGCCGCGGCGGGACGATGGGCTGCGGGCGCCGGCGGGGAGCCGCGGTGCCGGCCAGGGCTGTCGGGGCGGCGAGCCGGGGGCTGTAGGGCCGGGCGGCGGGCAGCAATGCCCGGCGGCCCCTCGCCCACCTCCCGCCCAGCATCCCCTGTCCGTGGCGGCGCGGGATGAGGCTGCCCGCCGCCCCAGCAGCTCCGGGGACGGCTGCAGCCCAGGGCTCCGGCCGCCGGCGCTCGGCCCCCCGCGCCCCGCCGCAGCACCCCGGCCCCGCGGCCCTGAGCCATGGTCAGCCGTGAGCCCGTGCCCGGCCCGGCCCCCGCCGGCGAGGGCAGCCAGGAGAAAGCCATGACGGTGCGCTCGGTGCTGCTCAACCGCGACTCGCCCGACATCGAGAGCCGCCTCAAGCGCCGGCGCAACCGCACGCAGCAGGTCCGCTTCAAGGACCTGGTGGAGGCCGGCGCGGGGCGGGCGGACAGCCCCCCGCCCGGGCCCGCTGCCGACCCCGGCCACAACACCCCACGTGCCTCGCCGCCCCCCAGGGACCCCCCTGAGCCGGCGGCTCTCCGTGCCTCGCGGCGCAGCTGGCCCCAGGCGCAGCCGGGCTCGCTGACGCTGCCCATGCCCAGGAAGGCGTGCATGAGCACCGCCATCCAGACCTCCCCCAGCCTCCAGAAGCCCTTCCCGGCCCCCCAGCCCCGCAGCAAGAGCGTCTGTGATGTGGCGGGGGATGCGGTACCTCCCGCCGTGGCGAGCGCCCGGTGTCCGGGAGCGGCCGTGCCCACCGTGGCCAGCTGGGCCGCGCCCCCGCGGGCCCCCGGCAGCCTCCCCACCCATGACCGCACCGCTGCCGTCGCCCAGCACGCCAAGGTGCGCCGCACGCCACCACCGCCACCACCCAGGGACCCCCCTCCCCCTTACCAGGGCACTGCCGGGTGCCCCACCGCCCGCTGCGCCCCTCCGGTGCAAAGCTGCACCTCCGAGCCCTGCCCGCCATCCCCCGCCTGTGCCCAGCTCCGCGGGAGCCCCCGGGGCAGCCACGGAACCACCCCACGGCCGGCCTCCGTGCCCTGCGGCCGGCCCCGGCCGCCCGCCGAGCAGCGAGGGCTCGGCCGGAGCGGCTCGGAGCGGACCCTGCCCTGCGGCCGCCCAGCAGCTCCGTGCCAGCCCTCGCCGCACCGCCGGCAGCCCGTCCCCTCCACGGACACCCAGAGCCTCCGCCAGCCACCTCAGGGCAACCCCCCGCGGGACCCCCCGCCACCCCAGCACCAGCTCTGCGCCGCGATCTGGGGGGGACCCTGCTGCGCCTCGCCAGCCCCCACGCCACCAGCGCCGGGCTGGCACGGCTCGGCCGCCGCCACGCCGGACAAGACACCAGCTGCCCTCGGTACCTGCAGCCGGCTCCGCGCCGCCGAACCCGGGCGAGGCTGGGCAGGGCCCGAGGGGTCCAGGGAGCCGCTGTCTGCAGCCCCGCAGGGCCCCGGCGTGGGGACACAAGCGGCCGGGTGGGCAGCGGAGGCCTCCCGGCACGGACAGCCCTGCCTCGCCGCGGAGCAGCCGGACACGCTGCACCACGTCCAGGACCTTCTGCAGCTGGTGGTGGTGGCCAAGGGGCCGGTGGGACCACCAGCGAGGGCCGAGGATGCCCGGACATCTCAGGGAGAGGGCCCAGGGGGGCCCGGGGAGCAGGGGGACCTGCATTCCCAGCTGCAGTCCCTGGAAGGGGTGCTGGAGACCAGCCAACAAACCATCCGGGTGCTGCTGGACGTCATCCAGGACCTGGAGAAGAAGGAGGCACAGCGGGATGGGTGAGTAGGAAGGGACAGAGTGGGGGGCTGTGGGGACAATGTAGGATGTAGGATGGGGGACCCTGACAGAGATTTGGATGCTGCTGCCTCCTGAAGGTGTTTCTGAGAAACTGAGAGCTGCTGTCCATGCGCACGTGGCTCCATGTCCTGGTGCGAGGTTTCACAGGCCCACGGTGCCTTCCCTGTGCCCAGGAATGGGTGCAGGGGTGCAGGTCTGGGGGATGAGGGGGTGCTGGGCCCCTGCCTGGCTCTGGTACAGCTGATTTGTCCATTGGCCACTGGGAGTAGGGATCTGGAATGTCACATCCCAACGGCAGGTTTAGCCAGGCACCACATCCCTGGAAGGACCTGTGGCACAAATCCAGTGGCTGGTGTTACCACGATGGGTGTGGCTGCATCCCGGGGAGGTGCCCAGCACCCCCATCCTGCCCTGCTCAGGACCTGTTCCGAGGGGCAGGGTGTCCTTGGCCTCCCAGAGAGATTTGCCAAATTGTGCAAGGTGTTCTCAAAACGGCCTTAAGCTGAAACGCTCCAAATTCGTCTCACACAAGGGCAACCAACAAACCCCCAAGAGGTGCCGGTCCTGGCATCCTCCTGTAAAATCTCTGTGGCTTGTTCCTGATGCCCAAGATTGCTCTGATCCATCTGTTAAATCAGATGGGTTTGGCTGTGAGTGAAGCACAGAGCTCCCTGGAGCACTGTCAGCAGGGAGGGACCCCTCGGGGGTCCAGGACACCTTAATTAAGACCTCAACTCCATTTTCCAGTCAAAGAAGCAAACGAGATGCCCAGAGATAGGAAATCCAGGGATAGGAAATGGCATAAAACATTATCCTGGTGTCCTTATGCTGCAGAACAGCACGGCCTCGTTTGCCACAAGTCAGATCCCAGGTGCCCACTGCGCACCAGAGCAGGGCCACCAGCCCTGAAACATCCTGACACCAACCCACAAACATCCCACAAAAAATTATTTATATAAAACATGAAAGACTATCCCAGGATGAGCTCTCCCTGCAGAGGGGGGCTGTTCAATGCCAGAGCCGCAGGCACACACACATATACGTACCACATATATATTCATATACATATATATATATATATAAAGGGCCTCACTATCTAATTCAGGTGCTGGCAGAATAAATCCCCATTGCAATGTGTAATTTGGTGCATTAACAGACCCAGTTTCTGAGGGCTGAGAGCAATCGTGGTCAAGGTCGAGTAACAGGAGGAAGATTTCAACGAGGAAATCTGATGTGTATGTGGGACGTGTCCTTTCAGCTGTGCCCCCAAAATCCACAGCCCTGAAGGGGCAATGGAGATATGGAGGAGTCCCAAAGGGACCAACAGCATTCACAGGGCTCCTTTTGGACAGAGCAGAATGAGCAGGGACCAGCAGGGAGCACCAGCAGGGTGCAGGAGGACCCCAGTACAGCCCTTGGGACCAGAGTGTCTCAGGGTTGGGGTCTGGCACCAGTTTCAGAGAAATGTGGGGTGAAGACCCCTTCTGTGGAGAGAGAGGAGGATGCAGCAGCATGAGCTGAGCCTGGGCAGGAATCCACTTAATCCAAGTCCTGTGCACCTTCCCGGAGGAGGAGAAGGATGCTTTGGTACAAAAGCATCAAAAAGATAAATTCCGAGTCTGGCGTAGGCTGGAGATCAGTCTGGAGCATCTCCCCGTGCCCATCTGCCAGGGCTCCCTCCACGGTGTGTGGGGAGATGTGTGGTGACCTGGGGGCTGCACAGGGACCCTCGGGATGAGGATTGGGATGGGGATGGGAGGGGAGGACACAGCGGGAAGGGTTTGGAGGTGCCACTGTGCCCAGCACTGGTTTGCTGCCATCAGAGAAATCTGAGAAGCCGAGAGCCACCTGGCTTGGTGTTAATTGGGATCAAATGGGAGGAGAGGGGCTGGGATCCCAGAGAGGAAAGGGGGTGGGAGCCAGGGAGGAGAGGAGATCGGTCCCAGAGAGGAAGTGGAGCTGGGATTCAGGAAAAGGGCTGAGATACAGGGAGAAGAGGGTGTGAATCCCAAGGAAAAAAGGAGCTGGGATCCAGAGAGGAGAGCCCTGGCTGCTGGGCTGGGAGCACACGAGGGACCAGGGGCAGCAGAGGACACAGACAGACCCAGACTGAGTCTCCAAGCTCACAGCACATCTCTGTCACAGGCGACACTCGTACCGGACCGGGCAGGACATCGCCAACTGTGGGACCTGCCGGGACTGTGCCTGCATCATCTACAGGTGAGGGCCAGCCCTGGCTCCGAGCATCCCACCGCTTCTGATTCCCTGCACTCCCACACTTCTCCACTGGCTGTGGGGCAGGAGGGAGGGTGACAATCCTGCACCTCCTGTCCCCGTGTTGGGGGCACCACACACAGACCACTCTTGGGTGTCTGGGCTGTCACTTGGGCTGGATCTGTCCCTTCCTCCCTGCGGGGAGCAGCTCCTGCTCCCAGGATCAGCCAGGGTGATCTCCATGGAGGAGCAGCAGCTGGAAGGGGGCTGCTCTGGCACGATGGCAGAGCATTTATCTCCCGTAACAGCAATCTATCGGGGAAGCCTCGCTAGCGGCTGCTGCGTGGGCTCGCTCCAAATGCAGGCTGCATCCTGTTGTCCCTGTGCCAGCTCTGCACAGATGCTGCAGATGGGTTCCTGCCCCTCGCTATGGTTTGGGAACACAGGGCCTGGGCTCTGCTTCCCAGCATTGGCATGGAAGCCCCTTCCTCTGCTGCGCTGTCTCCTCAGATCCCATTTGGTGTGTGGGAAAAGGCATCTCGTGCCCTCCCAGCATCATCTTTGGGGAAATTGGGAGACTTGCAGTTTTGCTAAAGCTTTTCTGCCCTTCCTGGGTGTCCTTCTGTCCCTCTGGCCATCCCCTCTGCAGTGCAGGTGGCTGGCCAGGCGTGTTCCCGTTTTGCTGTTAATTAGGCGGATGCTGTTAGCGCTGGGATGTGTAGGACACAGTGAGCCGGTCCCAAGCCATGCTCTGTGGTGCCTGACCACCGTGGTACACATGTGGGCCACTGCCCTGCCATGCTCTGTGAGCACTGTGCCCCCTCCTCGGGGCACCTCAGGCTGGGGGTGCCCGGCTGGGGCCCCCTCGTGTCCCTGTGCTCAGCAGTGCTGCTGCCCCGGCTCTCCTGCTCCCCACACACCCCTGCTGCAGCTCATGGGGGACTTCAGGCTAATTAGGCCTGACGATCCTGTCTCCATGCAGCATGGCAGTGGCACAGATGTCACATCTGGGGGAGGTGGCTCCCCGGAATGGCCATTCCCGCTGAGGACTCGCTGTGGGTTTTGTTGCCACCTGTGGGGTGAGGAGAAGCTCTGGGGGGACTCAGGGTGAGGGAGCACCCCCAGCACCAGAGCCCAGGGATGGCCCATGGAGGGGATCAGACCTGCCTGCCCCTGTCCCATCTCAGGGTCCCACAGCTGTGCCGACCCCTCCCCGTGTCACTGCAGAGGAGTTGAGGTCCCTCCCCTCGCTGCCCCCTCCATTACGGTCTGCACCCCTCGCCCTTTCTTCTAGAAGTGGCTGGGTCGCTCCTTGTCCTCGGAGGGGAGGTGACAGGAGGTGACAGGAGGTGTCAGCGAGCCGGGGGGCTCGTGGGGCGCTCCCCGTGTGCGGGGCGGCCGCGCCACGTGCGCGTTCCCGGGCGCACTCCGCGGCACCTCGGTGATCCGATGGGACATGGCTGGTGCGAGGAGATTGACGTTTTTTCCGTGTGAGGGAACATCGCAGCACGTGGCTGCCAGCAGCCAGCCCGCTCCACAGGGTGCTGCGGGGACACCGGGGGCTTCGGGGACACCGGGGGCTGCGGGGACAGCGGGGGCTGCGGGGACACCGGGGGCTACGGGGACACTGTGGGCACAGCAAGGGCTGGAGGGGACAGCAAAAGCTGCAGGGAGCTGTGGGGACACTGAGGGCTCCAGCATTGACAGGAAAGCTGAGAGCTGTGCTGGGGGGCACAGTCCCTCACCTACCCCAACCTCACCTACCCCACTCTAATTCCTGCCCGTGTGATGGGAGCCTCGCATGCTTTCGCTGCTTCCCGATGCTGCAGCTGTCCTCAGCCACGACCCCTGGGATGCACGGCCCCTCGCCAGGGGGCTCATTGCTCACAGGGGTCCCGCAGACCCCCCCGGCTCGCCCCACCACCTCAGCACTGCTCCCCATCCAGGCCAGTGTCCGGCTCCTGCCGGCCACACACAAAACATTGTCAGTGGGGCTGGAGACAGAGGATGGAGCAAAAGGATGGGGCAGCTGAGAAGGAGCCACCCCAAAAGACCCCGGGCCACGAGGTCAGGCTGATACCGGTCCGTCCCTCTGGCAAAAGGGGGAGCAGGGATGCTCCAGTGGGATGGGGAAGGATTTGGGATTTGGGAAGGATCCAGCCCTGGACCCCCTCAGAGCCCACAGGGGCTGTCTGAAGGCACACGCAGCAGGATGTCCCCTCACAGGGCCGCACAGTGACCCCAGAAAGTCCGGCCATGTCCCTGTGCCACCTCGGGAACGCAGCAGGGCTCAGCTCTGGGCGGCGTGCCCTGCCTGGATGAGCTCCCTGCGGGCTCATTTGGGAATCTGAGCTCGCCAGGGGCTGTGTTTGGGTTGCCAGGGGCTGTGGCAGGCGGGGGGCTGCGACAAGGGGATGCCACGCTGCCCCCTGACACGGTCCCCGCGTGCCGCAGCGTGGAGCACGATTTCCGACAGCAGGAAGGCCGCTTCCAGCGGGTGCTGAGCCACATCGAGGGCGACACGGGGCCGAGCTCCCCCCCGACGGCGCTGGGGGCGGCGGGGGTGGCGGTGGGGGCGGCGGGGACCACCTCACCGCCCGGCCAGGAGCCATCGCCCGTGTCGAGGCTGCCGGCAAAGCTGGACGTGAAGAAATCCCGGCGCAAATGCTTCTGGTTCCTGTGAGCGCAATGCCCGGTGAGCCCGGAGCGCGGGGGCACCGTCCCGGCACTGACCCCCTGCCCACTTCTTCTCCCTCCCTCCTTCCCTCCCTCCCACGGTAGGGTTTGGGTAGCACCAGCTTTTCTATTTTTAACCATTCCGTTGAACGCGGGGAGCTCGGGTGTGGAAACGGCGAGGGGAGCAGCGGCTTGTATTTAAGGAGAATTCAATAAATTCCACGGAGACGCTATTTTTGTTACATCCTCTCCCGCCTGTGCACTTCTGTTCTGGAGGAGGATGAGGATGAGGAGGGGGCAGCGGCTGTTTCCTTGTATTTCCCTCTGTTTTGCCCCAACCCAGGCTCAAATCGGTGCCCATCCCTGCACCCCACAGCGGGTGCTGCTCACCCATCCCTCCCATGCAGGTTAACTGGGAACACCGAGGATCTCCACTGGTCAGAGACAGTGGAAAACGGTCTCTGTGAATGGCCTGGAGAGAGGAAACCTGTCCCCAAAACCCGCGGGTGGAAGGGTGGGCTGGGCAGGGGTCTCATGGGTGGGGAAGATGATGCACTGGCTGATTATAGGGAGACAGGAATGAGGAGCTCAAATATCCCAGGCTCTGTGGGGCTGCCACCAGAGGGAAAACTCGGCATCGGGATCCCAGAGCAGCAGCGGGTGTCTGAGCACACCCTGAGGAGTGGCCGTGGTGGGAACAGCCACAGCTCTCCCAGCAGGGAGGCATCAGGAAGGGGAACATTGTCCAGCCTCCTCCAAAAGCACTGGCCATCCCCGGCCACGGCGAGCGGAGGGGAATGCAGGGTGGGCAGGTTTGGCCAAATATTCTCTATTCTCTATTCACATATTCTCTAAAATACGTGAATGTTAATAATCCCCTAAACACTTATTTACATTATAAACTCTTAAAGCTTCAAAGGAACTGTCACAGGCTCTTCTCCCAAATATTTCAGTCCCATGTCCTAGCGCCCACACCGCAGCACCGCAAAGCAGGAGATGCACACAGGGTTAAAGCCCGTCCCGTGTGCCGGGGACACCGCTGGTACAGCCGGGACAGTGGCCCGGGGGCACAACTCCCTTCTTGCCCAGCAGCAAGGGGATGGATGGAGAGATGCTATCCTGCTGCGGCCACACGCATTTCTGCTCCCCTCAGCCCTTCCCAGCAGCTGGAGCAGCCTGGGCTGGGGGTCTGGGACCCCCGATTGAGGGCGGGGGCTGCGGCAGCAGCACGGGAACCACGGGCGGTGCTGGGAGAGCACCCGTGGAGCCGCGAGCGAGCGGCAGGAGCGCGGCACGGCCGAGGGTCCCTCCCTGCTGCCGCCGGCTGCGCCGCACCACCCTCATCCCCCACCGCCTCCATCGCTGCCCCTGAGTCACGGAGCCTGGGAACGAGGGAAAAAAGCAGGATGGAGCCCCAGTGCGACCCCGCCTGTATCTCCTGCCTGAGTCACGGCTGAATCACAGCCCGGCGCTGAGACCGCGGCACGACCCCGCTCCGGCTGCCCGCAGCTCCCGGGCACGGCGCACAGCGAGCCTCGGTACAGCCATTCCCTGCTCCGGGCTTCCAGAACACACACCAACACAGCTCGTTTGGCACCACGTGCCCGGAGAGGATCCCGAGCCCACTCTGTCCCCCCAGGGGCTCTGTCCCCTCCCTTCCCGTGCGTCCAGCGTGCTCCTCATACACTCTCAGCATGTAAAACTGCGATGGTTCACCGGGATTAGCTGCTTGTTTTTCACTGCCCCCAAAACAGCTTTTCCTGCACCTCTGCCCCTGCCCACTCCCCGCTGCTCTCCGGCTGCTCCAGCCCTGCTCCCAGCACGGCTCCTGCTCTCCCCTGCATCCACCGGGCACATCCCTGGCATCCACCCCCATCCTGCTGGGTTGTGGCAGCAGGGCCAGCGAGGAGCAGAGCCAGTCCCACACACCCAGACCCCAAACCAGAGACACCTCGTGCCTCTCCCACGTGGCCCAAAGGGAAGAGGCGCAGTGGGACTCACCCTCAGCGGGTTCTCCCGGTCCAGGACGATCACCCTGCGATTGACCGTGTGGAGCAGCTGCTCCAGCATCACCTGGATGTGCTTCTTCACCTGTGCCTGCAAGGTAAGAGGTGTCAGGGCCATGGCAGGGCATGTCCCAGCTCTGGGGTATGTCCCAGCATGGCTCATTCAAGGGCTGGTGGCACCAGGGATGGAGCCTGATCCGGAGCTGGAGTCAGATGTTCTCCAGCCTAAATATGGGATCTGGGATGTCTGAACAGCTCAGCCCTGTTTCACCTCCCTGGTAAAGTGTCTGGGGACAGTGGGGAGAGCTGAGGATGGCTGAGGATGATGGGGATGGCTGCACTGGTGCTGGGCAGGCAAAGGTGGGTTCAACTCTCACGGGGTTGAACCAAGAGCAGAATCCTCTCCCAAGAGTGTCCCACCGCGCTCTCCATAAAAGCTGTTTTAGGTTTAAAAGTTAAGCCCAAAATGAGACATTTCACCACAATTTCTGAGCTTTCCATCCCATTCCTGGGCTTCCTGGTGGATTAAAGTACCACCTCACCCTCCCAGGACACAGTGTCCAACTCAGCTCCCACAGCCCAGTCACTGCACTGCAGGTGTGACACCTGAACCTCCCAAGGGCCCCCAAAAGGGACCCCAGAGCAGCCAGGAAGGGCAGGAACAGAGGAAGGCTCCTGAAAAGCCAGAGCACAGAGCCCTGTGCATTCCCAGAACATTGTGTTGCTGCAGGGACACTCACCAGCTCCGCTTCCCCACGGTCCTGGTGCCGCTCTCGCAGCTTCTCTGCGCTCTGCAATCACCAGAAACCGGGCTGAGACCCCCAGGAATGGCCCCAGCCCACCCCAGACAGGCCACAGCTGGGTGGGTGGGTGCCCACCATGTCTCTGCCTCACATTTGGGGCCATCACTCTTCATTTTGGAGTGTGATACTGCCCTGATACGGGCTGACTGGCAATCGTTGACCAGCTGTCTTCCTCCCTGCCCTCACTTTTCTCCTCCCTGCCCTCACCTTCTTTCCTTCCCTCACTTTCTTCCTCCCTTCTTTCACTTTCTTCCTCCCTGCCCTCATTTTTCTCCTCCCTGCCCTCATTTTCTTCCTCCCTGCTCTCACCTTCCTCCCAGCCCTGCAGAGCTGGTGATGTCCCCACCACCCTCAGGTCAGTGTCACCCCTGAGTCTGGAAGTCCCTTCCCCACTCATGCAGATGCTGGGCAACCCACAAGAAACTCCCTGAGGTGGAAAACACGAGGGTTTTTCCCCACCCTGCGCATGTTTCTTTTGGGATGGTGACACCCACAGTCCCCTGGCTGACTACCGTGAACTCCTGGCCAGGAACTGGTGCTTAACCCCACTCAGAGGGGTTTGGTCAGGTCACCGATTCCTGATTTACCTTCTGGGCATGGTACAGCACTTCCAGGATGCTGCTGAGCAGCTCGATGCAAGCGTCCTCCTCCTCCCCTGCCTGGATCAGCTCCCGCAGGATGGGCAGGGCCGCCTGCAGCACCAGCTCCCGGCACTCTGGGGGGACAAAGGGGACACAGGCATGAGGGAATTGTCCCCATCTGTGGAGCCACCCCGGGCACACGAGGCACAGGAGGGGTCCCTGCTCAGGGACTCATCCCCGTCCATGGCCTGTGGGTGGGCTAAGCGAGGACAGTGCCACCAGGACCGCTCTCACCGTGGGACTGGAAGGCTTTGCTGCTGGCAACGTGGCTCAGGGACTGCAGCTTCTGCCTCAGCAGGCGTTGGGGCAGCAGGTTCCCCACAAAGTCCCGCAGTACAGCCCTGCCACCAGGAGAGGAGTTAAACCTGGAGTGCTGTGAGGTGCCTCAGGGAGCTGAGATTTCGTTTCAGATAAGCATTGTTAAAGTGAGAGGCATGGCTGCAAGCCATGTGTGTGAATTTTGACCTCCTGCTTTGTGGGATGGGCAGTGTGAGCCCTGGATGAAGTTGTCCCACCCCAGACCCCTTGTGAGGAGTTCTGATTACATTTGAGCCCTTGGGGTTTCTCCCTTGCTGTGTTTCTAGTGGTCCCTGACCCTAAACTCCACCCTGGCTCTGTCCCTTAAAACCCCTCACCCTGCCTTTGTTTGGGGCTCTCTATCTCTGAATCTGAGCTTGTTCCCATGCTGAATAAATTCTTTCTTGAACAGAAGCCCATCTCGTTGGTGTCCCATGCTGGCTCCTGGTAACCGTAGCTTCTCTGGACACGATCCTGCTGCTGCAGAATGTGACACAGGAGCTCCAGCTTCTGGTCAGGATGGGGCTGCTGGGTGGGGGGAGCCCCTCGATGGGGCAGAGGATATGGGGCAGGATGGTCCCACAGGGCAGCTGTGCCCAGCACAGGCACCCAGCAGGAAAACCCTGCCTGAATTCCCAAAATGAACCGAGCTGGGGCTGAGTTCCCAGGCTCAGCCCCTGCCCAAGCACAGGCTGAACCTGAGCAGAACTCTCCCATTTCTGCACTGGGAAGAGGATCAGGAGGTGATTCCAGACCCCCCCTCACCCTCAGCCCTGTGCTGGATGTGGGGACAGAGGTGGCTGTGGCAGGTGCTGAGCGTGACACGGGGCTGGTGGGGGCACAGGGACCCTACCCCAGAGCAGAGGAGTCAAAGATCCCAAACACGTCCTCGAGGATGGAGGGCAGATACTTGAGGGCTGCTCCCTGCAGAGACACCAGAGAGCTGCCTTCAGACAGGGCTCCCACTGCTGGAGTGTGGGACACAGAGTGTGTGCCCTCCTTTCTGATCCTTAACTCTGACACCCAGAGAAACACTGAATTTCATACAATATGAAATTCATGGGCGTGTTTTCATGGTGATACATGAAAACAACTGTTAGATAGAAAAAGCTAAAAGTGTGAGTGTGTAAATTAAAGTTTTCTTAAGTCACTGGGTGAAAAAGTTAAAGTTTAGAGTTTAAGTTAGTTTAGAAAGCAGGAGAAAAGATGGAGGATTTAGAATGTTGTTTCTTTTCCTTCTTTGCTCTTCATGTTCTTTTTCTAGAGGGTTTTGGGTAATAATGAGTGATTGGATAGAAAATGTCACAGTGCAGCACACAGGTGATGGGTCATTGGGTCATTAAGAAAATAATATACATGTCTATTGTTAATTGGATAAGAATAAGCATAAAGATAAAAGAACTGTGTAGTTTGGGGCCATTTTGTGCTTTCAAAGCCAAAGTGAGCCACAAAGTGAGCCACAAGGCCATTCTGTACCATCAGAAGAAAATGAGCCAGATTGCAGTGAACTGAACTTGTGCAGAAAGTCTGGAGAGACCTGCCAAGTTTTGTGATAACATCCTAATAAATACAATAAACAAGATCCTATCAGGCTTTGGAGTTTTCTTCCTGACCCGGAGGACTGAGATAAGCAGGACTCCCCATGAAGGAGTATCTCCAAAAAGCTCAGCTCAGAGGAGACTGAGAAATCCAGGAGTGGAAAAAAAAAGTACAGAAGAAGTGCAGCAGAATCAGAAAGAGAAAAAAAAGAAATTGAAAAAGAATTAGTTAGAAAAAGTTACACCCAGCAGCACTCTCTGGAGCCTCCTTCCATCTGGGAGGCCGTGGGTGCAGAGGGCAGCCCCGTCCCAGACCCATCCAGCCTGCACCAGCTCTGCTTCCCTCAGCCCCCTGTGCCAGCCTGCTCCCAAATGCAGGGAGTGAGACCAGATCCAGGATGGGGACAATCCCCAGGAACCCTTCCCAGATTTTCCTCTGCAGGCTTCAGCACATGGGTGGCCAGGACAGCATTTGCCCCGTGCCACCGAGCTGCTGACCCGACTCCAGGCCACAGCCCCAGTGCAGTGAGGGGTTTGGGGTCTCAGGGTGCACAAGGGGGGGACCCTGGGGACAGCAGGGCAGCACACGGGGTGGCAGCTCCTTCTGACACCATCTGAGGGGCAGTGTCACCTCAAAAACGAACACAGTGTCACCTCAGCATGGGGACAGCCAGTGCCTGGCCTGGGCACCCTCCCTGCCAGCACACAGCAGAGCTGAGCCCTCCCAGCAGCGCCTCATACCTGGGAGATCAGCGTGGGACCCTCCAGTGGGGACCCCATCAGCTGGTTCAGGGCGAGGAAGAACCGCTGCAGGGAGAGCTGGAACTCGGCCGCCTCCTTCCCCTCGTAGAGCCTGCAATGGGCAGAGTCACCGCGCTGTCACCGCGCTGCCACTGTGCCACACACCTCCCCTGGCACAGCCACCCCACCACGCCCACAGACCCACTCACAAAAGTGCTGTTCTTTTAATTATTTTTTTTTAAAAAAAAAAGCCTCTTTTCCATGATTCTGCAGCCCAAAACCCTCTCCAAGCAGTTCAGCGCCGTCCCACTGGAGCAGGAACCTCCTGAGCCCTCCAGCCCACCTCACCAGCTGGACCAAAGCGAACAGAATGTGGGAATTTTTAGCCATGGGATGTGCAAAGCTGCAGGAAAACTGCAAAGCTGAGGTGTGAGCACAGGAATAAAGTCACTGCAACGGGCAGTGCTCGAGGTAATTCCCCCATCACCGACACCAAGAAGTGGCAGGGAAAATGTACAGAAATCCTGGAATTATGGACCGGTTTGGGCTGGGAGGGCCCTTGAAGTCCCACCTCCTGCCATGGGCTGCTCCAAACTCTGTCCATCTTAGCCTCAAAATCCGGGGGCACAACGAGCACCAGCAGGGAAAGTTCTGCCACCCTCGGTGATGGCTAAAAAGCAGAAGCAGCCAGAGGAAGCAGCAAGGAGGAAGCAGCGAGGGACAGAAGTCACCACAGTGCCATCGGGGTGCTGGGGGGCCCTGAGGGGACACAGGGAGGTGTCCCAAGGTGGAGAACACCGTCCTCAGTCATCCTTGAAGCTACCTGGGCTCCTCACAGGAGCTGCAGGCGCTGCTTTTCCGGCTCCAGCAGCAATCCCAGACCCGGCAATCTGCAGCAACTGCCTCTAATTACAACCCAATTCCTGTCGATTACAGCCTGTACAAATTGCAGCGCGTTCAGAGCACTTAGAGGATCTGAGGAGCCCGTGTTATTGCATGTTGAGATTGCTGAGATAAAGGGAAGCTATATAAAATAGCTAAATGTCCTCAGGGATGTCTCTGTTCCAGGCAAACTCATTCACGGGGCTGTTTGCAAACGCGCCGCGTAATTAATTTCTCCTGCCAGGAGCGCTCTAAGCTGGGAATCTGCTCCGTGTCCTCATGCAGGAGCGAGAGGCAGGTGCTGGGTGTGATGTTCTGGAGAGCTCTGGAGCACCCCGGAACCGTGGATGGGACGCTGGGAAGGGATGGAAGCGGCGAGAACAGACAGGGCTCCGTTAATACAGAGCGGGGTAAAGTGAGGTGTGACAGTCCCTGGGGGCACAGGGACCCCAGCACAGCTCCTCATTTCCAGTGGGAGCACCCACAGGGACCCTGACACATCCTGGGATTGGGGTGAAGGAGGCAAAGCCCCGAGTCCCCCCAAAAACAAAAACAAGCTGCCTGCTGAATGACAGAGCCTGAGAACGGGGTGATCCCACTGCTTTTGGTGCCCACCCCACTCAGGGAACCCTTTCCACGTGTGTGGGGGTTCCTCCCTGCCCACCTCACTGCCCTTTGTTCCCCCAGGACACTTTCGGTGCCGCGTACGTGGAACGAAAGAGGAACGCCACCGGCTTTTTCTGGTTAACACCCATGGCTGTGCTCTGATTTCCTCCTCTCCCACGCTGGCCCAAAGGAGGGGTGCTCATCCCATCACCCACACTGGGATGTGAACCCCACACCCACGGGGAACCAGTGACACCAGACCTGTGGGGACACCGGAGGTGCCTGGGGGTACCTTGACCTTTGAGCCCACTCCTCTGCTCATCACAGGATCAGGGAAAGCACCTCACAGAGCCCCCAGCTCCACCCCACTGACCCTCACTGGGCCCCAGGAAACCTTCCCAGCACAGCACCAGCCCTGCAGGGGCACTGACTGCCCAGGATATTTTGCCATCTCCAATGTGGGAGGATTTTAAGAGCTCATTGGAAACCCCCTGTCAGGGGTGGCTGGGGCAGAGGTCACTGCGGGGCAGGACCATTGCTGGGAATTTGGGGTGGCCAGAGAGCTCTCTCACCCCGAGGTGGACAGCACTGCCCACCCTCACAGCGGACCACCCATTGTCCAGCAGCACCCAGAGGATGGCATGAAGCTGGAAACGGCCAAAATCCTCGAGGAGAGGATTCACAGCCAGGGAGGAGCTGCCTGAGGAGCAGCCAACACAGCCAGGGGTGCTGGGTGCCAAGCTGGGTGTCACAGCAGCAAGCACCAGTGGGGCTGAGCTGCCCCTGCCCCTGCCCCTGCCCCTGCCACTCCCACTGCCCCTGCCACTGCCACTGCCACTGCCACTGCCCCTGCCCCTGCCCCTGCCACTGCCCCTCTGCCCCCGCCCCCGCCCCCGCCCCTGCCACCGCCCCCCCCCCCGCCCCTCCCCCTGCCCCTGCCACTGCCACTGCCCCTGCCCCTGCCACTGCCACTGCCACTGCCGCTGCCACTGCCCCTGCCACTCCCACTGCCCCTGCCACTGCCACTGCCACTGCCACTGCCCCTGCCACTGCCACTGCCACTCCCACTGCCCCTGCCACTGCCACTGCCACTGCCCCTGCCACTGCCACTGCCCCTGCCACTGCCCCTGCCACTGCCACTCCCACTGCCCCTGCCACTGCCACTGCCACTGCCCCTGCCCCTGCCCCTGCCACTGCCGCTGATGATGGCACTGATGATGGCACTGACCCATCCCAGAGCACAGGGACCCTCACAGGGCCTCCTTCCCACAGCCTGGCTCCAGCAGGGCACTGGGGGCACTGGGAGCACTGGGGGCACTGGGAACACTGGGAACACTGGGAACCACTTCCAGCACTTACTGGGCAAAGAGGTGGCGGGAGCGGACGATGAACTTGAAGATGTACTCCAGGGCCTTGAAGGTGCGCGTGAGGGGCTCGCAGGGCTCCCCCCGGGCTGCCTGCTCCACGTACTGCGTCAGCACCGACAGCAGCTTCCTGCAGGGTGGGACACCCGTGGGAATTCCAGCCCTGACCCCCACCATGTCCCTCCCCGTGCCACAGCCCCCAGGAACGCACTTGTAGGCGAGCGTGGCGCTGAAGTGCTGGCGGATGTAGGCCTCCAGGACCGTGTTGAAATGCTGGAACTTTCTGTCAGCCACCAGCCTGACGATGAAAACCTGAGGGTGGCAGGCAGGGGCACGGCTTGGTGTGGGCAGGGGGATGCCTGGGCAGAGCAGCAGCCGTCCTGACCCCACCGTGCCCTGGTCCCATCACCGGGATCACTCTTGTCTTGGTTTGAATCCTGCTGGGATTGCCCTCCAGAGGGAGAGTCCCTCAGAACGGAGCCCTTCCCTGTGCTGGGTCGCTCAGACCAGCAAACCCCATTGCCCCAGTCCTAGCAGTGCCCACCCTGCGCTGGGTGGGGCTCAGACCCGCACGGGTTCTGCTCACCAGGGCGTCAAACACGAGGGTGTCGTAGACATCTGTCTCCGAGTGCTCCATCATGATGGAGAACAGGGCATCCAGCGTGTCCTGCAGGAACTGGGGGCACACGAGGGCTGTGAGGGCTCGGGTGCTGACCCCAGCATCACCCAAGACCCAGCTTCTGGGCATGGGGGGCCTGTGGGTGCAGGAACCAGGGAGGGACGTGGGGGAGCAAATCCTGGCTGTACCTTGATGACCTCCCCTCCATCCACGTTCATCAGCTTCTGGAGGTTCCCACAGAGCAGGCTGGGCTTGGAGCGCCACTTGAGCAGCCCCAGCAGGTTCACTGGGCAGGAGGAATGGGGCAGTCAGCACTGACCACTCACTGTCAGACCCAAAAGTTACCAGCCCCCAGCTCCCCCATCCCATCCTGGCTGCTCAGGACCCTGCCAGGATCAGCCAGAACCTCCTCACACAACCCCTGCTCAGTGCTGAAATCCCCTGATGCACAAACTTTAAATAGGTCGTGACCGTGGGAGACAAAATTGAGCTGCAGGAAGGGAATTAACGGAGCAGCCTCATCCCTGACCCCTCCACTCTGAACCACAGCACCCTGGACCCTGCAGCCACGTGTGTCACATCCCCACACCACGAGGCCTTGTCCCCCGAGCCCCCTGCACTTCAGCCAGAGCAGGATGAGCCATTCCCATCTTTCAGCCTTGCAGCAGGTGGGAAGAGAGCCCAGAATTCCCGTGGGTCCTTCCCCTGGCCAAGGGGGCATGGATCTTCTCAGCTGCCCTGACCTGTGTAGAGCAGCCCAGGGCTGGAAACTCCCCCGAGCTACCCCAGGAATGGGGGTTAAACCACAGAGCTCCAATTCCCACCTCAATTTCAAAGGAATGTCATGGAGCTTCAAGTGAGAATTCCACTCGCTGCTGCTCCTCTCCAGCAGCCCCCCAAAATACCCAGATCGAGCTGATCTCCCCAGGAACATCCTTGACCATTCTGACCATGGCCAAACAGTAAGTGAGCACGCATTGTTCCCAGTTTTCAGCTCGCTGTCCCAGTGTGATGGAGCCAAATATCGGGAGAAGTGTTGTCCAGCAGGTGGGAACACCTCCAGGGAGGGGACACAGCCCCACCTCCCCCCCTGGGGGACCAGGACTCACCATTCTGGGTCAGCTTGGTGGAGCAGACGAGCGTGGAGATTTGGAAGCTGTCCCGGCTGGACACGGCTAAACCCGACGTGGTCCCGCTCACGCGGAAGGAGGAGCCGGAGAGGAGCTTTGACTCCGACAGGTTCCGCTCCGAGGGCAGGGACAGGTACGCGCTGGCGTCCTCCAGCTTCTTGCTGTCACCCTGCAGGGCACGACAAAGGTCACAGCTGGAGCCCCTGGGGACAGGGTTGGTCCCTTGCTCAGTTCTGACCCCGTGGCTGGTGGCTCCCACCACACAGCAGCCTCACCCCGTCCCTGGGTACCCTCTGGCACCCCCAAATTGATCCCACAAAGCATCCCATGGAGCTGCTCCCTGAGGGGAGGCACAGGTGGGACAATGGGCTGGGGGAGACACCAAACTTGTGTCACACAGTGGGGAGAGGACAACAGGCAGGAGGAGCAGAGTGACAGAGGAGGCTGAGGCTGGAAATTAAACACATCTGGGCACTGCTGCAGGGATGGACGTGCAGTGGGACACTGGCACACATCAGGACACTGACATGGAGCAGGACACCACCCAGGGGTCCAGGACAGCCTGTCCCACATCGCTGTCACCCTACATCTCCCACCTGTATGGGCATGCCAGGACCTCCACAGCCACAAACCAGCCTATTTCTGTGTCCCCTTCTCTGAGCTGAGAATGTTCCACCCAGGAGGACTCACTGGGGTGACTCTGAATGACCTGCCCTGCTCGTTGGCCAGCCTGGGAGGTGACCAGAGCCAGCTGGCCGGGCTGCAGCTCACAGACATCCATCCTCCCCTGCCTGCAGCCTCACAGGGCGAAACCCCTCCAGCTGAAGGCCGGATGGAGGTGGCAGAGATGTTTGCTGATGGCTTTTCCCCTCCAAGGCACCTGCTACGAGCAGCCAACACACAGGAGGAGCCCTGTGTTCATTCCCAGGGCTGAGCCCGTGCAGGAAAAACTGGCTGGAGCTCAGACCAGCTGGAGATCAAGAGGTCTGAGCAGCTAAAAGCCTGTCACTCACATTCCTCTGGCAAGCAGAGATAAAAAAGATGAAATAGCTTCTGACTCCCAGAATCCAGCCCCCGGTGTCTGCCGGGAAGAGCCGGAGTCAGACAGGGAGAGGACGGAGCAGCGCAGGACGTGGTGGCTCAGGAGGGCAGGGACAGCTCTCTGAGGGGAACACGGATCAGAAGGGAGGTGTGGGGGATTTGTTCTCCTGGCAGGGAGGTGTGGGAGGTTTGATCTCACTGCCACAGCCAGCACTGGCACGTCCCAAAGGTGCCCAATGCTCCTGCTGTGGAGGGGACAGTCTCCAGAGAGCCAGGGACCAGAGCCAGCGCCGAGGGCCACGGCTGCAGTTAAAGAATTTGGGTCTTTTGCCCAAAAATAAAGCAGGGAGGAGAGACATAATAATGATTTCAAATGTGCAGGAGCCTCAGGGAGGAACAGCGTGGTCTGTCCCTGTCCTGGGATGCCACAGCAGGCAGGAGCAGGTCGGCTCATCCCAAAAAAAAGCAGGACTCAGGGAGGGACGTGGCTCTGCCTGGAGAAGCTGTGGTCACGTTGCCAAAATCAGAGAACACTCCCATGCAGCAGCCCAGGGGCAGGGGAGCAGGTGACCCCCAGGGACACTGGAGCTCCATGGCCGGGCAGGGACCCTGGGAGGGGAAAACACCTCAGGAAAGAGCCCTGAGCAGTGGGGACCAGCTCGTGCCTCCCACTCCTCTGGTCACAGCAGCCCCAGTCCTGGGAGGGGACACCAGGCAATGGGGCAGCACCTTCAGGGGCACCTCACATTGGAGCTGACTGCGTTTTTTCCCAAATGAGCAGCGATTTTCCCTCCCCTCCTCTCTCTCAGAGCAAACCCCAGCAGTGCCAGGGCTGGTGAAATCAGGTGAAGCGCAGCCACACCGTGGGGACGTTCCCTCCCCGTCACAAATGCTTAAATCACCTTTTCCCAAACAAAACTTGTCATTCCAAAGGAGCAGCGCAAGGATTGGAGACGCTGTGTGCAGGGAGCCCCTGCCACCAAGGACAGCGAGGACGGCCGGGAGGCACCGCAAACCCTCGGGGACATTGGGGACGTGCCACCAGCGCGGTGGCTCAGGCAGGGACAGGGACCCCGGCCCCAGAAGTGCTGCTGTCCCACTTCAGGGGGTTCTGTGGCCTCCCCCATACCTTGTACAGCACCAGGTCGTGCTCCCCATCCCGCAGCGTGGTGCCATCGGGGCGCATCAGCCTCACGAAGGCCATGGAGAAAATCCGCTCGCTCCGGTCCTTGGCTGGGGGGACAGACACGGGGCTGAGGTGAGGGGGAGGCAGAGGGGACCAGGGACACACGTCCAGGCAGGGAGAGGCGATGCTGGGAGGGAGGTCTGGAGCGAGGGACACTCACATTCACTGGAGGAGCGGTGGCGGAAGGTGAACCTCAGGTGGGTCCTGTGGACGTCCTCGATGGGAACGGCGATCTGGGTGAGAACGTGTGCCAAGGTGAGGGCAGGGGGCACGGGCTGAGCCCCCAGCTGGGCAATGTCCCTCTGTGCCTGGGCAACCCCTCCCACTGCTGCAAACCAGCCCCACAACCTTTCCAGTCAACCAGCGAGGCTGAACTGGGGGCACTGGGATGGGGATGGGGATGGGGATGGGGATGGGGACGGGGACGGGGATGGGGCTGCAGTGCCCATTCCCAGGACCACTCTCCCCAGTGCTGGTGATACTGGGTGTCCATCCAGGGCAGCACCCCCATCATCCCCGAGATGGGACCAAGGACTGCCCCCCAAAACTGCCCTGAAGGGGACCCCCTGCAGCAGCAGGGTCCCGTGGCATCGGAGGAGTGAGGGCCACAGCCAGGAGGGGCTGCAGACCTGTCCCACCCCAGCCCCTGTGCCCTGGGGCTCCCCAGACCTTCAGGGTCTCCATCCAGCGCTGGTGCCGCTGCTGGTAGTAGACAACAGAGCGGTAGTGGCTGGTGGGGCTGTCCCCTGCTCCCATGTGGATCACGTTCTGCCAGGAGGAGATACCTCAGGATCAGCCCAAATCCCTCGCAGGGAGGGAGAATTCCCATCCCTGCCAGCCCCCAAATCCCCCCCTGCCCACACCTTCCTCAGCTCCATCCCCTCCTCCTCTGCCAGGCCTGGTGCCACCTCTGAGGGGACACACAGCCCTCCCAGGGCACAGCAGGGCTTGGCCCTGTGGATGGAGATGGAGGATGCATCCCTGGACCGGCCCAGATGGGTCCTCAGCAATTCCAGCCCATTCCTCAGGAGCCAGGTAAGAATTGGTGTCAGAACACCTGGAGAGAGGCAAGAGCCAGCCTGGGGAGGTGACACGTGGGTCTGACCCCCCAGCCTGTCCTGGAGATGGATGTCTAGGAGCACTGGGGACACCGAGGGGGCCTGGCTGTCCCCAAGGTAGGACAATTTTCTCTCTATCCCTTCACAGCACATTCCCACATCTTTATTCTATTCCCAGATCTCTATTCCAGGCAGCTCCAGGGGCTCCAGTGGCCCAAGAGGCTCCTCCAGCTGGTTTTGCTACTGGAGCTGCTGGCTCTACCTGAGGTGAGGTGGCACAGGGGACACCTGCCATACCCGAGGTGAGGAGGCACAGGGGACACCTGCCATACCTGCACCACATTTCCTGCCTCGTCGCAGACACACACGGTCACCTCCACGTTCTTCTGTGTCTTCTTGTTGCCCTTGTCGAACTCGCCCTGCACCAGCGTCAGGTAAATGTCGTTCCTGACATCACCTGGGGGGACAGTCCCGTCAGCCAGGTCCTGGCACCATGCTGGCATCCCCAGGGACCCCCAGGCTTGTCCCCCTCACACTTGCCTGGCATAATGACCTCAGGGTAGCCCAGTTTGCGAGCCACTGCCGTGCTGCGGTCCACCAGGTGCGGGTGGTCCTTCCTCACCTGGCTCAGTTCTCCCCACAGCATCTTCAGGGACACCCAGAGCCCTGCAGGGACCGCAGGGATTTTTCAAGGGGTGACAGCAAGAGCTGGGGGAGCCAGGGCTTCCAGGGGCCACAGCAAGTCCTTGACCCTGCAGGGACTGTCTCATGTGACAAGGAGATGGCCCGGGGAGGAGTCTCATGGCACACAGTGGGCACAGGGTCTTTACCTTGTCCCTTGTGGTTGATGTCCTTCCCCTCCACCACCTTCCGGATCATATTGTGAAGGAAATCACCATCAGCAGCCACCCTGGGAAAGCCACATTTAGGGGAAAAACCTTTTCTCTTTGATCCTTGCACCTCCTGTCCCCTGGCAGCCGGTGTCCCCATGCCAGCGAGGCCCTGGAGTGCTGCTCCCTGCCCGCTGCCCCCCCAGCACTGCCCCCCACCCGTGGGGCTCACAGGTGGACGGGGATGAAGTGCTGCTTGTCCTCGTCGCTGTCACACGTCCCCTTGGTGATGTCGGTGATGTCCATCACTGCAGTGACACAGAGGTGACACCGTGGCAGGGGTGGCACCCCCAGCCAGCACAGGATCTTGGGGGCATGTGAAGGCTCAGCTGTGCTGGGGGTCCCCTGCGCCAGGACAGGCAGGGCAGGGACAACCCGGGCTGGGGACAATGTGGGGACAGCCGTGCAGAGGTTTGGGGTCTGCAGGCAGGGAAAGGGGACAGTGGGAGCAGCTCAGGGACATCACAGAGCCTGCTGTGGTGGCTGGGGATGCCAGGATGGTGGCACGGGGGTCCCTGGGGGTCTCCATGGAGCGCACATCCACCTGAGATGCCGAAGGGCCGGCGCAGACCCGTGCTGAGCTTGCGGCTCTGGCTGTCCCGCAGGTCCATGCGCCCCACCCGGATGATCTGGCACACCAGGAACAGCCGCTCCCGCTTCAGGTCGGTGCTGCCCAGGTCCTGGGGGACAGGGGCCGTGTGAGCCTGGCAGCACCGCTGGGGACGTGCCAGCACCAGGGGTGCCCGGGGCTGCGCAAGGAGAGCCCGTGGGCACAGAGCTCCCCCGGGTCCCTGCCCTGTGGGGAGGGTGGGCACACAGCCCCGCTGCCCTGGGGGTTTCTGCACAGTCCCAAAGCCCGGGGATGGCGACAATGCCATGGTCCCGACAGGTCACCCTAAACCAGGCAGTTTGGCAAGCGGGGGGAAACCTGGCACGGTTTGAGGATGTCGGGGTGGCCCCGTACCCCAGCTCCGGAGATGCTGGGGAGGGGATCGGGTCCCTCGGGTGCTGCCCCTGCTCCAAAACCTTCCAGCGGCGCTAAGGAGAAGGGATAGGGACACGTGGGGACATCAGCAGCGAGCAGAGCGAGGACATGGGCGAGAGCCGGGGAGCGGCAGCGGAGCCCAAGTGCTGATGCTGCTCATTAACATTGATTTTCCCGGCTCATTTGCATACTGATGGCTCCGCGGCGTCCCGGGGGTCAGCGCTGCGCTGCAGCCAAAGCGCTGAGTCAGCGGGTGCCGAGGGACGTGGGACGGGTGGGGACGGGGCACCCCGGGACCCCAGCACCGGGAGGGGACCCCGGGACCCCCAGCACCGGGAGGGGACCCCGAGGGGCAGCGCCACAACGAGCGCCACGTCCCGGCGCCAGGGCAGGGGTCTGCGAAGGGGCTGGGGGTGCATGGGTGAGGACGCGGGGCACCCGAAATGCTGCGGGTGGGGGGCAGATCTGCAGGAGGGGGCTGCGGAAGGCAGCAGCGCGGCTCCCCCGGGCTCCGCGCTCACCGTGAACACGACCTTGAGGTTATTGAGCAATTCGATGTCCTGGGGGACCCCGGTGCTGGCCCAGCGGATCACGTAGTTCTCGCTGCGGGGCGGGTGGTGGTTGAGGTGGGCACCGGGATGGCAGAGCCCTCAGCCCACCAGTGTCCCCAATCGCGGCAGGACAAGCATGCAGCACGGCAGGGGTCTGTCCTGCAGCCCGGGACCCCACCTGATGATGCGCTGCTCGCCGGGGTCGTACAGGGCCATGAAGAGCTGCGCCTCCTCCCCGATGCGGCAGACGAAGTTGCGGACGCAGAGGAAGAGGTTGTGAGAGGGAGAAGCAGCCCCGTGGGTGCCACGGCCTGATGCTCTCTGCTGCGGGCTCTGGGGGGCACAGGGTGGCTCAGCCCCCCAGCTCAGGCCCTGTCACATCCCCTGGCACAGGGGACACGGGGCTCCAGGGCCTGCAGCGGCCTCACCGTCTCCTCCTGGATGCGCTGGGTGAGGGTCTGTGCCGCCCTCCTGTGTGCCTGGAAGAGGCTGATGACGCTGGTCCTGTCAGGGTCCAGGATGTTCTCATCCTCATCCCGCACCACCAGGTCCAGCGCGAGGATCCTGCAGGGGCCAGGATGGGGTCAGGCACAGCTGGGGGCACACGGGTCTGTGTGTCCCACCAGGACTCGCTTGTCCTTGCACAGGTTCTGAGGGGGTCAGGATGGATCCGACCGGGAAAGGGGACAGGAGTTGGCAGCACCGGGAACAGCCCAGCCACGGCTTGTCAGCCATAGCCCTTGGTTAGTGGCACACTTACTGTCCCCAGGCACCCCGGGACAGCCAGCTGGGATGATGGGGACACAAGGACAGCCAGGCAGGACACCAGGGAGCACACCTGGGCACGCACAGCCTCAGCCAGAGGCAGATTTGAGGTCCCTGTGCCCCGTCCCCACCCTCACTTGTTGCCGTAGTCCATCTTGCCGGTCACCTCCTTCCTGAGGCGCAGGAGCTGGTCCTTGGGCAGCGTCCCTGAGAGCAGCTGCGAGCGCTGCTCCATCAGCTCCTGCATCATCCGCTTCACCTGCCCGTACCGCTCCGTCTGCCCGGCCTGCGGCAGCACCACGGCGTCACCGGGGCCACCAGGGGCTCCCCACCCTGCTCCCACATCCCCCCCCGACACCCAGAGCCTCACCACAAAGAGCTGTTTCCAGATGGTGGCCCACTCCCGCAGCGTGGTAGTGATCTCCTGCACCGTGGGCATCTCGGCGGGCACCACGCTCTCCTCCACCCTGGGGGGGGGGGCACAGAGACCCCTGGAGCGCCCCAGCACCGCAGGGACCCCGCATGGGGCAGCAGGTGGAGCCCACCTCCCTGCCCGTGCCCCATACCTACCCCCGCTGCTCCACCACGGTGCCCTTCAGCCGGATCAGCGAGGCTGGGAAGATGCCCTGAGGGAGCCAGAGCCGTCACGGATGTCCTTCAGGGGGGCTCCCACTGGCACAGGGTGCCCAGCCTGCCGTGCCCTTTGCCCCCCCTCGAACCCAAACATCCCTCCAGGGACGGGGCAAGCCGCTGTCCACGCCCCCTCTGCCCCCCCAGACACCCAGCAGGGACAAGGAAAGCCACCAGCAGCGCCCCACCTGCGTCCAAAACCCCAGCACGCCCTCACCTACCCGGGCAGCCCTGTTCCGGAGTGAGTACCCGCAGTACCAGCCTGCGAGGGGAGGGGACATCGTCAGCCAGGCCGGGGGTCCTGGCCCCTGCTGCAGGGACAAAGGAGGGTGCAGGAGCCCACGCCGGGGTGCTCCCGGGGGTCCCCCTTACCCTCGGAGGCCTGCAGGATGTGCACCGTCTCCCCGATCTGCAGCGGGAGGTGATGCTCCTTGGTGCGCGGGAAGTTCCACACGGCTGTGGGAAGAGGGGCTGGGAGCTGGGATCCCTGCCTGGAGCTCCTCACCAACCCCCAGGACCTGTGCACCTGCACCCCACAGGCTGGATGCTCCCCCCAGCCCCACAAACAGCGTGTGACCCCCGAGCACCCTGACCCCACACCCCAGGAGAGCTGCAGCCCACACAGAGCCGGGCACAACAGAAGCCCCCAGCCCCCTTTTGGCACTCAGGGGTCCATTATGGGATCCCCCCTGCCTGCCACCCACCCCCTGGGTGCCGGTGGTCCTGCAGTGCGGGGAGGCAAGCACTGTGACACACAGGGACAGGTGTGTCTGGGGACAGTGGGGCTGGTGGCAGGGGAGGGTGGCAGTGGGGACAGGAGCTCTCGGGTGCCCAGCTGCTTCCTGCCCGGCTGTGCTGTGGTGTCCCTATCACTATTTCTGGCCCCAGGGACAGCTCTGGGGCAGGCAGCCCTGGTTTGGCCCCCAGACTGGGGGACAGTCCCTGCTGCCCCTGCTAGGATCACACCTGTGCCCACCCTGAGTCCCAACCAGGGCCAGCTCCTACTGCAGCACCTCCAGACCCACCTGGAAACCCCTCGTGCTGACCCTCACGCCTCGGAGCACCGGGACCCTCGTGGTCCCATGGGACCCTGAACTCCCCACGAGGATCCTGAGCCAGCTGGGAGCAGCAGCAGCAGCCCAGCTCTCGCTCAGGTGCTGCCCAGGACCCTGCAGAAGCTCTGCCCTCGCTCCAGCACTGCAGAGCGTGCAAGGGAAGGGTGCAGGAAACAGCCACGCAAGAAACGGGAAGAAGCACAGGGCTGCCAGAGGCAGCAGAAGCTGGGGGTGCTGCAGGGAGTGGGAGTGCCCAGAGCTGGTGCAGGGCATGGGGAGCCCAAGCTGGGGGTGCTGCAAGGAATGGGGGTGCCCAGGGTTTTATCACTAAGCAAAGGCCCAGCTGGAACCTGAGGAAAATTATTGGGGTGTCTCAAGGCTCCCCCAGAGCCTCAGCAGCCGGGCTGAGCCCAGACCCACAGCCTGCAGGGAAGCCAAGCCCCCACCCCAGTGCTTCCCGCCCCCACCAGCACCAGCTCTGGAGCCTCCTGGAGCGTGGGTCCTGCTGGCACCTGTCCTGCTTGCCCCCCTTCCCTGAGCCTTCTGTCACCGGCCCTGCAGCCCCCACAAACAGCCCCCACAAACGGCCCCCCAGTCTGTTCCTGCACCGCAGGGTCCTGGCCCCCTCCTCGCATCACCGGTGCCATCACCCAGCTGCCACCACCAGAGCCGGGGGTGTCACCTCACCCTGAGCCCCTCAGAAACCCCCACAGTGCCACAGCCCCCACTCACCCACGCCGTATTTCTCCTTGGTGGGCAGCCAGGGCGCCATGGCCACCGGGACACCGGGGGGACCCGCGGGGACTGGGGAGCCTCAGGACCACTGCTAGTTCCTCCTGCCACACTCCCCGTGTCACGTGTAGCCCCAGCTTGTGAAACCTCCGCTTCCTCAGTGCGCTCTGAGCGCGGGGATCCCACCCCACCATCCTGCCCAGAGCAGCGTGGTGGGGATGGAGCCCCCGGGACCCCCACACCACCCACCCAAGGGTCTGGAATGACACTTAGGGGGTCACCGGCAAGATGGCTCTGGTGACTGGAGTGGGTGGCACGGTGACCCCTTTGGGTGAGCACCATGGCCAGAGCCCCCCGGCAGCAGGAGCTGGGAGCAGGGAGTGCTCCACCAGCCGCAGCACGGCACGAGGAGCTGCAGGCCTGTGCCAGCCGTGAGGCTCCCAACCAGCGCTGCTGGGACAAGGTTTCTGCCATCGTGGCTGGGTCTGGCATTTTTTCTTTCACATTTCCACCCCTGTCTCCCGGTGCAGCAGGTCCAGCTGTGCCAGCACCAGCTCCGTGCCCTGTCCAGTGCCAGGAGAGCGCGTGGAGCTCAGCACCAGCCGCTTCCCTCCTCCTGCTGGCTCCTCAGGGATGGGGAGACCTCACCCCCTGACGCCCTGGGACCCTCTGAGCCCAGCGAGTCCTGCTGCTGCTGCTCCCACAGGTCCACACTTCTCTCTCCATCACAGAGCCAGAGCTCGGCTCCTTCCCTGCATCCCCTCTCCTGTCCCCAAACCCCGCTGCGACCCCACCAGCCAGCCCCACGGGTCACCCCCGGGACAGACCACCCTGAACAAAAGCCGGCCCTGAGAAGAGCCGGAGGGCAAGGAGAGCCCGGTGGTGGCATCAGCCAAAGCCGGTATAACGCGATCCTGCCGCGGCACTCCGGTGTCACCGCCCTGGCCGAGGTGCGACACGCAGGAGCTGGAGCGGCCGCCGGTGCCGCCACCCCGCACGGCAAAGCCCGGGATGTACCGGCAGATCCCCGCCACGGACCTGCCCGTCCGGCAGCACCGGGAGGGAACAGAAGGAAATGTGGCACGGGCACCGGCGTGCGGGGGCTGCCGGGGCTCCCGGAGAGCTGGAACGACGTGGCACGAGGTTCCCGGTTCCCGCAGTCCCGGGGCCGGCAGGCACCGCTCGGTCCCCACCCGGCGCTGCCCGGTGCGCGGCTCGGCCCCGCGGTCCCGGCGGGAGCTCTGGCCGGACCGGGCCGTTCTCCGGTCACGGAGCTCCACCTGCCGGTCCCACCGGGAGCCGCCGCTGCCGAGGGAGCTGCTGCGGGTGCAGGGCGCCGGTACGGGATGTCCGGTGCCGGGATGCCCCGATACACCCAGTGCCGGTACGGGATGCCCCGCCCGCAGCAGAACGACCAGCACCGGTATGACCGGCACCATTACGGGATGCTCCGGTACGGCAGGACCGGCACCGTACGGGATGCCCGGCTCCGGTACACCCGATAGCAGTATATCCCCGCAAAGGGATGTCCAGCACTGCTACGGGATGCACCTGTACAAGATGCCGAGCTTCGGTACGCCCGGTCCCGCACCGGGATGCCCAGATCCACCGCACCAGCACCGGTATGTCCGGTACCGGGAAGCCCGATCCGAATAGGGGCTGTAGGCGGGCTCGGGCTGCAGCCGGGCCCGGCTCGGAGCCGCACACCGGAGCTGGCAGCGGAGGGCGGCGGGCAGGGCGGGGCGGGAGCGCTGCGGGGGGTGCCGGAGGTGCCGGTTGGGTCCGTCCGCTCCGGCCCCCCCGCCACATCCGGGCCCCGCCCGGCGCGGGCGCTGATTGGCTGCCTCGGGGGGGGCACGTGACGGCGCGTGGATCACGTGCCCGTGTCCTCAGGCAGGGCCCGCGGTGGCGCGCGCAGGTGAGCGGCGGGGCCGGAACCGGAACCGGGGCCGGAACCGGGGCCGCGGCCCGAGGGAAGTGCGGGGGATCCGCCCCTGACCCGCCCCTGACCCGCCCGTCCGCTCCGCTCCGCTCCGCTCCGGCCCAGTGCCGGTGCTCAGGTGCCCGGTTCGGACCGTCCCGTACAGGTGCTCCGCCGACCCGGTCCGGTCCGTGCCGTTCGGGACCGACCCTCCCAAGGTGTCCGCGTATCCCGCAACCCCTGCACCCTGCCTGGGTCCGGTGCACACGCACAGCCCTGTCCGGTCTCCGCACTCTGCCCGGTCCCGCCGGGCTCTCCCGGTGTCCCGTCTCCTTGCCCCGGTTCCCTGCCCGTTCTCCCGGTCCCTCACACTCCGGTTCTGTTCCTGGTCTCCGCGGCCCGTGTCACCCCTCCGCACCTGCCCGTGGCCCCGTGCCCGCATCCCCCGCCCGTCCCCGGTGTCCGCGGGTCCCCCCTCCCCGCGGGACGGGACGTGGCACCGGGCAGCACCGGGTTTCTTCCCGGGACGTGGGCGAGGGCGGGTCAGCACCGGTCCTGCTCCACCCCCGCCCGCCCTCGCAGCTCCGGTGTCCCCGCCATGGCCGGCTACGGGGCCCCGGGCCCCCTGCCCGGGCCGAGCGGCCCCGGCTCCGCGCTGGAGGAGGAGGAGGAGGATGAAGATCCGTCCCTGGGCTGCGACGGCGACCTGGAGGTGAACCCCTACGACGGGCTGCCCTTCTCCTCCCGGTACTACGAGCTGCTGCGGCAGCGCCGGGAGCTGCCGGTGTGGACCACCAAGTACAGCTTCATGGAACACCTGGAGGGCAACAGCGGCATCGTGCTGGTGTCCGGGGCCCCCGGTACCGGCAAGAGCACACAGGTGAGGGCAGGGGCAGCTGGGGTGCTGTGTGTGGATCCCGCCGGACCCCAGGGCAGCGCCTGAGCCGGGGGACACACGGAGAGGGTACCGGGCTCCCGGGAACGCTGCGCTGAGCCCGGCGGGGTGGGCGGGCAGCGTGATGTGCGCTGGGCTCCGGGCAAAGCGTCTGGCACGGTGCAGCGGCAGCGCTGGGGTGCCACATCCCTGTGATGAAACCACCATCCAGCTGGTTTCAGCTGCCCGTGACACTCGGTGACGGCACTTGGCAGACTTTGACCGGGGAAGGGATTGCGGGGAGCGGCGCGGCGCAGCTGTGGCTGCTGCGGGGCAGGAATGGGCTGGGTCGCCGCGGGCTATCGGGGTGTTGGCCCTGGGCTCGATGTGCTCAACCAAATCACCTCCCTGGGTGTGACCTGCTGAGTTGCTAGGCCGGGCTGGCACTGCCGGATTTGGGGAGCAAAGCCCCTGTGCGGGCCCCAGGGCCGGTGTTTTTGGGTGCAGCACCCTGCCTGCAGTCCCTGCAGAGCCCTGGGGACGCTGAGGCACAGGCACTGCTCATGGGGGGCTCGGAGGTGACAGGAGGAAGCAGGACTCAGGTCCCGGGTGCTGAAGGGACATCCACGTAGCCTTGGCACTGTCCCACACCGTCAGGCCAGGCACCTGGCCAGCAGCTGCTCCCTGGTGATCCTTTCCCTTCCTGGGATTTCCCAGGCCATTGTCTCGTGTCCCTAATGTGACAGCAGGGTCGTGGTGTCCCACACCGGGGCAGGAAGCTGCAGGGGTGGGGCCGTGGGGCTCCCGTTACAAACTGTGGGGCTCAGAGATGACAGGAGTGGGGAGGGAAGACCCTGCCTGAGCTATGAGTGCCTCTGGCCATCCCCTGACCCTGGAGATCCTGCAGCCAGATCCATGGGGAGAGTCCCTGTGCCCTTTGGAGGGGCACGGCGAGGAGGGGACAGTCCTGGAGCCACTCTGCCCCGTGCCCTGTGCCCACAGATCCCTCAGTGGTGCGCCGAGTACGCCCTGTCCATGCGGTTCGCCCACGGGCTGGTGGCCTGCACCCAGCCCCACAGCCTGGCTGCCCTCAGCCTCTCCCTGCGCGTGGCCGACGAGATGGACCTGAACCTGGGCCACGAGGTGGGCTACTGCGTGCCTCACGAGGACTGCTGCACCGCCGAAACCATCCTCAGGTAGCGGAGGGACGGCAGGGCCCACGCTGGGAGCGCAGCGCCCTAATCCCGCTGAGCTCCGCCTAATCCCTTAATCCAGCCTGGCCTCGCTGGAAAGCAGCGCAGGCTGCTGTGGGGAGGGGGTGAGGCGTTCCCCACCAGCCAGGGGTGCAGGCTGATGGGGCGGGGCCGTTGCAGGTTCTGCTCGGACGAGATGCTGCTGCGGGAGATGACGTCGGACCCGCTGCTGCGGCAGTACGGGGTGGTGGTGCTGGACGAGGTGCAGGAGCGCACGGTGCCCACGGACGCGCTGCTGGGGCTGCTCAAGGACGTGCTGCTCCAGCGCCCGGCCCTGCGGCTGGTGGTGGTCACCTCGCCCGCCCTGGAGCCGCGGCTGCGAGCCTTCTGCGGGGACCCCCCCGTGGTGCGGGTCCCGGGGCACGGCTCCCTGCCACAGCTGCTCTACCGGGAGCCGCCAGCCCACGGGAGCGTGGCCGCTGCCTGTCAGGCCGTGCTGGACATCCACCGGCGCCAGGAGCCCGGCCATGTCCTCGTCTTCCTGGCCAGCGAGCAGGTGGGCTGATGGGGGAGGTTTGGGGTGTCCCTCTCAGTGGGGAGCTCAAGGGATGACGTGGCCAGCTGGGGTTAAACTGGGGGAACTGGGCCTCCTTTGCAGCAGGAGGTGGGCGCAGGGTGCGGTGCAGCACCCTGACCTGGGAATGGGGACGCTGCGGGTGTCAGCAGGTGTCACCTGTGCCCCCTCGTCCCTGCCCAGGAGATCTCCGAGTGCTGCGCTGCCATCCAGAGGGAGGCCACGGCGCTGAGCCCGGAGCTGGGCCCGCTGCTGGTGCTGCCGCTGCACCCCGGGCTGGGCCGGGCCGTGCAGCGACTCTACGAGACCCCCGAGGAGAGCCGGGAGCGGCGTGTCATCGTCACCCACTGGCTCGGGGACTCGTCCTTCTCGCTGGGCACCGTGCGCTTCATCATCGACTCGGGGCTGGAGCTGCGCAGCGTGAGTGGGACAGGGGACGGGTGGGATGCCCTGGGGGGCAGTGGGATCCTCCCTGCTGTGATGATCCAGGCTGGGAGGAGGGGTCTGGCCCGGGGAGGTGGCAGGGGTGCCCCGCAGTGTCCCACTCGCAGCCTCCCGCAGGTGTACAACCCCCGCATCCGCGCCGAGTCCCAGGTGCTGCGGCCCATCAGCCGGAGCCAGGCCGAGTCCCGCATGCAGCGAGCCGCTGGCAGCCCCCCAGGTGAGACCCCAGGTGAGACCCCTGCTCCTGCATCCCCCACTCAGGACTGCCAGCAGTCCCTGGCCCAGCACCTGTCCCCACCTGCTTGTGCCACTGCCCTGTCCCACCTCATGGCCTCTCTCCTGACTCGGGACAGAGTTTTCCGGCTACCTCAGATACAGATTTTCTTCTCTCTCCGGCCCAAGGCCAGGAGGGGTCTTGACCAGAGCTGCTGTCTGGGTTTAGATCAGGATTTGAGCAGGCCAGTTCCCTCTGAGCACAAGTATTGACCAAGTAAAGAAGCCAAAAGGGCGGACTCTTCTGGGTTATATTTCACAGTTTATTTTTGCAAAGGGAACACCAAGAAGAGACAAAGGATTTGGGGGTCTGGGCTGCTTCTTTTAACAGGACTTCTTTGGAGGGTGGGAGTTTCAGAAAGAACCAGTTATTCTTCACAGCTAACAAATTTAGAAACTTCCTACAAATCAGGGTTAAACAAAATAAGATAAGAAATAACAGACATGGACTCCTACAAATGCTTGACAGTCAGGAATAGATCTACAAAGGCGTGGGAGGGAACTCACAGAGGAGTCTTGGAAACACTGGGGGAGAGAGGGGGGAAAAGGGGGAAAAAGCCGAGGGAGGGGGGGGTGCATCCCAAGCCGATAGCTACAAAACTAAACTGAAGTTCCTAACACTAGTAACATACTAACAACCCTTATCACAACACTCTCCTGCAGGCACCTGCCTGCGCCTCTACTCGGAGGCCTTTGAGCAGCACCTGCCCCCCAGCCCTGCGCCCCACGTCAGCGAGACCAGCCTGAGCCGCCTCGTGCTGCTGCTGAAGCGCCTGGACATCGCCGACATGGGCCAGTGTGACTTCCTTGACCGCCCAGGTAGGGCCCACGAGGGCTGGGCATTGTGTGGGGGGCTGGAGCAGAGGGCCACGGTGGCACAACCGTGACTGTGACCACCACTGTGGCCTGGGTTGCCTCTGGAGAGGGACTGGGGGCCTGGCAGGTGCAGGACAGTGTGGGCAAAGCTGCCTGATGTCCCACCCCAGCCCCCGAGTCGCTGATGCAAGCGCTGGAGGACCTGGACTACCTGGCAGCCCTGGATGACGACGGGAACCTGTCGGAGGTGGGGATCATCATGTCGGAGTTCCCGCTGGACCCGCAGCTGGCCAAGGCCCTCATCGCCTCCTGCGAGTTCGACTGCGTGGAGGAGATGGTCAGCCTGGCTGCCATGCTCACAGGTACCGTGTGTGGGGCATGGGGTGGCCCCCAGGAGCCAGCAGTGCCAGGGAGGTGCTGGGGGCACGCAGTGATCCCCCCTGCCCACCCCCAGCAGCATCCCCCTGCTTCGTGCCCCTGTCCACGCACCTGGAGGAGGCCGTGGCCCTGCGCCGGCGGGCGCTGCTGCACCCCAGCGGGGACCACTTCACCCTCATCAACATCTTCAATGCCTTCCAGCAGCGTGAGTGAGGGCCTGCACCCCTGTGGGCATCCCACAGAGCCCTTTGTGTCCCCCGGATCCCCTGCTCCTCCTGGTGTTCCACACCCCCTCACGTGTCCTGGAGCTACATTCCTGACCCGCTCCCAGTGCCCAGCCTGGCTGAGGGAGGATCTGGGGGGTCCCAGCTCTAGCCTGGGGGCTGTGCCCTCTGCTCAGTCCCTGTCACCACTGTGGCAAGGGGTCACAGGCAGGGGGAGCAGCAGTGCTTCAATGGTCTCCAAGCCCCCAGCCCAGCGGGCTCTCTGCTCACCTGTCCCCATCCCCATAGCACCACTGTCCTGTCCCCGCCGTGCCGTCCCTGTCCCCACATCTCTGTCCCTGCTGCAGACGCGGGGGACGAGGGCTGGTGCCGGAAGCACGGGGTGTGCGCCGAGGCTCTGCGCCTGGCGGGCACCGTGCGCGCCGAGCTGCTCGAGGTCATGCGCCGCATCGAGCTCCCGGTCTCGCCACCCGCCTTTGGCTCCGACGCCAACGCCCTCAACATCCAGCGGGCCCTCATCTCCGGGTACTTCCTCAAGGTGGGCCCAGGGGGCTGCGGGGAGCTGTGGGGGAGCTGTGGGGGTGCAGCAACCACCTCATTCCCTCCCGGTCCCTCCCAGGTCGCCCGAGACATCGACGGCTCCGGCAACTACGTGATGCTGACGCACAAGCACGTGGCGCACCTGGCCCCCGCCTGCGGGTACCTGCTGCGGCCACCCCCGCGCCACCTGCCCCCCTGGGTGCTCTACCACGAGTTCACCATCTCTCAGGACAACTGCCTGCGCGTGGTCTCGGAGATCCAGCCCCAAATGTGAGGGGACGGGGAGGGACAGCTCCTTACAGGGGGTTCCTGTAGCTGGCTGACCCCACCCTGTCCTCACAGGCTGGTGGAGTTGGCCCCGCAGTACTACCTGAGCAACCTGCCGCCCAGCGAGGGCCGGGACCTGCTGATGGAGCTGCGGGAGAAGGTGGTGGCAGCGGAGGACGCGCCGGCAGAGCCGGATCTGGCAGAGGCGGCCGGACACGAGAATGAGCAGGGGGACGTCTGTGTCCTGCAGTGAAGCGGAGCAGCGGAGCCCCGCGGTGGGGCTGCCTGCGCTTGGCCATGACCCCGGGGAACAGGGGAGCCCCGGGGAGGCCCCAGGGGGGCCGTGCGGCTGCAGGGGCTGTCCCAGGTCCCAGGGAGGCGCGGGCACTGCCTGGCACTGCCTCGGTGCTGCGCCGCGGTTCAGTCGTGGGCCAGCGGCCGTGGGACCGCCCCGGCACCTCGGAGCATGGATTGGGGAGCGCTGGCCCCGGCCGGGGGAGTCGTGTGGGCCCTCCCCACTGGGCTCCTTCACCCCGTCTTTCCCGGGGGTGCTGCGGGGCCGGAGGCATCGCCTGTCCCGCTCCCCCTGTGCCCGGGGCCGAGGGGCCACGCACGGGTCCCTCCTCTATAAAGTTTTGTGACCTTTGCTCCTGGTTTGGTGTCCATGACTGCAGCGAGGGCTCCAGCCAGGGTGGGGTCCCTCCTGCAGAGGGTGGGCTGGCCGGGGTGGGCTCTATCCCTGCTCCTCCCCTCTCCCAGGGATGGTTTCTGTCTGTGAGGCCTCGCTCCCCTCCCACCCTTGTTTCGGGTGCCAGGCTGGGGTCTCAGCCGTGCTGAGGCACTGAGGGCATCCCTGGCCTTTGCATCAGGATTTCCCCTCGGTGGTTGTGGTTCTTCTCCAGAAGCCAAGGGGAAGCTGCGGTTGGCGAGGTGGGGGCGAGCTGTCCCCTGAACCTGCTGCCAGCGCCTGCTTCCCCCAGACCGGGCAGGGCACGGGTGCACCCCCGGGCAAAGCACCCCATCCCTCCCTCCCCCATCGGGGTCCCCTACAGTGCTACAGCCAAGAGCTGAGCTGCTGCACAGGGGCCTGGGGGTCCTGGCTCCCCCTCCCCACCCCACAGCCCACGCACAGGGGCTTGGCTGTGCTCAGGGAGGGGCCCGGAGGTCCCGCTGCCCCGTGCTGGCCACAGTGCCTCAAAAGGTGAGAGCTGGGCTCCCCCAGCCTCCCACAGCCCCCACTTCCCCTTTGCTTTCTAGGAACTGCAGAAAGTACGTGAAAGGGTACAGTGCTCCCGTCCCCAGGGTGGGGTCTGCTATGTGCCCTCGACATGGGCTGGCACCAGTGGGGTGGCAAAGGGGCAGCTGGTGACTGGGGTCATCTCTGTCCCTACATCTCTGCACAAGATCCCATGGGACACAGAGGGGAGGGAAGGGTGAGACAACCTGTGCAGGGCTGGGGGCATCACCCTGAGCCTCTGTGGGAACCCGTCCCTCTCCTTGGGGACCCACAGCAGCACATCCAGAGGGGCCCAGCCCTGAGCTGCCCCTCTCCAGACCCCCGGCACAGGTGCTGATAGACCTCACTGGTCCCCCTGCCCCGCAGCAGGGCACTGTGCAGACCCTCAGGTGGGGCAGGACCCGTCTGGGAGAGCTGGGACCAGCCAGAACCCCCCACACCATCCCAGGTGCCCAGCTCTGTCCCTCCCACCAGGGCGTCCAGTGCCCCCCAGCCCGGGAAGTACCAGTGGTGAGTCCCAGGGCTGGGTGGGTGGGGAGTAGGGGGCCGAGCGTGGGTCCCATTCTCCAGTTCTGAGAATTGTGATGCTGCTGTGGCTGCACCTTGGGGCAGCCCCACGGAGTCCAGCCCAGTATAAAACTGCAGCCCCCAGCCCTGCTGAGCCCACCAGAGACACACGCAGAGGTAGGCACAGAGCGGGAGGGTTGGGAGGGTCTCGGGGGGGGATCCTGCTCCCAGGGCTGGGGGCTCTGCCCTGGCTGGCCCCCTCTCCTGGGTTATGTCCAGCTGGAGCTGCCCTTCCCCTCCCGCTCCCTTCGCAGATGCTGGTGCTGGTGGGACTGGTGCTGTTCCTTGTGCCTGCAGAACCCCTGACTGCCTTCCCCCCGAAGTGTGAGTGCTGCTCCTGGGGCACAGGGGAGGCCTTGGAGGGGGGACAGGGGCAGCTGCAGGGACTGCAGAGGGAGTGGGGGGCATCCCAAACCCACATCCCTCTGACAGGGGTTAGGACAGCTCTGCTGGGATTAGAGGATGGGCATGAGGGCGATGTGGGGTGGGTATGGGGTGAGGGAGTGAGGGGACAGACGCAGAGTGCAGGAGCAGGGTGAGGACCGTGGGACAGGGTGGTTGTGAGGCCAAGGGGCACCCAGCCCCATGGTGGTTTGGGGGACAATCTGCCCCCCACCACTGCCCATCTCTGACCACAGGCTCTGCCTCTCACCTCCAGTCCAGGTGGGGAAACTCAACCAGGACGTGGTGGTGCGATGTGACACTTCAGAGCAGCACATCTACTGGACACTGAACGGCGAGGAGGAGCCCATGGCCGAACTGGTGCCTGAGGGCCAGAACCTCACCATCCTTGGCTTGGACCTGCCAGCCACTGGCAACTACAGCTGCTGGGCTGGCCCCGTCCTGCTGGACACCACCTACGTGGTGGTCAGCGGCACCCGTACGGAGGGGCACGGCTGGGGCAGCCGGGGGTGATGGGGTGCAGGGGGTGCAGAGCTGAGGACCAGGAGATTCTCGTGCCCAGCCTGTGGGGCTGTGGGGTTGGGGGGCTGTGGGGAGTGCCGTGCAGGGAGGGGGCACCGCTCCTGGCCTCATGCAGCCCCTGACCAGCCACCCCTCGGCCCTCTCAGGTGAGGAGAAGATCAATGTGTCCTGCCAGGCTGAGTCCTACAACGGCTCCTTCCGCTGCTCCTGGCCTGGGCCTCCCTCTGCCATCTTCCGTGCCCGCCTCACACGCAGGTGGGTGCCCCAGGACCCCCCAAACCCACGCCAGCACCACGGACTCTGAGACATGCTCACACCTCCCTCCCCACAGCGATGGCTCTGTGGGGCCATGGGTACCGGTGGCCAGTGACCACGGCCAGTTCAACACCAGCCTGGCTGACCCCTGGTTCTGCCCCTTTGGGGAGGAGCTGCACCCGCTCCAGCTGCACCTGGAGGGGCTCTCAGACACCTCCTACCTCAACCTCTCCAGGCACTTCTTCCTCCGTGACATTGGTGAGCTCAGGGCAGGAGAAGTGGGGTGGGAGGGGGTGTCCAAGAAGTACTGGACGCTCTCTGGGGGGGTCTCAGCCGCTGTTCTGAGCCCCCTCTGTCCACAGTGCGTCCTGATCCACCCCAGGAGCTGAGCCTGCAGCAGCGGGGGCAGCAGCTCCACCTGGCCTGGGCCCCCCCAGCCTCCTGGCCGCTCCCCAAGTCCTACTTTGCTCTGCTCTACCATCTACAGTATGAGCTCCACAACGGCACCCAGGTAACGGGGAGGGGTCTCTGCCCGGGGGGACCCTGCACAGGTCTGTGCCCACCCTGCCCTGTGCCCACCCTGCCCCATCTGGGCATCCACGGCCCCTCCTCACTCTGCTGCTTCCCTTTTTGAGGTGATGAATTGTCCCCCTGCTCCCCCTGGTGTTGCAGGGGTCAGGGGGTGCTGGTGCCCCCCTCCCCGAGGGGCTCCCTGTACCGTGCCCTGCCCCCTTTGCAGGTTGAGCAGTTCGTGGAGGGTGTGGAGGAGACTCCGGTGCAGGAGGGGGCACGACGGGTGCGAATCAGCTGCCGGGATCCCTACACACCCCCAGCCTGGAGCCCCTGGAGCGCCTGGATGAGCCTCAATGTGCACCACTAACAGTGGTTTTGAGGGTGCTGTCCCCAAGAACGGGCACCTCCTTTCCACAGAATCCCCATCCCTTTACAGCTCAGAAAAGGATTTTTGCCCCTATTAAAACTCTGGGATTGGTTTTGCCACCACAAACCCTGGTCTGTGTGGGAAGGGAGGTGCTGGGGCCCCAGAGCTTCCCAAGGGCACAAGACTCAGCCCTGGGGTCCATCTGCATGGCTGGGAGAGGCTCCAGCCGTACTCCAGCCCAGCCTGGGGGGACAGTTGGGATAGAGGGCCCCCACAGCCCTGTCCAGCTACACATGGACTCCCTGAACTCCCCCAATCCTCAAAAACCCCTCCCAGCTCTGCCTCCTTTCTGGGGACTGCGGTGGGACAACACACAGAGCAAGTCCTGGGGGGCAACACCCCGTCCCCACATCCCGGGGAGCAGGATCCCATCCTGACCCCCAAAGCGCCGGTGACAGTGCGGGAACAGGGACCACCCATCACCCCCGAAGCTGTGGCCCCACAATGCGTCCCCTCAGTGTCCCTGCGCAGTGCCCAGCTCAAGGGTGAGGGGTGCACCAGGCAGAAGGGAACCCACACTCCTCCATGAACCGTTCCCCACCGAGCCCCTCGCACCCCACCACGGACCCCTGGAGCGCAGCCGGGGGTGCCGCCCACCCCCCTCCAGACGGGCCGGCTCCGGGTGATGCCACGGGGCTTTATTGAGGTGCTTCCGCACGGGTCTGGGCCGGGACCCCCACCCCGGAGAGGCTGGTGAGTGTGTGTCCCCACGGGCGCTGCCCTCCCGGGGGTCCCGGGGCAGGCGGGCACGTACAAGTCCGGGGGACCCGTAGAACGGGGGGGTGGTAGAAGGACCGGGGTTCCGTGAGTCCACAGAGGTCCAGAGGGTCCCAGGGAACCGTGTCGGGGGTCTGGGGTCCGGCAGAGGAACCGGGGTCCGGTGGTGGGGCTCATGATCCGGTCCCGGGACCGGAGGTCCAGTGGTACCGGCAGGGCCGGGCTCCGGTGGTGGGACCGGGGCTCCGGAGGTCCGGTCACGGCGGGGCCCGGCCGCCCAGGCGCAGCTCCTCGCTCTCCAGCATCTCCCTGGAAAACATGGGCCGGGCTAAGCCCCTCGCCCCCCGTGCCCCCCGCGCCCCCCTCGCGTACCGGTACGCGGCGATCTCCGCCTCCAGCGCCATCCGCAGCCTCAGCAGTGCCGGGTACTCCCGCAGGCACCGGGCCATCTCCGCCTCCGCCGCCCCGATCTCCCGCTCCAGCTCCGCCACCCGCTCCTGAGCCGGGCCGTCAGCAGCGCCGGGGCCGCGGGGCGACCCCCGGGACCCCCGCACACAGCGACCTCTGGCCCCACATCCTCCCCACAGGGACCCCCGACCCGGACCCCTTTCTCCCCTCCCAGACCCACGGCCCGGCCACCGATCCGCACGGACCCCCAGTCCCGCCCCGAACGCCACCTACACGGACTCCCGGCACCCCTGGCCCGACCCCCGCCTTCACGGACCCCTGGAACTCCGCACCGCCCCCCTCCCCGCACGGACCCCCAGGCAGACCCCCTCCCTACACGGACCCCTAGGCCCCCACCCCACATGGACCCACGGGATCCCCAACCCCGCACCGACACCCACCCACAGGGACAGCCGCTGGCCCAACCCACACAAACCCTGCTTCTCCTTCCCACCTGAACTCCCCCATCCCATCCCGCCGCCGCTCCTGCTGCCTCCCGGGCCCCCCAGCCCCATCGGGACCCCTGACCCCCGCCCCTCCCCATCCCCATCCCCCCCTTCTCCCCATCCCTCCGGGCATCCAGCTCCAGCACCGCCCCCCCACCCCAAACATCCACCCCCACCTCCTCACATCCCAGCCCCCACCCCCGCTCTCTCCAAACCCCCCAGGCGGCCCCCAGCCCCCTCCCCATCCCGCACCTGGTACTTGGCCAGCTCCCCGCTCCGCCGGTCCCGCAGCCCCTCCAGCTGCCGGTGTAACGCGCCCACCGCCCCCCGCAACGCCTCCACCTCGGCGGCTCGGGCTCGCAGCAGCCTCCGGTAACCGGCGGCCTCAGCACGGGCACGAAGCACCGCCTCGCCGCCGCCCCACCGGCACCGGGGCCGGCCCTCGGCCGCACTCATCCCGGTGGTAATGCGGTTCCACCCCTCCGCGTCACGGAACCGCAGCCAATCCCGCCGGTACCGGGTGTCCGACTCCTCCCGGTAGCAATAGAGAGGGGGAGCCGGCAGAAGCCTGTCCCCCAAAAGTGGGGTGAGGGGCTGCGGTATCGCGGATAGCGGTGGGGTGGGGGGCAAGGTCGAGTTCAGGGTCAAGGCCACCGCTGTTATCCCCCCGCATCCCCTTCATTCCCTTCATCATCAGCAGCAGGGGCTGGAGTCGGGCTGGATGGTCCCAGCGGGGGGAACCCCCACTTAGGGGGTCACTGGGGAGGGGGTGCAGAGATTTGCCAGAAGAAGGGGGATTCAGCCCCTCCGCACCCCACGAGTGTCCTGTGGGTCACACCAAGGCTCAGTCTGTGGGAGGTGATGGCAGTCCCGGGGGAGTCAGGGACTGGTGCAATCCATCGGCACGGGGGGCACCCCGAGAGTCCACGGCGGGGGGCTGCAAGGACATGTCCAGGCTCAGGGAGCTGACAGAGCAGTGGGTGGGGGGCCGGGGGCCCAGACATCAGTCTGTCCCACCACGGGGTAAGGCCGGGGTGGCCAAGTCCTTCATCCAGCCTGGAGGGCACAGATGGAAGCCGGAGGTGGCAAACTCCGACCGGAATAAGGCAAGTGGTGCGGGCGGTGCAGACCCGGCTGTCAGCACCAGCACCAGGAATGGGAGGTCCACGCCCCACCCTGCTCCAGGTGGGCTGGAGGCTGTGGGGTCCAAATGGAGTCAGTGTGACCCACGGAGGTGCTGGTGGGGGAGCTGCAGAACCCTGCCAGGTGTGGGGGCCCATCCCTGGGCTCTCCGGGGTCCGGGCAGGGAGCTGCAGGTGTCTGTGGGGTGTAGAGACCCAGCCGTCGGCTCTCACGGGTCTGAGCAGGGAGCTACAGACATCCATGGGGTGCTGGGGCCCAGCCCTGGGCTCCTGGGGGTCAGACAGGGGGCTGCAGAGGTCCATAGGGCATGGGGGCCCAGCCCTGGGCTCCTGGGGATCCACACAGGGGGCTACACCCAGCAGTGCTCCAGGTGGGGTTTGGTGAAGCTTTGAGTCCAACCACAGGGGCACAGCCTCCCTCCTGGGTGGTCCTGGGGGGCTCCCCACGGCAGGGAGGAGGCTGCCGGTGGGGAGCTCCCAGGAAGCTGCAGCCCCTTCCCTGCCATGGTCCAGGCTCAGAGCCCAGCTGGCTCCCACTGCCACCTCCTGGCACGTCAGCAGCACCCAGGGCCCTCACACCACAGAGGCCACCCCCGAGACCGACGTCACCTTGTTGTCCTCGGCCCAGGGCTGGAGGTTTTGCAGGGCGTAGAGCGAGGAGTTGTGCATGCAGAGCGGGTCCTGCGGCAGCGGCTGCGCCAGGCTCTTCTGGAAAGCCTCCTGCTGCAGGTGCAGCATCAGCCTGTTGGCTTGCTGCCGCTCCGCCTCGCGCTCCTCCGCCGTCTGACGCCTGCAGACACCCACCACTGGCTCAGACCACAGCTGGCACTGCCCCACAGCACTCGTCCCCTTATCGCCGCCGTGTGCCACTGTGCCACGTCCCACAACACCGCCACACCTCACCCAGCAGTGCATAAGGGAGGCCACGGTGATGGGCAGCTCATCCCATCCATCCCCAGTCCATCCCAGTCCCATCCTCTCCCGGGGGCTCACTGCTGGAGGGACGTGGGGTTTGGGGCTATTGGGGTGGCTGCCAGAGGGACGTGAGCATGGCGCTTGTGGCGGCTACCCCGGAGCCGTCCCTGTTACCTCCACTTGGTGCGGCGGTTCTGGAACCAGGTCTTGACCTGGGCGTCCGTCATCTTGAGGGCCTTGGCCAGAGTGGCACGCTCGGCCGAGGCCAGGTACTTCTGCCGGTGGAAGCGCTTCTCCAGCTCGCAGATCTGCACCCGGGAGAAGGACGTCCGCGGCTTCTTGCGCTTGGGCGGCGTCCGGTTCTGGTACGGGTGCCCGATGCGCCGCGTCACCGCGAAGGGCGACAGCGCGGCTGTGGGGACAGCGGGGTGAGGGGGTGAGGGGTGACCCCGGCAAAGCACAGCAGAGCTGGACCCTGGGGGGGATGGCAGGGAGCTGGGGGCCATGGGGAGGGGGAGCTCCAGGGGGGGGCACATGGGGAGCTCCAGAGGGGCACACGGGGGGCTCCAGGGGGGCACATGGGGATGGGGTGTTCCAGAGGGGCACATGGGGATGGGGAGCTCCAGGGGAGCCACCGGTGCTGGCAGGGAGAGTAGGGGAGGGGGACACTCAGGGTCATCCCCACCTACTCCCCCACCTCAGAGACAGGAGGGCAGCTCAAGGCATGACATGAAGGAAGACCCATCTCCTACCCCACGGCACAGTTGCTCCCCCAGCCCGGTGGTCAGCGCTGGAATGTCGGGGTGGTTGGGCTGGCCCGTTCACAGGACTGATGCAGAACGGGCTGCACAAACCCACCCTCCCCTCACACCGAGCCCCGCCGCAGCCCCCGAGGAGCCTCCGCGGCGCTGCAGGGGCTGCCCAGCCCTGCCAGAGAGGGGATGGGACCACAAAAGCTGTTGGGAGGCAGTGTCTCTTTCCATGTGCCAGCCATGCCAGAGGCTGGGAAAGGGGATGTCCCTGCCCAGCTGAGGTGTGAGCCAGCCCTGGTGAGGCCAGCGTGCCACGTCCCAGCCCCAGAAGCTGCCGGAACATCAGAGCAGCGAAGCAGCAGGGAGGAAAGCAGAGGCTTGGCAGGGTCAACCCCCAACGCCTGCACCCCTCCTGCTCTGGCAGCAGCCTCGGCCAAGCCATGACCTTACGGCACCACGTCCCCACGGCGCCATGGCACCACAGCCATCACCAGGGCCAGCACCGCGTGGGCAGGGCTGCACATGGCCAGGACCACTGGTGGCCACGGGACCCCAAGCCCCCATGGCACAGGGGTGTGGGGCACAGCCCACAGCACCCCAGGGACCCCCTGGTGCCCACAGACCCCACCTCCCACCCGCGCCCAGGAGGCCGCCGGCGGGGGCGGACACGGTTGACGCAGGTGGAGCCGTGCAGTCAGGGGGGACGGAGGCCCCCCGTGCCCCCTCCCCGCACGGGGCGGCCCCTCGCCGGGACCAGATGCCTCCTGCCCGCAGCCCACCCCAAGGCCAGCGGTGCTGAGTGATGGCTGCGGCTGCGAGACCCCGTGCCGGGGAGGGGCTGCCCCATCCACCCAACGCTGGCGCCAGGCAGGAGACGAGGACGTCACCCGCCACCCCTGCGCGGGGACGGTGCTTCGTCACCGCTGCCATGGCAGGGTGGGCCGGGAGGCGAACGTGGTTCTGCTGGCGTCCGGGCGGGACCCCCACAGTCCCCAGCCTCCCGCCCCACACCGCCCCATTGCCCACATGGCCGGCACTTGGCCCCCGGCCCCTCATGGCCTCCAGCCTCGTCCCCGCCTGCGGCCACACACTGTGGACGTGGCAGTGCCGCCATCTTGGGCGGGAGCAGAGCTGAGCCGGGCCGGGGGTCCCCAGCACCCACACACGGTCCCAGTGCCCGGGACCCCAACCTCAGCACTCCTCCTGCTTCTCGGGTGCAGCAAGCAGCACCCCCACCCCAGCACTGCTGCTCAGCCCCTGCCACGGCCCCACCAGCAGCCTCCCCTCAACCCCTCGCTGCCTCCCCAGCGCCTGCATCGCCACAGGCCCGCCTGGGCTCTCCCACACCGATCCCTGCACGTTCAGATCTGGGGTCCCATCACCAGACACCCCACGGTTACCCCTCCGTCACTGCCCCCAACCTCAGGGGCTCACAAGGCCGGGGCATCTGCTCTGCATGGATGGGCTTTGTCCTGCAGTCCCACGGTGGGTCCCCCACCCTTCATCGTGTCCCCACAGAGCCCCCACATCGCATCTCACGCACCGCAGAGCCCACACCCCACCACTCTCGGTCCCGAGGGAGGCCTCACTCTGCACCCCACGGAGCGCCCACCCCACATCCCGGCTCCCCACAGCCTCCAGCAGCTCCCTGTTACGGTGGGACAGGGTCGCCAACCGGCACCTCCAAACCGGAGAAGAGACCAGACACGAGTGGAGCTCGAGACCGGAGCCTGCTGGGACCCCTCGGGCTCCACCCGGAGCCGCCGGACCCTGCCCGGTGCCGCGGTGGAGCCGCCGGCGGCCGCATTTACCCCAAGCCGCCTCCGCGGGACCCGACGGCGGCGGGCGAGGACCGGGCGCTGTGGGAACCTGTGGAGCTCACGGTCCCCGCCATCCCCGTGTCCGCCCCGATCCGCGCACCGCGCTGCCCCCGACGGAACCCCGGGAGCGGCCGGTGCCGCGTGAGTCCCCGGAGCCGTCAATAGCCGCCGGTAGCCGCCAGCAGCCGTTCCGCCCTCTCACCTGAGAGCCGGTCCTTGGCGATGCGGCGCGTGGTCTCCATCCAGGGGAAGGTGAGCCCCGGTAGCGCGGGCCCCGGCGGCGGCGCGGCGGGCGCGGCGGGCGGCGGGGCGGGCGCGGGCCGGTGCGCCGGGACGCGGATGACTCCGGCGGGCGGCGCGGCGGGCGGCGCGGCGGGCGCGGGGGTCACGTTCACGCTCACGTTCATGCTCATGTTGAGGTTGTAGGAACCGAGCGGACCGGTGGGGCCGTAGCCGCTGCCGTAGAGCCCGTAGTCGGGCTCTGCCGCCGCCCGGTGCGGCCCCGTGGGTTCGGGGCCGCCCAGGATCTGGTCGATGCCGAAGCTGATGGGCTCGTGGGGCGCGGGGGGCCCCGGGCCGCCGCCCTCCCGCTCCATTCCGGCCGCGCTCAGAGCCGGCGGGGCGGGGGCGGGGCGGGGGGGCGGCGGGGGGCGACGGCGGCGACGGGCGCGGGGCGCCCGGTGCGGGGCAGGACGCGGTGCAAGGTGCTCCGGGCCCGGAGCAAGGTGCGGGGCAGGTGCCGGGTGCGGGTGCGGGCCCGGGGCAGGGTGCGGGGCATGGCTCGCAGCCGCTGGCGGCCCCGGGGCGGGAGCGCGGGTGGGCTGCGGGCCCTGGCGGGACGCGCTTTTCTGCCCCGCTCCATCCGGACCGGCCGAACTCCCACCGCCTGCGCCCTGATTGGCGGCCGCGCCCCGTGATTGACAGCCCGGGGCCCCGCCACCGCCCCGGGACCCCGCTCCCGCCGCTCCGGCTCCGGGACGAGCGGACGGGCCCGTCGGGCCCCGAGCGCCCGCGCCCCGCACGGCCCCCTCACGCCCCCCGTGCACCACCGACGTGCTCCGCACCCGGCGTCCGCCGGCCACCCCACCCGCCCCACCGGAGCCGCTGCCGCATCGGGCAGCAGCGCGGAGCCTTTTCTCGTCCGTGCTCCGTCCGCAGCCCCGTCGGCGCTTCCAGCCGCCCTTCCCGGGGCGCACGAAGCGACCCCTGCCCCAGCGCCGTTACCGCGGGGCGCATGGACCGGCTCCTGGGGTGCGCACCGAGCCCGGTTCCCGCTGAGCCCGTCCCCACGGGAGGGAATGGATCTGGCGGCTCGGGGACCCAGGGGTTGTTCCGACCCGCCGTTCCCAGAACACGGCCACATCCCGGGACGTGAATCCCAGACCTCCTCGAGGCGCCGTTGCCGGTAGCTGGGGGGTCTCAGTTCCCAGGAAACCTCCTTTCCCGGGGCACCGACCCCACGCCGACCTTCAGTTCCCGGGCCACGAATCCTCTGTCCCCGGGACCTGCCGTTCCCGGTATCACGGACCCCATTTTCCAGGGACCAGACTGTTCAGGGGGATGGAGTCCGACACCCGTGGCCCCGCCATTCCCGGAGACAGACCCCGGTTCCCGGCACGCCGTTCCCTGGGACAGACCCCTGTTCCCCGCCCCGCCTTTCCCGGTGACAGAGCCCAGCCCGGCGCCGTCGGCGGGCGGTAACGGCAGCGGAGAGCGGCACGGGCTGTGCCGGCTCTTCCGACGACATCGCGACAGCGACGCGGCGGCCCCGCGGGTGGGTTCCCGGCGGCTCCCGGGCGGGTCACGGCCCCGGGACAGGCACTGGTGGGGCGGAGACGGCTTCCTGGGCACCCTGGCGCCACCGGTCTGGGGCAAATGACATTACCGGGGCCTGCGTCTGTAAATCACGGCGGCACCGGGGGCTGCAGCTGCCGCACCGGGAGCGCGGCACGCCCCGGGGCACCGGGGGCACCTCACATCCCAGGGGCAGCGGGGGACACCGGGTGGTCCCAGGCTCGCTGCAGTGTGGGGTGCCCGTCCCTGCAGCCGCAGCTCTGCCGGGGTCTGGGGCTCCTGTGCCACCCTCGGCCGTGCCCACGTCCCGCCACGGCAGCGGGAACGGCCGAGCTGCCCCTCCCCACACCGGGACGGAGCCTCGTGTGCCCAGAAGGGGAGGGGGACACAACACCGGGACTCTGCCCTGCAGGCGCCATGGCTTTCTGGCGTTTCCTGCTCGCAGCCCGGCAGGTGCCGGGACAAATCCCAGTGTTCCCACTGTGGCTTTTCCACCTGGAAAGAGCCACCGGCTTCGGGTCTGCTGCGGCGAAGGGACCCGCTGTGACCTCGTGGGGTGCAGCCATGGCGGCGGCAGTGGCAGTGACAGCGGTGACAGTGGCAGTGGGAGGAAATGGCCGGTGCCGGAGGAGGAGGAGGCGGCAGCAGGTTAATTGAACCCGGAGCAGGAGGCAGATGTTGCCGTGCCCAAGGGCTGGAATCTGCCGGGCTGGGAGATGGATTGGGGGGCTGTGACGGGGCCGGGGGCAATGCGGGCCCACCCGGCGCCTGCTTGCGCCAGGGCCCGCCCCATGCCCACGGGGGTCTGCAGGCGGCAGCCCCGGCCCGAGCAGCCCCCCTGCCCGGCATCCTCCAGCACCACGACCAGGGCTGCCCTGGAAGGGTGCAGGGAAGAACTGAGGGTGCTCAAGGAGTCATAAGCCCCTTCCCACCCTGGTTGTGGGTGCAGGGTGTCTATCTCCCAGGGACCCCGCTGGCCCCTCACTGTCACCACCTTGTGCCGCTGGCTCTGTGTTTCCAGTGATCCTTGTGCCACCTGGAAGGAAGCCATGTCCCTGTGCCTGCCCCAGGGTCCCGTGAGCCACTGTGGGGACCAGGAAGGGTCCCTGCACCCGGGACCTCCCAGTTCGCCCGTACAGACCCTCCCTCGTTTCTCGGCCACAGCAGGGACCTCCGTGTCCTCGGTGCGTGCCCCCTCCCACCCCAAGGGGCCGGGCCTGGCGGTTCTCGTGGGTGGCGGTGACAGCTGGAGGGAATGCGGCAGAAAAAAGGGCATTTGCCCAGTTCCAGGAGGGAATCAGCCATCAGCCAGTGCAGCACCAGGCCCTGCCACCGCCACCAGCATTTCCCCGTCCAGCGCCCTCTGCACAGCCGTGCTGGGAGCAGGGGGTCACACATGAGGTCTGACCCCTGCCCACCCCACCCCGGGGGTGCTGCCGAAGCTCCTTGTCCCGTCCCCCACCGTGGCCCTGGGGCTGCCGGTGCAGCTGCGGGGCTTCGTGGTGCCACGTCCCCGGTGCCGACCGTGCCGGTGTCCCCGTCCCACACGGGGACGCCTCGGGCGCCGCTGCTGGGGCGGGGGTCGCTGGGACGGGTCCTTGCCTGTCCCCGGTGCCGCCGGCGGCCGCCCCGGTGCCCCGGCCATCACGGCGATGGCGCGGTGGGGACCTGTCAGGGCCCCTCGTTCCCACCGGCCAGAGGCTGCCACGCACCCGCTCCCGCCCGCTCCCCCCCGTAATCTCATTACCGCTGGACGTCCCCTTCTTCCTCCCGCTTCCCCCCAAACCCGCTGGCAAACTGGAGGGACAGTCAGCTCCTCTCTGGCTGCTGGGTTAATTCTGGGCTAATTAGATGAACCAGCCCAGATTGGATTACTTTAGCCTGCATTTGGTCCTCCAGTCCTTGGCTTGCGGCTCCCGGGGGAGCTGCTGGCGCCTCCTGCCTCAATCAGACACTTCTTAACCGCATGAAACACTCCCGGTGCCCCCCGCCGCCCGCCCGCCGCGGGCGCCGGCACCCGGACGGGGTGCGCGGGGTGAGGCGGCAGCAGCCGGTGGGCGCGGTGCCCACCCCGACCCGGCTGACACGCCGGGAGGGCTGGGATGAGGATGGATGGGGCCGGGATGGGGTCGGGACGGAGCCGGGATGGGAGCCGGTGTGGGACTGGGATGGGTTCGCTGCGGCCGCCGATGGACCCCGCGAGCTCCCGGGGACCCGACGGCCGAGTCGCCCGCTCGGACGTCACGGTGGCCCTCGGCGTCTGCGCGGTGTCCTCGGGGAGGAGCCGGGTGCCACATGGGTGCGGGGGCGGCTGCACGGTGACGCCAACACCCGGCTGCTGGGGGGCTGCTCCCCCCGGGCATCTCCAGGCTGCAGCCCCGGACTAGCACGGGCCACCCCCCTCAAAACCTTCCCCCGGCCCCAGCTCCCTGGTCTGGGAGCAGGGTCAGAAGGGCTGGGGGTGCACAATCTGGGCAGAGTGGGAGCTGAACCCCCAGGCTTTCAGTGGGGTGAGGGCAGTGAGGGGGGGGGATGGAGCAGGAGACAGGAGGGGATGCTGTGGGAGTGGGGGGCAAAAACAGCCCCCACCCCTTGGGCTGCAGGACAGGCAGCTCCAGCTCCACTGTACCCAGGAGCCACGGGACACACGGTTGGGCACAGCGGTACCATTTCCACCTCCCCAGGGTCCGACACCGGCTGGGGGCTGTTGAGGGGGCCTGCCCGGCCTGGGGGCTGCAGGTGACAGTGCTGCCCGTCCTGGTGGGCTGGTGCCCGTCGGGGGACCACAGTGTGCCGGTGGCTGGTGGCCGCTGACAGCCACGTCGCTCAGGGCCTCGTTATCGAAGGTTAATTGGATTCTGCAGATGTACTCGGTGCATTAGGCAGGAGATCAGTCCATGAGCACCCAGCCCCCGCTGCCCTATAGGGACCCCTGCTCATCTGAGAAGGATTAATGGGGGACCCCTGCCCACCCTCTGGGGACCCCTATCCGCCCTGGGAGACCCCTGCCCGATCTAACAGGGACCCCTGTCTGCCCTGGGGATCCCCTGCCTTTCTTGGGGGATCTCTATTCACCTGACAGGGTGGGGGGAGCTAACGCTGCTGCCCGGCTCTCATTGCGGTCATGAGAGTGTCCAGCCACAGCCCCAGCCCCAGCCCCAGCCCCAGCCCTGCTCTCATTGCGCTCATGAGAGTGTCCAGCCTCAGCCCAGCCTCGCTCAGCCCCAAGGAGGGATCCGGCCGGGAAAGCACCCGGCAGCACTTCCCAGAAGGAGCCGCCCCGGCCCTGCCGCGGAAATGGAGCTGAATATCTGAGCAGGGCTGAGCTAAAAGCCTCGGCCCCGCAGCCCCGCGCAGCCCAGGCGGCTCCCGCTATCAATTATTAACGGCGAGATGGATCCGCGGCCTCGCCCGAGCCCGGCTGGCGGGGGCGGCTCCGGGAGTACCGGCTACTGGGACCCCAGCCCCGGGATGGGCTCTCTGCCCTCGGTCCCGTGCCAGAGCCACCCAAAAAGCGCGTTCCTCGCCCGGCCGGGACTCGCGGTGTCGGTGCTGATGCCGGGTGCGGTGCCGGTGCCGGTTCTCACGGCGGCGGGAGAAAGCGATGCTGCCCCGCCGCGGGGCCGCGCTGGCCCCGCTGTGACCCCCGCCCCTCCCCGGATGGTTCCTGGCAGGTACAGATGGGACCGGACCCTCCCCAGCCGGGGGTCACCGGCCCCCGCCGCGCTCTCGCCTCCCCGGAGGCGCGGGCAGGGCGTGGGCGGGCGGAGGGGCGGGGGCTGCTCCGGAGCCTCTGCCCGCCGGCGCCCCAGCACCGGGAGGGGCCCGTGCTGCTCCCGGTGGGGTCCCGTGGCCCGGCCACACACCGTGCGCGGCCCGGGACGAGGGGCTGGCACCGGCGTCACCGGAGCTCCGCCGGTGCCGCACGGGGCCAGCCTTAGACACACCGGTCGGGCAAGGGGAACAGCGGGACTGACTGGGCTGGGCACATTGAGGGAGCTGAGGGGAGTAAGTGCTGTGACCCGTATCCGGGACCGGGACCGGGACCGGGACCGGGGCCAGGATCACGACCAGGAACATGACCGAGATGTATCCAGGAGCCTCAAAACCGCATTGTCCCTGGCCGTGGCAGCCCGTGCGGAGCAAGGGTGGCTGCGTGCTGTGTGCCAGGAGCTCCGTGCTGGGGTGGTGGGTGCCAGACCCTGCTCGGGGTACCGCCGTCCTCCTCTGCCCGCTCCCACTCCCTGGCATGTACCAGCCTTCCCCGCCGTCCGGTCTGGGCTCCGGGGATGTTGAACAGTCCGTGAGGAGCCGTGGGGAATTGGGCTCGGCTCCGCATTAGCGCGGCCGCTGCTTCCCCCGAGCCAAACCATCAGCACGGCCCCGGCTGCGCCGGGTGGGGCCGTGTGGGCTGCTCCGCTGGCACCCCAAAGTGTCAGCACCTCGGCACCCCAAAGTGCCAGCACCCCAACACGCCGAACTGCCAGCACTTCAACCCTGCCAGCACCCCAGCACCGGACACCCCAAACTGTCATCATGCTGGTTCCCCAGCAACACCCCAGCACCCCAAACCTGCCTGAACCCCTGGCACCCCGAAGTGCCCCGGTACCCCGAAGTGCCAGGGCCACTGCCTCCCTCAGCCCAGCCGCCGCAGCTCACCCTGTGCCCCAGCCGGGACACCCCCGTGTCCCCTCCCGAATCCTCTCAGACCCCCTGATCCCCCCCCAGACCTCCCGCACCCCACGGCTGCCCCTAACCCATCCCCCTGAGTCCCCTGACTGTACCCCACGCCCCACCCAGACTTCTCGTCCTCCTCGTAGCCTCCAGAACCCCTCAGACCCCCTCAGACCCCGTCAGGTCCCCTCAGACCCCGTCAGGCCCTCTCAGACCCCCTCAGGTCCCCTCAGGTTCCCTCAGTCCCCCTTGGAGCTCCCCAGACCCCCTTGGAGCACCACAGACCCCCTCAGGGCCACTCAGGTGCCCTCAGTTCCCCTCAGTCCGCCTCTGGTCCCCTCAGACCCCCTTAGAGCCCCTCAGACCCCCTCAGGTCCCCTCAGGTTCCCTCAGTCCCCCTTGGAGCCCCTCAGACCCCCTTGGAGCCCCTCAGACCCCCTCAGGTCCCCTCAGTCCCCCTCAGACCCCTTCAGGTCCCCTCAGTCCCCCTTAGCGCCCCTCAGACCCCTTCAGGTGCCCTCAGACCCCCTCAGACCCCCTCAGTCCCCCTCAGTCCCCCTCAGACCCCCGCCATCCCCGGCCCCCCCGCACCTCCCGTTCCCCCGCGTTGCTCTGCTGCCCTCTGGCGGCGTTCCGCAGCACCGCGCGCACGCAGAGCCCTTTCTGATTGGCGGCCGCTGCTGTCCGTCAAGAGCGCGGCCCTCTCCCTATTGGCCAGTGCTGGGAACACCCTCCCCTAAATACGGCGGGTCCAGTGGCGGCGGCTCCTGGCGGATCCCCCGGTCACGGACGAGGTCGAGGGTTCTCGGGATCCCGGGCCTCTCGCCGTGGGTCGTGGTGAAGGCTCAGCACAGGGCCGAGCTTGCGCTGCCCGCCGCGACCCGAGACACGCGGGGCACGCTAGGAGTTGTAGTCCCGCCGCTCACCGCGGCCCCGCCTCGAACCCGGAAGTGCGCGAGGCCACAGGCGGAGGCGGCTCTAAGATGGCGTCGCCTCCTCAGGGGGGCCCGATGGCCATCGCCATGCGGCTGCGGAACCAGCTCCAGGCCGTCTACAAGATGGACCCGCTGCGGAACGAGGCGAGCGGCCGTACCGGGAGGGCGGGAGGCACCGGGAGGAGGCGGTGGCGGCGACACCGGGGGCCAGCACGGGCGGGGACGGGAGGTGCCGCGGTGGTGCCGCTGGGGGGCGCTGTGAGACCGAGGGGCGGTGCGGGAGGGCGGGGCCACGGGAAGGGGGCGTGGCCAAGGCTCGGGGCAGGCACTGGGCTGGGGGTGTCCCCGCACCACCAAAATCCCATTTTCTGACATACTAAGGCAAAACAGGGGACCCAGCCCCCTCCAAATCCCGTTTCTTTGGTGTAATAATGGAATGCAGAGTGGTCAGTCCTGTTTTCTGGCATGTTAAGGAAAGACAGGGGGTGCAGCACCCCAAAAATCTCGTGTTCTGTCATAATAATGGAAGACAGGAGGCACAACCCCCCCCCAGAATCCTGTTTTCTGGCATAATAAGAGAAAAAAGGAGGCTTGGCCCCCCAGAATCCCATTTTCTGGCATATTAAAGTAAGAGAGTGAGGCCAGCCTCTCAAAATCCCATTTTCTGGTGTAATAATGGAAGACAGGGAGCAATCCCTACAAAATCCCGTTTTCTGACATATTTTAGCAAGACGGGGGGGGGCAGCCCCTCAGAATCTGTTTTCTGGCATATTAACGCAAAACAAGAGGTGCAAACCCCCCCCCCCAAAATCCCATTTTCTAGCATGTTAAGGGAATGGCAGGAGAAGCCCCTTGGGCTAAGGGGTTCCAAGTAAAGGATGAGAGGGGTCTCGTGGGGGTGGTCTCCAGGTGACAGCGATGTGTCCCCGCAGGAGGAGGTGAAGGTGAAGATGAAGGAGCTGAACGAGCACATCGTGTGTTTCCTGTGCGCCGGGTACTTCATCGACGCCACCACCATCACTGAGTGCCTGCACACCTGTGAGTGTCCCCACCCTTTGGGGGGGCTGGGGAAGGGGGGCCGTGAGTCCTGTGGGGGGTGAGGTTCCAACCCTGTCACACCTGTGCCTGTCCCCAGTCTGCAAGAGCTGCATCGTGAAGTACCTGCAGACCAGCAAGTACTGCCCCATGTGCAACACCAAGATCCACGAGACGCAGCCGCTGCTCAACCTGAAACTGGACCGGGTCATGCAGGACATCGTGTACAAGCTGGTGCCCGGCCTGCAGCACAGTACGGGGGACAAGGGGGACATGGGGGGCTCAGGGGCCATGGTGGGCTCAGGGGCCATGGCCTGCAGCGCAGTACAGGGGACATGAGGGACATGGTGGACTCAGGGACAGGAATGGGGATATGGACGGGGAGAGAGAGAGGGATGGGGACAGGAACAGGGTTTGTGGAGGGTGCTTGGTGCAGTGGGAGCAGTGAAGGGAGGGAGGACAGCCAGGGACTGTCCTCAGGGGCAGATGGGCCCAGGTGTGTCCCTGAGCCATCTCTCCCTTGCAGGTGAGGAGAAGCGCATCCGGGAGTTCTACCAGTCCCGTGGCCTTGACCGGGTGACGCAGCCCAGCAGTGACGGTGGGACAGGGGGGCACAGGGGGCAGCCAGCTGCGGTGCTGGGGGGTGTCGGGGGCACAGGGGGCTGACAGTGCCACCTGTGTCCCCAGACACGGTGGGAGGTGACCCCATGGGGCTCCCCTACAGCACCTTTGATCACTCGCGTGCCCACTATTTCCGCTACGACGAGCACGTCTCGCTCTGCCTGGAGAAGCTGAGGTGAGTCCGGGGGGGGCTGCAGCCCCTCGGTGTGGTGGGGAGGGGACAAGGGGGACATTGGGCATGGCTCCCACCCCTGAGACCCTGGACACGTGTCCCTTTCTCTTCCTGCCACAGCTCCAGCAAGGATAAGAGCAAGGCCGTGCTGCAGGTGAGTGGGGATCCCCGCAGTCCCCACCCCTGACCCCCAGCTCTCACCCTGGCCCTGACAGGGGTGTGTAGGGTCCCGGGCGAGGGGGGTGTGGGGTCCCTGGAGGCCCCCACAGCCCCCCAACCTGCTCTGTCCCTCGCAGCAGAAATACGTGAGGTGCTCGGTGCGGGCGCAGATCCGACACCTGCGGAGGGTCCTGTGCCACCGGCTGGGGCTGTCCCTGCAGCACGTGAGTGGGGGTCCGGGGGGGTTCCCAGCCCCCAGGGGTGTCCTGTTCTCCCCTGATGCAGCCTCCCCGTACAGGTGCAGATCCTGTTTGACAACGAGCCCCTCCCCGACCACATGACAATGAAGCAGCTCTGGCTGTCACGCTGGTTTGGCAAGGTGTGCATCCATCAGAAGGGATGGCAACCTCTGATTTTGGGGTTCACCCAGCTGGGGGGGTGGTGGGATGACCCTGTGGGGGTGGTTCGGGGCAGTGTGGGATTGGGGGATTGAGGATCTTTAGTCTGTGTGGTGATTTGGGGAAGTCCCTGGCCTCTGCATGCATCAGGCAATGGGGGGGGTCCCCAAAGGGGTTGGCCAAGTTTGGGGTGCATCCCCAGGGGAGTCCCTAGGCTGGGATTGGGGGTTCCTGTGCCAGGGCACTTCCAGGCTGGGGTTTGGGGTCTCTGCCCCACAGGGATCTTGGGTTGAGGTTTGGGGTCATGGGCTGGGATGGGGGGGTCCCTATCTGGGGGCGTTCCCTGGACTGAGGTTTGGAGTTCCTGTCCCTGGGCTGGGATCTGGGGTCTCTGCCCCAAGGGGGGTACTTGGCTGAGATCCCTCCATCCCTGACCCCCCCTCACCCCACAGCCCGCGCCGCTCCTGCTGCACTACAGCATCAAGGACAAGAGGAGGTAGGGCTGGGGGGTGGGCACTGCCCCCCCAGTGCAGCCCTGCTCCCACCCCCCAACCCCCATAACTTATACCCCACTTTGAATTTATTTTTGGAATAAAATTGTGGAAAAGCCCATTGAGTCCCTGCTTTCCTTGGGGGTGGGCTGGAGGCTGCTGTGGGGGTCTCAGGACCTGGATCCCCTCTGTGCCAGTAGCTCCAGGAGCTGGGGGCTACATGTGAGGAGTCAGTGACCCCCAGATGGGCTGCACCCATGGGGGGCTGAGCCATGGGGAGCTTAGGGGTGCACTGTAGGGCCATGCAGCCCCTCCTGCCCGTTTCCCTCCGTGCTGGGGGGGTCTCATAGCCCCTCAGGGCCGTGCAGGAGCTCCCCACATCCATCCCGGCACGATCCCGTCACGGCTGCCTGGTGCGTGTCCGGCTCCTCCAGCCCCCACATAATGAGCCTTAATAAAGTCATCGGCCCTTTGATTGCCGGGGGAAGGGGGGAACCTCGCAGCCCCCACGCGGCCCTAATTAGCCCAGGACAATATTCCGCCATCTGGATCCGCCCGCGGCAGCCACGGGCACAGCTGCGGGCGGGGGGTCCCGGGGCAGGGGTATCCCGGGGGTGGGGCTGGGAGCCGGGGCTGCGGCCCCCGTGCTGCGGGAGGAACAGGTGCCGGATCCCGGTGATCCCGGGAACGCGGCTCCGGAGGGGCCCTGGCTGCGGCACAGGGCTCAAAGCCTGACCCCGCTCCATCCCCCCCGGTACGGTGGTCGGGGATCACCCCTCCATCCTCGCCCCCCGAACGGGTGTCCCATCCTGGGCTGAGCATCCCACCGGCTTTGTGTGGGTATGGTATCGGGTGCCCCGTGGTCTATCCTTCATCCCCGGCCCCGCACTGAGCCCCGAGCCGGGACCCCCGCGCCGGGATCCCCGAGCCGGGACCCCCGAGCCGGGACCCCCGCGCCGCCGCCGCCGCCGCTGCCGACGGATCCGGTTACGGCCCGGCCCGGCCCAGCTGTCGGCCATCGCTCACCGGGCGGGGGGCGGCCGGACTCAAAGCCCCCACAAGGACCAAGGGAAACGCGGGGGCCGCGGGGCCATCCGGACATGGGGACCCCAAATGGGGCTGGATGGGTGGGTGGAATGAGGGTGGAGTGGTGGGGTGCAGGATTAGGGTCCCAAGCGGAGAGAGAGGGGCGGGGTTGTGGAATGGGGGTTCCAAATAGGACTGGAGGGCTGGGGGGAGCAGGATGGGGGGGCTCGGTAGGGCTGGAGGGCTTGGGAGTCCTGAGCAAGGACAGAGGGTTCGGGTCGCAGGATGGGTGTCCCAAAAAAAAGGCTGGAGGTGTGGGGAGCAGGATGGCTGTTCTGAACGGAGCCACAGGGATTGGGGTGCAAGACTGGGGTCCAAGGGTGAGGCTGCGGGATAGGGGTCCCAAACGGGATCAGAAGGTTGGGTGAGGGATCCTAAATGAGATGCAGAGCTGGAGGTGTGGGACAGGGATCCCTGCTGGCACCAGAGGGCTGTGGGTGCAGTATGAAAGTGCCAGCCAGGGCTGGAGGAGTGGAGGTGCAGGATGGGGACCCCAAACAGGGCTGCCTGTGGGGGAGGGAGCGTGTAGGTGGGTGGATGAACGGAGGGACAGACGGATGGACAGACGGACGGATGCCGGGGGTGTCGAGGCGGGGGCTGTCCCTGTGTCTGTCAGCAGCGGCTCTGGCAGCCAGTTACAGACGGCAGAGCAGGAAGCCCCCCGGAGCCCCCCACGCCCCCTCCCTTATCAGCGCCGGCCCCGGAGGAGCCTAATTCAAACCAACTGCGGGGCTGACGTTGGTAAATGAGCCCCCCGCCCACGGGGGCTGCCCCGGAGAAGGGGGGAGATGAGGGCTGGGGGATGCAGAGGGGCAGGGGCAGGGGCAGGTACTGGGGGGATGTTCCCGTACCCCCGAGGCGCTGTCAAGCTGAAGGCACTTTGATGTCCCCCTGCCCCGTCATGCTCCGAGGGGGCTAATGGCCCCCGGCTCCAGCCCGGCACGAGGGAAACCTGAGCCCCCATCCCCCTGTCCTAAACCTGGGGGGCTGTCGGGGGTCTCCAGCTCTGCCCGAGAGGATCTGAGCGTGGCATGGACCCCCGTGACCAGGGGGACGGGACCCTTAAGAGCTCCTTGGCTATGTGGGACCCCCAGGGGTCCCGCTGGGGATGGTGGCACCCCCGGCCTGCAGGGTCCCAGGGCTCGGGGTGAGAGGTGAAGGGACCCATGGTGTCTCAGGGATGTGCCAAGGGATTGCAGGTGCAGTCCTGGGAGGGGGCTGTGAGAGGGAATCCTCAAGCCCCCCGCCCTCCACAGCCCTGCAGCTCCCTGCCAGGCTGGGGGCAATGGGGGCACAGCATCGCCCCTCCCTCCAATGCCAGCGTTCCCGAGCACTGCATCCTCCTCCTCCACACCCCCCATCCCCGCCCCTCACTGGGGCCCATCCCCAGCCCCACGAAATCCCACAAAACCCACCAGCCCCGTGGACTCTGACTCTGGGGGTCCCGCTCACCTCCAGCCGCTGCCCTGAACTGGGGGTGGGCACAGGCGGTGGACCCCGGGCTGCTGAGCCCCCGGTTGTGCAGAACCCCCTCGGCTGCACCATCCTCGCCGTGCTCCGGCGGTACCGGCTCCGTGCAGCCGTGACAGAGACAGATGAGCCCCCGGCACCTTCACACCCGGCTGAGGGGCCATGCCCGGTGTCCTGGAACGTGGTGGGCACTGGGTTGGGATGGGTGGGGACACGTGTGACACAGTATTGCCCCACAGCCTGACCTCTCAGCCCAGGGCACCCACCGGGCCCATGGCAGCACACAGCCACCCATTCCTGTGGTTCCCATCCCAACCCCATCCCATCCCATCCCATCCCATCCCATGGATCCCATCCCATCCCCAGCAGCACGGGCACGTGGCTGTCACGACAGGAATGAGCTGTCACGACGGGAATGAGCCATCGCACCAGCACGGGGATTTTCCCCGTAACGAAGCGCCGGGATGAGGCTGATGAGAAAATCCAAATGCAATTTAATTCCTGTCACCGCCTGAGCGGCTCTAAATGACTCCGGGGGGTTCTGACGGGCCCACGATGAGCTCCCCCCGCAATCCCGCCCCACACTGTGCCCTCCTCACCCCCGCTGCCCCCCCGGCCCCGCGTTTCCTGCCCGCTTCCTGAGGATGTGGGCACCGGCGCTGGCACCGGGATGCCCGCCGGCGTGGGAAGGGGGGCAAGCAGGGGGGGCCACCTTCCTGCGGACAGAGGGGTCACGGCAGGGCCTGGGAAAGTGCCGCCCCCAACACCCCCCGCAGCCAACTGGAGGATCCCCGGGACTGCTCGGAGCAGCCGTGCTGGTGATGGGAGCACTTGTGGCACCGAGCAGTGGCACCCAGCCCTGCCACCGGCATTCCCGGACTGGTGACAGGACGAATGTCCCTAGCCAAAGGGGCACCGAGCACCGTCAGCCCCTCTTGGCACGGGTGCGAGGGGTGGTGAGGCCGTGGGAGCAGAGTCGAGGCACCTCTTCGCATCTCCCGGTTTATTTTGGCCGCCGGAGTTTCCTCCAAGCCTTTGTCTGGTGGTTGCAGCCCCCCCTGGGCCCCCAGGTTTCCTGCGTGTCCGCAGGGGCGGGGGATGCGCCGTGGGACCACCGCCCCGGCACGCCCCACCGGGATCGGCAGGATGGGAATGAGAGGAGGAGGCTCCGGTGCCTGTGGTTCTGCCACGTGCGCGGGTGGGATGTGGGATGGGACGTGGGATGTGGGATGGAGCTCACAGGGGTCGCACACGTGGGGTACAGGTGGGCACAGAGGGCAGGTGTGGGGGCTCATGGGGGGTGCCAGCCTGGTCCCCAGGTGAGGTTTGGGTGCTGCTGTCCTGACATGGAGGCTGGTGCCATGGTGCCAGTGCCAAGGTGTGGGTCCTGGTGCTGTGGGGTGGGGCCTGAAACCATGACGTGTCCCAATGCCATGTGGGTCCCTGTACCCTGATGTTGGTCCTGGTACCACAAAGTGGGTGCCAGTCCACGGTGTGGGTGTCAGTGCCGTGGTGTGGGTGTCAGTGCCGTGGTGTGGGTGTCAGTGTCACGGTGTGGGTGTCAGTGTCACGGTGTGGGTGTCAGTGTCACAGTGTGGGTGTCAGCCACAGTGTGGGTGTCAGTGTCACGGTGTGGGTGTCAGTGCCACGGTGTGGGTGTCAGTGTCACGGTGTGGGTGTCAGTGCCATGGTGTGGGTGTCAGTGTCACGGTGTGGGTGTCAGTGACATGGTGTGGGTGTCAGTGCCATGGTGTGGGTGTCAGTGTCACGGTGTGGGTGTCAGTGTCACGGTGTGGGTGTCAGTGTCACAGTGTGGGTGTCAGTGTCACGGTGTGGGTGTCAGTGACATGGTGTGGGTGTCAGTGCCGTGGTGTGGGTGTCAGTGTCACGGTGTGGGTGTCAGTGCCATGGTGTGGGTGCCAGTCGCCATGTGGGTGCCAGTGTCACGGTGTGGGTGTCAGTGCTGTGGTGTGGGTGTCAGTGTCACGGTGTGGGTGTCAGTGTCACGGTGTGGGTGCCAGTCACCGTGTGGGTGCCAGTGCCGTGGTGTGGGTGTCAGTGCTGTGGTGTGGGTGTCAGTGCCGCAGTATGGGTGCCAGTCGCCGTGTGGGTGCCAGTGCCACCACGGGGGCCGCAGTGCCCTGTGTGCCCAGGACGGTGGTGTTCCCCATCCCACCATTGTTCCACCCTTTGAAGTCGGTGTTTCCTGGTGGATTTGTCCCAGCCCGTCTGCGCCGGTGCTTCCCAGCCATAAATCACCCAGCACGGGGGTTCGACAACCGGGTACCCACGGCCACAGCCTGGCAAGGGGCTCCCCCCGAGCCCACCTTCACTTGGGACCTGCCAGGCCCGGGCAAGGACTCACTGGAGCCCCGTGGTACCGTCAGGATGGGCATCACAGCGGTCCCTTCTCCCCGGACCCCCATCCCCACTGACTCCCGATGGTATAACGGGACGTGGATAACCCCGGGCTTAGGATTTGGGGCAAATCACAGCGAGATTGGAGGTGACCACCACAGCCCAGCCGATGTGCCAGGACTTAGGACGGTCCCTCCGCTCCTGTCTGGCTGCCCCCTGCGCCCTGAGGCTTCCGTCCGGGCCCAGCGCTGACGGCACTGCCGTTCCCTCCGCTATTCCCAGCATTTCCTGGGGTTTATTGTCTTCCCCTCCCTGTCCCACCTTCCTCGCAGGAAACCCTTCGTCCCACGGGGCCGGCGGCTCCGTTACCAGCAGGACGGCGCTCCCGGCCCCCTCTCCATGGGCAGGGACAGAGCCTGGGAGCTGTTCAAGCCCCCATACCCTGCCCAGATCCCAGTACGGGTCTGAGCACCCGTCAGGGCCGTGCCGGCATCGATGCCGGGGTCCCACGGCACAAAAGAGGCTGGGGATTGTCCCCAGAGCCCCTCTCCAACCGGGGGGGTGGGGGGGGACTTGTTCTGTCACGGCTGTCGCCTAGCAGTCCCCTGATCCCTAAAACAATTGGGTGGGTTATTACAACGCCGCGTCTCCGGCTGCCGGATAATTGCATGTGATCCCGGCAGGGAGGGGACGTGCCACCATCATCCCGCGCCTCTGACGGCGACACCGGGCTCCCGCCGTGGGACAGGGGCTGGAGAGAAGTGGGGGAACCCAGCACGACAAGGGGGTGCTCCTGGGGGGGTGAACCGGGGTCTGCTCCCTCCCCATCCTCGTCTCATCCCATCTCCATCCTCATTGCATCCAGATCTCCACTGCATCCCCATCTCCACCTCATCCCGTCTTCAATCCTCATCCATCCCCCCCGCTCTTCCTACACCTCGCGGACCCCCACACCCCCCGGGGCCTCGGGCGGCAAATTCCAAAGGGCACCCGGGAAGATTAATGGCGGGGCCGGGGCCGGGGCTGGGCCGGCCGGTAACCGGATCGCCCCGCGGGAGCAGGAATGCGCCGCTGACCCCGCCGTGCCCGCCTCGCCGCGAGGGTCCCGCCACGCGGGGTCACCACGGGCTCAGCCACCACGGGCACCTCCAGCCCCCTCCCCAGCCAGGGACATCCCTCAGTCCCCAAACACGATGGAGCTCTGTCCCAGGAGCCCCAAACCCAGAGACAATTCCTCGGCAAGCAGGGACAGGCAGCTGCCCCGAGGTCCCTGTGACCATTCCGGGATGGATGCCGTGAGCCACATCCTGAGGATGCCATGTGCCATCTCCTCTCCCCACAGCAAGATGGGCACCAGGGGTTCCATCTCCCTCTTCTTTCCCCAGCCTCAGGGGAGCAGAGCAGCCCCCCGGGATCGGGGACACCCAGCGCTGCCGTGCCGTGCCATGGAGGCCGTGGGGACAGCGGGGGCCGTGGGGGCTGCAGGCGGCCGGCGAGGAGCAGCTGTCGGATCTAAAGTTACGGCGGCGGCTGGGGGCGGGGAGCGAGGCCCGGAGAGGGACGGGGTCCCCATGGAGGTGTCCCTCCTTGAGATCCCCCCATTGTCGCACCCCAAAGCTCCCGCGGGGCGCAGGGCCGGACCCCGCCAGGCAGGGAGGATGCGGGACAGACCGGGGCTAAGAATAGCGCTGGGGTGGGAGGAGGAGGAAGGATGGGGCTTCCTCTGCGACGCTTCTTCTTCCTCCTACCCGGCTCTGCCAGGCAGCACGTGTGACACGGGGAGGCTCCGAGTGCCACCTGCCCCCCCCCCGCTGGCCCCCCGCACCCCCATTCCCGGTGTGGCAGCCCGACGGTGTCCCCTGGAGCACCCACCGTGCCCGTACAAGTGCCACCCCCACCATTCCCTGTGGCTGTCACCCCCCCCCAGCCGCTGTCAGGCCCCATCACCACTGTCAACCCCCGCCGCCGCCGCCGCGTTTCGTTGCACTTCACTTTTTAATTAACCTCGGGGCGCTGCCTCGCCGGGGTTAATGGCAGCGGTGACCCGCGCGGCCATCGATCCCCCGAGCCCTGTGCCGTGCTCGCAGCGACGGACGGGCCCCCTCGGGGTCCTGCGGGATGACAGGGGCGTGTGTCGTCCCCCCTCTTCAATCCTACGCATGGCAGAGTCCCGTAGGACCCCCGGGGTGCCCCCACTCTGCTGCCACCGCTGTAGCGGTGCGGGGCTGCATGCACACATGGCTCGAGGTGTCCCCAGCCAGGTTTAGGGGTGGTCCCATAATGCCCCCCCCCACTGGGTTCCCCTCCCGGCCGTTCAGTGGCCCCTTGGCGGTGCCAAATGCGGGGTCCCGCCCCCCTGCAGCCTCCCCAGCCCCCTCCCCGCTCAGGTGCCCCTGTCACCCCTCCTCGCTTTAATCCGGGGGTCGTTCATCTTGGGCGGGGGCCGGGCTGTCAACGCCCAGACGGGCCATTTCCGAGCCGAGTCCCCCGCGCTCGGCCCTAATTGAATCCTCATGGCCCCGCCGCCGCCTCGGCCCCGCCGCGGCACCCGCCACCGTCCCGCTGCCCGCAGCAGGTCCCCCAGGGGTCCCGGTGCCACGGGGAGCCTGGGGGTGCCCCACGCCAGGGAGCACTCGGAGCCCCCCATCCTCTCCAGCCGCCCCATCCCGGTTGTTGCTCCCCGCTCCCCCCCGGGCACAGAGACCCCCGCTCGGTGGGCAGCGAGCCCCACGGCTCTGCCCCACGGCGGGATGGGGATCCTACTACCCGACAGCCCAGCCCGCTCCCCTCCACAGCCGCAGGTCAACTCTGGACGGAGCCCGACTCCATGGGGGTCCCAGCGGGTCCCTCTGCCGGGGCAGGGGACGCGGAGTCCCCCCCATCCCGGCCGTGCCGTGCGGGGGTCAGGGGGCGTGGGCGGCCGAGGGCCCGGCGGGGGGCAGCGGCGTTTGCTGCAGCCGGAGCCTTTGAAATGCAACCCCCCCCCCCCCGCCCACGGCCCATTTGGCTGGAGTTTGGCCCAGGCACAAATGGAGGCCCCGGAGCGAGCAGGGGATTCCGGGGGAGTGCGGCAGCTGCGGCCGGGGCTGGCGGGACCCTCTGACCGCGGCCGGTCCCTGGCACTGGCACTGGTGGCTCCACGCGTGTGGCGGCTCTGGATGTGAGCTGGTGTGTCCGTGAGCCTTCCACGCACACCTGGACACACCTGCACACCTGCGAGGAGCCCGCTGGGGTGGTTGTGCCCACAGACACGCGGAGGGATGTGCAAAACCTGCGTCCCTTGTCCTGCGCTGTCCCCGTGTCCATATCCCCATCCCATCCCGGCCCCCCACGCTCCCCCCGGGCCGTGGTTGTGCTCAGCCCCTCCGGAGCGCGTGGGGCGATGCCACTCGTGTTAATGAATCGATGATTTGCCAACAGCCCCAGGGAGGGATCCCAGTCTCCCCTGGCTGCCCCGACTCCCGACACGTCCATCCCCATTCACCGGAGCCAGGTGTAATCCCATTATTCCCGGCTCCGCTGAGGTCCCAGCCCACCACAGGGTCAGGATTTATTGCCTGTAATTGCTGGGGTCCCGTCCCCCGGCGCGGGGGGGCTCCCGGCACCCCCCCGGCGCTGCCGTCGCTCCTTACACTTTAATTCCGCACCGAGCTGTTCCCTTATTAAAGGAAAATTCATTTGCCAGCGATTTCCATGTGCCGGGGCCGCGCGGGGCCGCGGTCCTAATCGCGTTACGGAGCGCTGCGGCGCAATATTGGGATGGAGCCGATAAATAATGGATCAAGGCGGCGCGGGGAGGGGAGGCGCCTCACGGGGGCACCGCACCCCGAATTGTGTTACCCCCGGCACCCTGCTCCCCACACCCCGATCCGGGACCCCCTGGCACACCCCAGCACCCCGTGCCGGCAGCTCGCCGGGATGTGCGGCCCCGGGTGGAGGAATACCTGGAGCTGCCGGTGTTTGGAGCCACGGCAGCCCCCCAGGATGGGGGATTCTGGGTGGGGGGGACGCGGCAGCAGCCCCAGCTCCAGCACAAACACCCCCTCACACGCGGGTCACACCATTGTGCACACACAACCCCTCACTCATGCGAACACACACACAAACACACACACAAACACACGCGTGTGCTGTGCCCGCTGCTGCTCATGGGGCGTCAGGGGCTGGGAGCCGAAGTTCCAGACCTCTAGGAGCCCCCAGAGCCCCCCAGGGACACCCCCGGGGTGGAGGAGCGGGACAAAGGCGGAGGCTGTCAGTGCCACACCGCTGCGGTACCCTGGGGTGCCCTCAGCCTCACGCCGTGGATGTGCCCGTCACCCTCCCCTCGGGCTGCGGGCACCCGGCCAGCCCCGGGCACTCTCCCGGCTCAGCAGGAAGCTCCAGTGTTCCTGCAAAACCCCCGAGGGCTCGTTTTGTTCCCACCCTGTGGCCTGGTTTGGGGTGAAAAGCGTTTCCCATCCTGTGTTCCCGGCAGCTGGAGCCAGCACTTCCCACACCGGGGGGAAGCCGGAGGGGTCGGGCAGGGTGTGGGGGGCTCAGCCCACCCCGCCAATGCTTCACCGGCAGCCTCGGGGCACGAGTGGGGGCTCAGGGAGGGAAGGAGGTGCCAGCACCATGATCTGGGAGCATCCCTGGGCGCAGGGATTCACCAAAACTGCTGACTAGCAACGGGTGGGGATAACGGGGGGCTGATGAGAGGGGGCGATGGGGTGAGGGTGACATCCCATCCATCAGGGTGGCCACCACTGCTGGGGATCTGCAGATTCCCGTCTCGCAGCCCGGTGGGAGCACTCCCACATTCCCAGCCCCGGGACTCGGCTGCTGAGATCCTGCTGTCCCCGGAGGGGCCGGAGCGTTCCAGAGGGGTTTGCTCAGCGGGTGGGCGGCCGCGATTCCCCACAAAAACGTGGAAATCACCCTGAGAAGCGATTTCCCAGTGTGTCCCAGAGCGTTAAACCAGCACTGAGACCACGGCTTCCCCCACGGGGCTGGGATCCCCGGCAGAGGGGTTGGGACTCCTGGGAAGGGCTGCGACCCCTATTCCCTGCTCACCGGGGGCTCAGGGCCTTGTGGCCGGAGCGGTGGCCTCATGCCCAAGGGGACTGGGCTCACAGGGGTCCACCCGAGTGCTGGACCCCGCGTGGGGGGGTGGGAGTGGGGGTCCCAGCTCTCCCGCATCCCGGGACAGGCTCCATCCCCCGGCGGCACGTGCGGCCACGGCGGCTCCGCCATCTCCCCGCGCCCTGCGGAGAGGACAAAAGCCGCGTGCGAGGAATCCGTGCAAACACCGCTGTGCCCGGCACGCCGCCGTGCGAGGGGCCCCGTGTCCCTCTCCCAAACCGAGCCCCCTCCCCACCCCCCCACCCCCCCCACCCGCCGGCGTTTAATTGCTCCGGCTGCTGGGAAATTTCAAGGTTGAATTTGTCAAACTCCGATTTCCAGCCGGGAGATCGCGTTCTGCCTTTGTCAGCAAGATTGGAAAAATCTCCCCCCCCACCACCCACCCAACCCCGCTCCCGCCCCCTCCCCACTTCCATAATCTTGGCATCGGCGCTGCCGGATCCCCCTGCACCTGCTCCCCCAACCCGGCTCCGTGTGCTCCCACCGGCCCCCTCCCCACATCATCCGCAGGTTCATTACCGCCGTGACCCCCGTGACCTCGCCATGTCCCCGATCCCAGCGACAGATCCATGGGGACACCCGATGGGATTGGGATTGGGAAGGGGGGGGATCCTCTCTGGAGGGGGCAATTCGGAATCCCCCAACCCCAAACCCGCCGGATAATCCGGACGCGGTGTCGCCAGCCAGGCCTCACCTGCGTGTGCGGCATCCCGGGATTTTTACGAGCGGCCGAAATCCCGGAGCTATTTGTACCGGGAAAGGGCAGCGGGAATGTGGGGAGGGGGGGGCGGAATTTATGGCTCTGAAACCCAAAACCCACCCAAAAGGGCTTAATCACTCCCAGCCGCGGCCCCGATGCTTTTATGGGGCATTTTAGAGCAAAAGAGCCAATAAATTTTTGGGTGAGGGTAAGAGCCGCGGTGAGGATGAGGAGGGAGCAGAGGAGGAGGGGGGACCCACTGGGATGGGTTAAAATGGGGGAGACAACAGGGGGGAGGCGCGGGGCTGCGCCCCGGTAGTGGCGGAGAGGGGTCGGTCCCCCCCCCCCTCGACAGGGGGGGCGTCGGTGGCTCCTCCTCCTCCTCCTCCCGGTATCCCGGGGCTTTAAGGCGGTGGAACGGGAATCGCGGGGCTGGGGGGGGGGAGGGGCGGCGGCGGCGGGTCCCGGTCCCGGCGCGGGTCCCGGGCCCGGCATGGCCTCGGCGGGGGAGGCGGCCGGTTCCCCCCCGCCGCCCGCCGCGGCCGGTGGCCACCGGCGGAGCCCCCTGGACCGGCTCCCGCCCCCCGCCAACACCACAAAACCGCTGACACCCTTCGGCATCGAGGACATCCTGGGGCGCCCCCGCGGCGGGAGCCCCCCCGGGGCCGGGGTCGGGCCCGCCGCCCCCCCCGCCCCGACAGGGCCCCGCGGCGGCGGCGGCGGCTGCGCCCCGGCCTCGCCGCTCTGGGCGCTGGAGGAACTCGCCAGTAAAACCTTCCAGGGGCTGGAGCTGGGAATGCTGCAGGCAGCCGGAGGTACCGGGGCCGGGGGGCTGCAGGGGCAGGAGGGCTTTGTCGGGAGCGGGGCAGGCACCGGGCACCGGGCACCGGGCAGGTGGCGGGGCTGGAGGGCGGTGGGGAGGCCATGGCGAGGCCAGGGACGCCCCTCGTCCCCCGTCCCGGGAAGTTTCCTCCTTGTCCCAGAGGGACGAGCGCTGCTGGGAGGCCCGAGAAGCCGCCGGTGCTCAGCTGGGACACCGGGGACACGCGGCAGGCTCAGTCCGAAAGGAGGGAGAAGTCCCGGGGCCGGACACAGGGAACCGGAGAGAGCCCCGGCCCCGGTGAGCCGCCGCGGGCACCGGCAGAACCGGCAGCTTTATCGGGAGCCGCGGGACCGGGCTCGGCGCCGCCGAGTCGTGACCGTGACCGTGACCGAGCGCGGGGACCGAGCGGCGGATCGGAAACCCGGTACCGACCCCGACCCTCCGCGGGGACGGCGGCTCCGTCCGGGGCTTGGCACCCCCTGTACCGGTGGGCTCCGACGGCCGCTCACGGACCCGGGCTCCCGGGTTCGGCCGAACCGGGAGGACAGACGGACACCGACAGACAGCACGGAGCCTCCGGGAACGAAAAAATCCCTTAGTGGGTTGGAGAGATTGACACGGACGGACAGATCGTTACTCCGGGATTAACGGAAAATCCCTCGCACGGATGGACACACGGACAGGCAAAGCACGGCGTCGCCGGGAATGAATAAAACCGTTAGCGGGACAGACAAACCGACGCGGATAGATCCAAAAAGGCTCCGGTAATTAACGTAGAAAACAATTACCGTCCCTTACAGAGACGGACAGAGAGAGTCTCCGTGATAAACGTGAAAAAAAACCCCATTACCGGAACGGACAGACCGCCAGTCACGGCAGAGCAGCGTGCTGGTAATTAACGGATACGGTTGGGCACAATGCGACTCACGCCGGTAACGAAAAACCCTTCGGACAGACGGACACGGACCGCTGGATCAACCCTCCCGTGAGTAACCGAACCTTCGTTACCGGCCGGACGGATGAAAGAGAAAGGAGACAGGCTCCGGTAATTAACGGGGGAAAAAAATTCCCTAATTACGGAGAGGAGTAGCGGTAATTAAGGAAGCCACCACAGCGGGCAGACGGACGGACAGACAGAGAGGGGCTCCTGTGATTAACGAATAAACCAACCCGTTAACGGGCGGACAGACGAACAGAGCGGGGACGCCTCGGGCGCCTGATTGTAAGGTAAAAACCCTTTTATCTGACGAACGGACACGGCAAGGAACGAAATAAGTGAAATTATATTAAATTATTAATTAAATATCCCATTACCGGGTGGACAGACAGACGTGAACGGGGGCGAAAAAAATTTCCCTTTTCCGAGACGGACAGACGGGCAGAAACGGGGCCGATCGCGGCTCCCAGAATTAAGGTAAAAAGGCACATTACCGGACGGACAGATCGACAGGAAAAGAATCGAAAATAAAATAACGAAAATAAAAATAAAATTAAAAAAAAAAAAAAGCTTTACCGGGTGATCAGACGGAAAAAAAATCGGAACGACAGAGGCTCCCGAGGCGGAGGTAAATTCTCGTTACCGGCCTGACGGAAGGACAGACACGGGATTAATAAAAATGAACGAAAAAAAGCCCCGCTGCAGGCCGGACAAACACGGGAGAGATCGAGGCTCCCGGGAAGGGGGTGAAGCTCCGGTACCGGCCGGACAGATGGACACGGCCAAGCAGGGATCTCGGAATTAAAAAAAAACCGGTCGCGAACCGGCCTCGGGTAAAGGCGGAACGAGCCGGGACTGGGGGGCAGATGGAGGTGCCGGTAATTCAGGTAAAACCTCATTACCGGGACGGAGCCACCGACACAGCCGGGACAGTCCAGGGCTTCCGTGACCAACAAAAACCGCCGCTACGGAAGGACGGACTGACAGCGGAGCGATCACGGCTCCTGAGCGGGGGTAAATCCCCGTTACCGGGATGGGCGGACGGACAGAAACGGGGCCGATCGGGGCTCCGAGAGCGGAGGGGAATTCCCGTTACTGGAAGGCGGCATCGACCCCGTTTTTGTGACGGCGGTAAAGCCGTGCTACCGGGACAGACCCACCGACTCGGCCGGGACCTCCCGGGGGTTCTCTACCGAACGAGAAGCGGAGTCCGCGCTGCGAAGAGACCCCGGGAGCCACCACTGTTACCGGGGGACGCACGGCCCGAGCGAGCCGCGTTATCGGGAAGCGGGCCGTGCCCGAGAACCGGAGGGGGAAAGAGATCGGGACCGCGATCGGGATTCCGCCGGCGGCGCGGAGCCGTGCCCGGGGTGGCGATCCGCGTCTCTACCGGTGCCCACAGGCCGGACCCGCAGTGCTCGGGGTGCCTCCCGGTGTCTTTGACCTGACGCCGCTGTCCCCGCAGGTCGAGGCTCGGCGGTGCCGGTGCTGTCCGGGTGCCGGTGCCGGTACCCTGCCCCACAAACCCTTCCCCACCGGGCATCCCGGAGCCGTTACCGGTGAGATGCCCTGCACCCGCAGGCAACACACAGCCGGGCGCCCGGGGGACGTTCCCCGGAGCGGGTCCCGGTGCAGCTCCCCGTTCTCCGTGCCCTAACGCCGCTGTTCTCCGTGCCCTAACCCCGCTGTCTCCGCAGGTCCGTCCCCTCCGGGTGCCTCGGGCCCTCGCCCTCCCTGCAGGAAGCGTCGCAAGTCCCGGACCGCGTTCACGGCGCAGCAGCTGCGGGAGCTGGAGCAGCGATTTCGGCGGCAGCGCTACCTCTCCCCGGTGGACCGGGACGCGCTGGCGGCGCGGCTGGCGCTCTCCGCCGCCCAGGTCATCACCTGGTTCCAGAACCGCCGCGCCAAGCTCAAGCGGGACCTGGAGGAGCTGCGGGCGGACGTGGCCTCGCTGCAAGCGCTGCCCCCCGCCGCCCTGCAGCAGCTGGCCGGGCTGCCCGAGCCCCCCCCGGGGGCCCCCGGTACCGGCACCGGGACCACAGAGCCCGCCGAGCTCTCCGAGGAGGAGATCGACGTGGCGGACTGAGCCGAACACGCCCGGCTCCGCTTGGCTCCGTTCGGATCCATTCGGACCGAGACTGCTCCGTCCCGATCCACGCGGCACCATTCGGGCCGTCTCGGCTGAGTTCGGATTCATTCGCACCAGTCGGGCCGGCTCGGCTGAGTTCGGATTCACTCGGGTCGGTTCAGGCCGAGCCCGCTCCTTTCGGATTCACTGGACTCCCCGTTCGGCTCCGTTCGGGTGCACTCGGGTCCGTTCGGACTGACTCGGCTCCGCCACATCCGCTCGGCTCGGTTCCGAAAGGAGCCGAGCCCAGCCCCGCCCCCTCGGTGCAGCCTTTTTCGGCTTTTTTTTTCTGTTTGTTTCGTTTTGGTTTTTTTCGTCTTTCCATTGTTTGTTATTTTTTGGGTTTTTTTTAAATTTTATTTTCTATCAGCCCCGGTGTAAATATTTGCAATAAAGGCGACACCTTAATATGGACCCCAGAGCCCCCCACCCCCCACTTTTTTCCGGGCGAGCACCTCCCACCGCGGGCATTAATTTGTTTTAACCGGTGATTAATTACCGGCTGCGGCCGCTCCTGCCCCCCTCAATTTGCATATTAATCAAATTGTATTTGATCTCACGCCTGTCACCCCCCTCCCTCCCCGAAGCTCCTGTCACCAGCCAGTGACATTACGGGAGGGTGGAGACCCCCCCTCGCTGTCCCCTGGGGCTGCAGTGACATGGGGAGCAAGGGGGGACAGAGAGGGACACGGGGTGGACAGGGACATGGGGGGCTGGAGCAGTGGGGGTCCAGGACAGCGATGGAGAGGGGTGGCAGAGAGACTGAGAGACACCAAAGGAAAGCCAGAGAGAAAAACAAATCTCTGATTTATTTAAAAAAAAAAAAAAACAAATTGGTACAAATCCCTGAGGGGTCACAGGGAACGGGCCCACCCTCTCAGCACAAGGGGCTGCAGGGTGGGCCCTGACCCCCAGCACCCCCAAGGCAGGAGGGGGAGACACTCCCACCCCCGGCAGTGGGGGACAAGGCACAGGCAGGTACAGGCAGGTGAGGGGGAGCCCCCCCAACAGAGCAGGGTCAACTGAGCCCCCCGGGGGTGGCCCTGGGAGCCCCCCCAACAGAGCAGGGTCAACTGAGCCCCCCGGGGGTGGCCCTGGGAGCCCCCCCAACAGAGCAGGGTCAACTGAGCCCCCCGGGGGTGGCCCTGCCCTTGGCACGGGGCGCGGGGGCCGGGGTGGCGTGGACCGGGTGCTTGAGCTGCAGCAACAGCTTGCTGCCCTCCACGGTGGCACCCTGGGGACAGAAGGAGATGGCAGGTGGCACCGGGACAGGTCCCCTGCGGGGATGGGGTGTCCCAGGGCCACCCGAGGGGTAAGGGGGGGTCCACAAGCCCCCCCAGCTCACCTGCATGGCCCTGAAGGCCTCCTCGGCCTCCGCCTTCCCAGAGAAGTTGATGAAGGCACAGTGGCGTCCTGGGAGCAGCCGCACGGAGCGGATCTCCCCGAACCTGGGGGGTACAGACCCCCAAATGCGGGGGGCAACAGTTAGAGATTCCAAAATGGGGAGGTGAAGGGTTAGAGACCCCCAAACCTGCAGGGTGGGAGGGTGAGAGACTCTCAAACGTGCAAAGCAGGTTTAGCAACTCCCATCCCAAAAACAGAGACTGAAACACCCCCAAATCTGAATGGGGGAACAGAGACTCCTAAACCTGAGGAGGAACAGTTAAAGACACCCCAAGCTGTGGAACAGAGACTCCCAAACCTGGGGGTGGTGTGTGAGTCAGAGAATACTCCCCAAGCATCCTCTGCCACTCGAAACCACCAAGAGAATGAGGGCAGGGACAGAGCTGGGGAGCTTGGGGTCACCAGGGCTGTGCCAGGGGCTTGGGGTCCTGGAGGAGGAGCAGTCCTGGGGGTCACTCACCGGCCAAAGGCACCACGCAGCATCTTCTCATTGATGTGGGAGGTGACATTGCCCACCCAGAGCGGGAAGCAGTCCCTGCCAAGAGCCATGCTGGTGTTATCAGAGCCAGCACTCCCCCCTCCCCAGATCACCAGACACCCGTACCTGGCAGGGTGGCTCGGTGGCAGTGTTGGGTGGCCACTGGCCACAGCAGGTCCCTGTCCCGGGTCTCTCTTGGGGGTCCCTGCGCTGCTTTTCTTCACGCGTGTGCCACCTGCGTCCTGGCAGCTCCTGGTCGTCCATCCCGCTGCCGAGGGGCCAAAGGGGTTCAGCACCCACCGGGGACGCAGGGATAGCCCCGGGGTCCCCCCAAGCCCACCCACCCCCGTCCCTTACCAGGGAGACACAGCGGCTCCTTCGCCTTGAGCAGGAAGGGGACACTGCTGGGGCTGCCACACTGCTGTGAGGGGACAGGGGTGAGGCATGGGGGGTACAGCAGGACAGGGGGCAGAGGCTAGGGGAGTTGGGAAAGGGGGTCTCACCTGCAGCAGGGCCTGGCAGGCCTTCAGCTGCGTGGCTGCCTCAGTGTAGGCCCCGTCCTGCCGCAGCAGCTCCTCGAAGGTGTGCACGGCTTCGGCGTACCGCTGCGGGCCAGAGGGCACCTGCACCCCCCTGCCTGGCCCCACGGGCACCCCACAGCGCCCACCCAGCCCAAATGGCACCTCAGAGCCTCACTGACACCCCCCAGCCCACTAACACCCTGCAGCACCCCCAGTCCGCTGCCCAGTCCTCCCAGCCCCAACTCACACCTAATGCAAGCAGCCCCCCCACTCAGCCACAGCACCCCTACATCCCTCCAGTTCCCCACAGCCCCCACCCAGACCCACTGGCACCCCTCAGCCCCCTCCCCAGCCCACCAGCACTCCAAAACCCCCAGTTTGTCTGAACACCATAGCACCCTGCAGCCACTCTGCAAATCCCATACTCCCTCCTGAAACCCGTCAATCCCTCACCCAGCCGTGGCACCCACCTCCTCTAGCCAGCCCCACAGTCCCTGGAACCCCCCCCCCAGGTACCTGGAGCCCCTTCAGGGCCTTGCCCTTGCGGAAGGAGCCCTTGGGCCAGCCTGGCCGCAGCGCCAGCGCCGCCTCCGCATCCTCCAGCGCCTCCTTGTAGCGGCCCAGCTTCTCCAGGCAGTACGAGCGGTTCCCCAGGAGCCTGCAGGGGTGGGGTTGTCATTGAGTCCTGCCCCTCCCACCCCACGACCTCTGGCTCACCCCAAGCCTCTCTGCTCACCGGTGCTCCTGGGGGTTCAGCTCCAGGGCGACGGTGAAAGCCCAAACGGCCTCGGTGTGCTGGCCCATCTGGGCTGCCTCGATGCCATGGCCTGAGGAGGCCACACAGGGCTGGTTAGTGAGGACACGGGGAGGGATGGGCCCCTAGCCCAGCCCCCCCTGAGCTGGGGAGAAGCAGGGAGAGCCCCCAACACCCTCCCCTCGCCCCTCTGGGGGTCCCTACACTGACCTGCAAGCGCCAGGCTCTGCTCTACCGTGCTGGGGCTGGGTGGCCTGGGCTGGAGGGACTGGGGGGGCACAGGTCTCTCCACAGGCTCCCCACCCCCCTTCTCTGGCACCTTCCTGCTTGGCTCCACGCTCTGTGTCCCAGGGGAGCGGTCACTGCCTGGAGGGGGCAGCCGGACCTTCGCCTTCTCCCGTGCTTTGCAGACAAAAGTGCAGCTCAGGTCCAGCTCCTCCTGGGGAAGCAGGGAGGGATGGGCAGGCAGAGCCCTGGGACCCCTCAGGCACAGATGGCTCCTCTGTAGAGACTGTCCCTCACCTCTGTCGCTGCCGTGTCCTCCGGCTCAGGCTCCCCCGAGGGGTCTCTGGAGTCCCCAGGGCATGGGGAGGGCTCTGGGCAGCATCCCTCATCCTCAGCACCATCTCGGGGGGGGGCAGTGCCTGCAGGGCCACTTGGGGGGCTCTGCAAGGAGAGGGAGCGGGTGAAGTGGTGGGGCTAGGGGGAGATGGCCAGCCCCCACCTCTGGGGATCCCCCAGAGCAGCAGGAGGGGTCCAGACTGGTCACTCACTGGGTCAGTGTTCTTCTTGTTCTTTTTCTTTTGACCCACTTTCTCCTGTTTCTTCCGGTCTTTTTGTTTCTGGAAAGGGAGCGCATGGACCCATGAGCAGATGTCAGGCAGAGAAATGCGGTCCCCCCGCCAACCCCACCACCTTCAGCCCCCCCCAGCCATGCGATCCCCAAGCTCAGGGACCCGCTGGCAGCACCCCAGGAAGAGGCAGTGACCCCAGATCCCCGTGACCCTTCCCAGAGCTCACCCACCTTCTTCTTCTGCTTCTTCTTCTCCGCCTTCCTCTTCGCCCGCTCCTCCTCCGCCACCAGCTCCTGCGCGTTCCTCTCGGCTTCCTGCAGGAGGGACGGACGCCCTGAGCCAGGGCCACCAGCTGGGACCCCTCTCGTGATGCCAACCCGGGACCCCCCAGCCCCCGGAGAGCAGGAAGGGCGGCGGGGCCATTCCCCACCTCTGCCGTGAGCCAGGTGTGGCGGGGCGTGGGCAGCCGGTCTAGCCGCGCATCCAGGGCGGTCGGAGAGCTCCGGGGGAGCTGTGGAGACGGCTCCCAGCACAGGAAGGACTTGCGGAAGCCGCAGTAGCTGTAGGGAACGGAGCCCTCCGCGACGGGAACGTCCAAGAACTGGAAACCTGCGTCGAACTCGTCCTCATCGTAATCCCCATCGTCATTTTCATCATCATCGCCATCCTCCAGCTGGTAATAATCCACCCTGGGCTCTGGCAGGAGAACGGGCTGTGTAAGGAGCAGTCCCAGGCACCGGAGCCCGGCAGCCCCCGCCGCACTCACCGTCGTCCCAGAGCAGACACACGTCCCCCGACTTGTACTTGATCACTGCCGGATGGGGGCCCTGCGACGCCACCGAGAAGTCGCCGAAGCTGGACATTCGGTGCCGGGGGCAGAAGGGTGCTGTGGGAAGCAGAAACAGCCTTGAGGCGGCGGAGGCGGAACCGAAACCGGGCCGCCATCGGGCCCCGCTCTGGGCTCCCTCCCCGGCGTCCCCCCGGCCTTCCCACGGCCCGTACCGCCGCTCCAGCCAGCGGGGCCGGGCGTGCAGCCCCAGGGGCAGGCAGCGGGGGCAGGCCCGAAGCCGCAGCCGCCCAGCCCGGGCCCGTCCCGTTCCCGCGTCCCGCCCGAGCCCCGCATCGCCACGAGCCGCCGCCGCCGCCGAACTGCACCACGGGCCTACCGGAAATATGTCACGGAGCCGCTTGAGGCCGCCCCGCCGCCATGTTGGATGCGGGCAGGACGGCGGCCCGGAGGGCCCGCTCGGAGAGGAAGCGGAGCTCCACATCCTCTCCCTCCGTCCCCGCCTGCCCCAAGGCCGTAGGCTCTGCCGCCCCCCGCCGCTCGTCCTGCCCCTCACGCCGGGCTCCTCCTGGCGACCAATTTGGCCCAGCCCCCCGGATTAGCGAGGGCGCGGCCTAAGCCTCTTTGCTGCCGCCGCCCCCGGCATGGCCCGGCATGGACGCCGGCGGCGCTGAGCGGCGCGGCGGAGAGCTATGCCTGCAGGTGAGGCCGCTCGGGGCAGGGGGGGCTCGGACACCCCTCGCGGGGCAGCGGCGGGGCCGGGCCGGTAACGGGGTGGGCAGGGGGGCACCGGGCCCAGGCAGTGCTGCGTCTCCATGGCAACGACACAGGGGGCGGGGGCGGGGGGTGTGGCCAAAAGTGGCGAGCCCTGGTCGGGGCGTGGCCACGGCGGGAGTGAGGTGGGGTGTGGCAATGGGCGTGGCCATTGATTTAGTGGGCGTGGTCACGAGTGGCCCCGCCCCTCGCCCCGGCGCGGGGGTCCTAAGCCCCCTGTACCCCTCCAGGTGGGCGAAGCCGGTCTGGGCGGCCTCATTCTGCTGCTGCTGACGGCCCGGCCGGGACCGGGCGATGGGGCTGCCCGCGGGGAGCTGCCCGAACCCGGTGAGACCCCCGGGGACCACAATGGGGTGTGGTGTTCTGGGGGGCTGCGGGGATCCTGATAGGGTGCGTGGCCCTGGGGGGAGTGTGGAGGACCCTAATGGGGTCTAGGGTCCTTGGGGGGGGACACTGATGGCGTGTCACGGGGTGTGGGGACACCAAGGGGCTGTGGCATCCTGGGGGACTTTTGGGGAACATGACTGGGTCCTGGTGGTGTCGGGGTTAGGGTGGCAGTGGGGCAGTGATGGGGCGATGTGTGCAGGTGCTGCCCCACAGCAAGGTTCTGCACACTGGGCGTCCCCACCCTACACCATGGTCACTGCCCCATGCTGAGGGTCCCGTGCCCCCCAGGCGGGTCGCGGGGGACCCTGGCACGCTCCTTGCAGCGGGCAGAGGCCATGCTGCGCAGCGTCACCCCGGGACTGCGGCGCCTGCTGTCCCTGCGGTCTTACCGGCGCAGCGATGGCGATGATGACGACGACGAGGATGAGGACGAAGCAGCGTCCGTCGTGGTCCCGTTGGAGCAAACCTTCCCAGGCCTGCGCCGCTGGCTCTGCGTCTGGGAGGACCCTCGCACCGAGACTTTCCTGGGGTACGTTCGGCCCCATCCCAGCGGCGCCGGTGACTTTTCTGGGGACGCCGCGCGGCAGCGCGTGGCGGAGCGGGGAGCGGCCCTGCACGCGCTGCTGCAGCACCGCCACCAGCTCCGCCTGGCCCGCGACTTCACCCGACGCCTCAAGGCCTCCTCCGAATTCCTGCGGCGGCTGCTGGCGCTGCCGGGGCCCGGAGAGCCCGGGAGCCCCGCGCCGGCGCTGCGGGAGCTGTGCCTGGAGCTGCGGGCGCACGCGGGGCACTGGGCCGCGCTGCTGCGGCGGCTGCGGACGGACGCGTGGCTGTGGGCGCTGCCGCAGCGCCGGGGCGAGGCCGTGGTGCACATGCGGTGGGCGCTGCTGCTGCCCACCCTGATGGCCACGCGCCTGGCCGGGCGACACATCGAGGGACGGCTGCGGGAGCTCGGCCGCCCCGGCATGCCTGTCCCGGCCTCTGAGTGCCTGGCTGACCTCTTCCAGGGGCTGGAGATGTACAACCGCGTGGTGCAGGGGCTGGCGGAGGAGCTGGGCCCCGAGGTGAAGGCTTCCAGTGCCTTCACGATGGGCAGGGTGCTGCGGCTGCTGGCGGCTGAGCGCGGCCGGGCCGTGGCCCAGAGGCTCCAGCCTCTCCTGTGGCCTCAGAACGGGAACATCAGGGACGGACACGTCCGCTGGGAGGACGCGGTGGTGCCGTGGCCACCGGGGCACGACGCGGCGGAGACGGGCACGGGGATGGACACAGAACCTTCCAGAGCAGAGGTGCCATCGGCGCTGGCGGCTGAGCTGCAGGCGGTGTGCCAGGAGGACGAGGAGCTGATGAAACACGTTTTTGGGGCACTGGTGGCCTCAGCTGACAGCCTGTGGCAGCCAGTGCTGTCAGAGAGCCCCGAGCCCCCGGGGCTGGCACCAGGACCGCGGCCGGGCAGTGCAGGTGGCTGGAAGGCCGTGCGGTGGCTGGACGCCGCCCGTGGCCCCGCGGTTGCCACACTGAGTGCCCAGTACCACCTGCTGCTCTGGGAGGCTGCGGGCGCCGTGCTGGGGGACATCCCCGGCACCCCTCCTGCCACCCCCGGTGCCACCCTCACCGCGGCGCGGGAGCTGAGCCGTGCGCTCGCTGTTGGTACGTGGGGGTGCAGGGGGTGTGGGGGCTCCCTCAGGGTGTTCCCACCCTACCCTGACCCCCCCTGTGTCCCCACAGCCCGTGTGCCCCCCGAGTGCCAGGAGGAGCTGGGGCGGCTCTGCCTGCGCCTGCTGTGCCGCAGCGTCCTCTGCAGCTGGGACACGGGTACGGGGGGCTGGGGGAGCACAGGGTGGGGTACAGGGGGTACAGGCTGTGCTGCAGGGCGTGGGGCACTTGGTGGATATGGGGTGAGGGAGCGGGGCACGCTGTGTGAAGTGTTGGGGACAGGGTGTGGGGTGCAGGCGGGGGATGTTGGAGCCTTCTAACTGTTTCTGCTCTAGATTTTACCCGTGCTCTGGGCTCAGGGCTGTCAGACAAGTGCTTGGAGGCTCCAGGGGGGCCCCCGGGGCCGGGGTGCAGCCGCACAGCCCAGCAGCTGCGGTGCCTCTTCCCAGCCCTGGCGCTGGCCCTGCGCTGCCTGCGCCTGCTGCCCGCCCGCCCGCACGGTGAGAGGGGTCCGGGTGGGGGGCAGGTGGGTCTGGGGAGCCTCTCCGTGCTGACCCCCACCCGCAGCCCCCCCCGGGGGTCTCTGCCTGCGGCTGCAGGTGCTGGCCCGGTGCCTGGCAGCGGTGGCGGCCGCCCACGCGTGGCTGACGGGCCGGGCCGGGCGGTACCTGGCGGCCTGGGCGCTGCCTCAGTTCCTGCTGCTCACCCAGGGAGACCTGCAGGTACGGGGGCACAGGGGGCACGGGGCTCTGGGGGGACACGGCGGGGGCTGGATTCACTCCTCCTGCTCCCCTCCAGGTGCTGAAGGCAGAGGCAGAGGAGCTGATGCTGCAGGTGAGCGGGACCTTCCCGGAGCCAAGGGACATTCACGGGGACGGCCCCCCTGAGCCACTCCCCAGCCCGGGATCCCCGTGGGAGCTCCAGCTGTGCCGGCAGATCCGAGACGTGGCCAACAGCATCCAGGTGTGGTGTGACTGCAGGCCTGAGCAGGAGGATGTCTGTGTCACCCGGTGTCACCCTGTGTCATCCCGTGTTCCCTGTGTCCCAGCGCTTCTCCGGGGATGTGCTCTGGATGTTCTCCACCAGCTGCAAGCGGCTCTCAGCCGAGATCTTCGACCAGACGATGCCACTGGGCCGGCACTGGCGGCTCAGGCCACGCGCTGGTGGGTGTTGGAGCTGGGGGGATGTGTGGGGTGCTTGGTGGGGGGCTCCAGGGGGTCACTGAGCTGGGTCCCTGTGTCCCCCAGAGCTGCCCAGCTCCCCCAGCGCGTACGCGGCGGCCGCGGTGCAGGCGGTGCTGGGGCAGGTGCTGCAGGGAGCCCAGGCCCTGCCCCACGATGCCCAGGTGCCCACCCTGGCACGGGTCACCACGGCCTTCCTGGAGGCCTGGATGGATCACATCCTGACCCGCCGGATCAAGTTCAGGTACTGGGGATGGGGGGCCGCAGCCGGTGGGCAGTGCCAGGGGTCCCAGTGAGGTCCTGGGGGTCCCAGAGGAGTCCGGGGGGTCCCAGAGGAGTCCGGGGGGTCCCAGAAGCAGTTCCAGGGGTCCCAGAAGCAGTTCCAGGGGTCCCAGAGGAGTCCTGGGGGTCCCAGAAGCAGTTCCAGGGGTCCCAGAGGCAGTTCCAGGGGTCTCAGCGGCAGGTTGGGGTCCTGCTGCTGCTGCCCAGGGTTCCAGTGGGGGTCCTAGGGGTCCTGGTGACAGTGCCAGGAGTTCTGTGGGCAGTTGTGGGGGTCCCAGTGGTGGTCTTGGGGGTCTGATGGCAGTGCCATGGTTGTCCCAGAGTGTTGTGGCAGTGCCAGAGGTTCTGGTGGGTTCCTGGTGGGGATTACAGGGGTCCCATGCTCACCCAGACCCCCATCGCAGCCTGCAGGGTGCCCTGCAGCTCCGGCGGGACTTCGAGGAGGTGCGGGAGCTGGTGTGCTCCGAGAGCTCCGGGCTGGCTCCCGAGGCCCGGCAGGCGCTGCGGGCCCTCTGCGTCTTCCGACACACGGACACGGCCGTGCGGTGCCTCCTGCAGCAGCCCGGGGGGCTGGGGGGACCCCCCCGGGGCTGGGGTGGCCTCCGGCGCTGCTGTGAGAGGGGGGTGGGGATGGGGTGGGGGGGGGGGGGGATGAGACAGGCGGGAATGGGATGGGATGGGATGGGATGGAGATGGGATGGGATGGGATGGAGATGGGATGGGATGGGATGGAGATGGGATGGGATGGGATGGGGTGGGATGGGATGGGGTGGAGATGGGATGGGATGGGATGGGGTGGGATGGGATGGGATGGGATGGGATGGGGTGGAGATGGGATGGGATGGGATGGGGTGGGATGGGGTGGGATGGGATGGGGTGGAGATGGGATGGGATGGGATGGGATGGGATGGAGATGGGATGGGATGGGATGGGGTGGGATGGGATGGGATGGAGATGGGATGGGATGGGGTGGAGATGGGATGGGAGGGGATGGGAGGGGATGGGGGGGAGATGGGATGGGGTGGGATGGGGTGGAGATGGGATGGGATAAGGTGGGATAGGGATAGGAAGAGGGATTGGACAAGGATGGGGATAGGAATTGGAATGGGGATGGGAACCCCCACCAGGAGCAGGATCTGATATCCCAGCCTATCCATCCCTTCCCAGGCTCAGATGAAGGCGCCCACCCCCTGGAACCATCCATGGATCCTCTGCCTGGTCTGGACCCTCTGGAGGGGCTGGGCCCAATCCCAGGGACCCCCCCGCCGGCTCCGGAGGCCGATCTCCCGTCCCGTCCCGAGTCCCCGTTCCCGGGCAGCCAGCAGCAGTGGCTGTCCCTGCGGCTGCACCGTGCCCGCCGCTGGCGTGTGCCAGGGCTGCCGTGTGTCGGGAACAGCCCCGAGGGCTGACCTGGAATAAACCTGGAAACATCATTGCCGTGGTTATGTCTATATGGGATATGGGGTCTGGCATCCCTGGGGTGTGATCCTGGCATTCCTGCTGGGACCGGTTGCTGGTGGGCAGAACCGAATTGGAACTTCTGTGGGGAGTTTGGTTGGACTGGAGAGTCCTGGAGGGGCTGTGGGTGCAGGGTGGGATTCCCCTGGGGGTCCTGGGGGATGCTGTGGGTGCAGGGTGGGATTCCCCTGGGGGTCCTGGGGGATGCTGTGGGTGCAGGGTGGGATTCCCCTGGGGGTCCTGGAGGGGCTGTGGGTGCAGGGTGGGATTCCCCTGGGGGTCCTGGAGGGGCTGTGGGTGCAGGGTGGGATTCCCCTGGGGGTCCTGGAGGGGCTGTGGGTGCATAGCTGGGGTTCCAGAGTGGTCCTAGGGAAGCCCGGTGGGGTCGGTCAATGGGGGTCATTTGGGTATCCCCAGAGAGGTTGGGGAGCTCAACAGGTATAACATAAAGGACGTGAGGAGGGTGGGCTGAGTGGCAGGGCCGGTCGGGGACACGCTGCGGTGTCCTTGTCCCCTCGGGGCCACTTTGGGTTCCGCGGGGTCCCCGGGAGGACCGAGCCTGCCCGTGCTCCTCCCGCCCGCCAGGGGGCGCTGGCGGAACAGGCCTCGCCACCGCTGGCGCGGCGCTGACGTCACGAGCGCGACAGCGCTGATGGCGGGCGAGCGGCGGCGGCGCGGCGGGGATGGACCCCGGGAACGGCCCCGCGAGCGGCTCCGGGACCGCGACCCGAAACTGCGGCAACAGCAAAAGCCGCCGCGAGGCTCCGGCCGGGGCCGGACGGCGCTGGCGCTTACAGCGGCGGCGGCAGCGCTGGCGCTGGGTCTGGCGGCGGCGGTGGCCGAATGGAACCGGTGGAGCGAAGCCTCCCGCCTCGTTACCCCCCACCCCGCGCCCCCCGCCGTCCCCCCCGGCTCCACCGGGCCTCTCGCATCGCCCACCTATTTCTGGGGCACTTACCGGCCCCACGTATACTTCGGGATGAAGACGCGGAGCCCGCGCGCTGTCGTGACCGGTGAGGGGCGCGGGGGGCTCTGCCCCGGCCTGGGGCTCGTCCGGCCCCGCTCCCACCCCGAGAGCCGCCCGTGACACCTCCCCGCCCCTCCAGGACTGATGTGGCTCCAACACGGCGGCAACTTGAGGCACACGAGCGAGCAGAACGATGGCGTGTCGCGATATGGCTGGCTGATGCACGACGGGGAGAATTTCGGAGTGCAGGAGATCCGCGATGAGGGACTGGTGCTGAGAACCGAGTTCGTGAAGCAGCCGGGGGGAGACCATGGTGGGGACTGGAGCTGGAGGGTCACAGTGAAGATGGAGGTGAGGGGACGAGAGAGGGAGATGGGTTGGGATGCCGGGGAGCTTTTTGTCATCCTCCTTTTCCCCCTTCCCAGGGCAAGGGCCCGGCCCCACTCCTGTCCCTCTTCTTCTACGTGGCCACAGACGGGCAGGGGACGCTGCGGCCAGTGCTGGAGAACGGAACACGGCTGGCAGCCGTGGCAGGGACAGCGGAGGAGCTCGGGGACTTCACCCTCACCTTCCTGCCCCCCACCGGGGAGGGTGGGGAGGGGCACAAATATGCCAGGTGAGTGGGCTGCAGCCCCCAAACTGTCTGTGTCTCCTCCATCCTCACCATGCCCCCTCCATGTCCCCACTTTGTCCCCCACCCCTGACTTCCGTCTCTCCCCCAGTTACAACTTCCTGGCCGCGGGGGTGCCGGGGCTGCACCGTCTCACCGACCTCGTCCGGCAGAGCCTCCGCGAGAGCTCCGTGTTCTCCCCACCGGGCCGACCCCGCCGCCGGTTTTTCGGGGTGTCCAGCACTGGGGGCTTGCCTGGGGAGCCCCTGCGGGGGCAGCTGCTGCTGCACCAGGTGACGCTGGAGCCGCCGGCGGTGCTGGAGGTGACGCTGGAGTCGGGCAGCGCGGCAGGGGCGCGGCGCGGGCGGCTGGCGGGGCCGGCGCTGAGCGCGGCGCTGGCCCGGCACACGGCCACCTTTGAGCGACGCTTCGAGGACACCTTCGGGCTGGGGGCACGCGGGGTGTCCCTCCCGCAGCGCCGCTTCGCCCAGGCGGCGCTCAGCGAGATGCTGGGCGGCATCGGCTTCTTCCACGGCCGCTCCCTGCTGCGCTCGGAGCGCCGGGAAGAGCCGGTGCCCGGCGCCGAATCCGCGCTGTTCACGGCCGTGCCCTCGCGCTCCTGCTTCCCGCGTGGCTTCCTGTGGGACGAGGGCTTCCACCTGCTGCTGCTGGGCCGCTGGGACCCCGCGCTGGCTCGCGACATCCTCGCTCACTGGCTCGACCTCCTCAATGCCGACGGCTGGATCCCGCGGGAGCAGATCCTGGGGGACGAGTCACGGGCCCGAGTGCCCCCCGAGTTCGTGCTGCAGCACAGCGAGACGGCGAACCCCCCGACGCTGCTGCTGGCGCTGGAGCGGCTGCTGCCCGACGCGCCCCTGCCCTACCTGCGCCGCCTCTTCCCGCGCCTGCGCGCCTGGTTCGAGTGGCTGAACCGCACCCAGGCCGGCCCCGAGCCCTTCACCTTCCGCTGGCGCGGCCGCGACGCCGACCCCGAGCGCTTCCTGAACCCCAAGACTCTGTCGTCGGGGCTGGACGATTACCCCCGCGCCTCTCACCCGTCTGCGCAGGAGCGGCACCTGGACCTGCGCTGCTGGATGGCGCTGGGTGCCCGCGTGCTGGCGGCGCTGGCCGAGCGCCTGGGCGAGCCCGCCGCGCCCTATCGCGACATGGCCGCGGCCCTGAGCGACAACGACTCGCTGGACCGGCTGCACTGGGCGCCTGAGCTGGGCACCTTTGCCGACTTTGGCAATCACAGCGCGGCCGTGGCTCTGCGCTGGCACCGCCCGGCCCCCGTGCCCGGCAGGCCCCCGCCGGCCCCGCAGCTGCGGCGGGAGGTGCGGGAGGCGCCGGGGCTGCGGTTTGTGGGCGCTTTGGGCTACGTCAGCCTGTTCCCGCTGCTGCTGCAGCTGCTCCGAGCGGACTCCCCGCGGCTGCCGGCGCTCCTGGGCTCCATGCGCAACGAGAGGCAGCTCTGGACGCCCTTCGGGCTGCGCTCGCTGGCCCGCGACAGCCCCTGGTACCTGCGCCGCAACACCGAGCACGACCCCCCGGACTGGCGCGGCTCCGTCTGGGTCAACATCAACTTCCTGGCGCTGCGGGCGCTGCGCGGTTACGCGCAGACGGCGGGGCCGCAGCGGGAGCGCGCCGCCGAGCTGTACCGGGAGCTGCGCCACAACCTCGTGGCCAACGTGTTCCGGCAGTACGAGGCCACCGGCTTCCTGTGGGAGCACTATCGGGACAGCGACGGCGCCGGGCAGGGTTGTCACCCCTTCGCCGGCTGGTCCGCGCTCGTCGTGCTGGCCATGGCTGAGGATTATTAATGTGGGGGGTGGTCCCTGTGCCCCCCTGCCTGCCTGCCTGGTGTGCTCAGGGCCAGGGGAGGTGTTGGGGGGCTGTGCCAGTGCTCCTCTGCCTCCCCTGCAATAAATCTCCGTGACTGCGGCCTCCTGCCAGCCGTGTCAGGGTGTCACGGTGTCACCTTTGCTGGCCCCGGGTCACACTGGTGCCCCCTGTGCCACGGGGGGGATGTTTGGCACTGTGCCTGTGGAGTCAGGGGTCCCCACGCAGCCCAGTGCAGCCATCACAAGGGGTGACGGTACTTCCACATCTCTTTAATGGTGAGAGGATGCCAGGACCACCCACCCCCACGGTCTCGGGCACCCCCCGGGCGATGGGGCCCCCTGGCCAGCAGCACCGGGGTCACAGGGGAGGCCCCACAAGCAGTTCGGAGGCGAGGGGGCTCCAGCAGGACCCCGCCACACTGCAGGGTGGGTGGCAGATGGGGCGAGGGGCCCCCAGGGGCTCCGTGATGAGTCCAGACCCCAGTTGGGGGTCCCAGGGGGGGCTCAGACAGGCAGCACGGGTGAGTTGGGCCCCCCACCACCCCCTGGTTCCCCGCAGCCCTCAGGCTCACCCTCCTCTTCCTCTAGGCCCCGGCCCACCTCAATGCCCGAATCCCCCGTGAGCCGCCGGTGCCGCCCGGGGCAGCCCCCTAGCACCGCTCTGCCCCCCCCATCCTCCATCCCCTCGGTGTCGGAGCAGGGGCGGCCCTCGGCTTCACAGAAGTCCGGGGGGACTTGTTTGGGGGGGCCCCCGCGGGCCGGCGGCTCTTCGGGCAGGGGCAGGTCCCAGCTGGCACCGGTGCCGGTGCTGCTGGAGCCGCCGTCACGGCCGGTGCTGCCACCCCCCGGGCCCGGGCCGGGCTCCGGGTCCGTCTCGTCGGTGCCCGGTGCCGAGAGCGAGGAGCTGCTGGGGGAGGAGGCGCAGGAGCAGCCGCAGGAGCAGGAGCTGCAGCCCCCGGAGGAGCCCGGGGACAGTGAGGGGCTCCCGGGGCTGTAGGGCGGCGGTGGCGTCCCGGGGCGCTGCGCCACTTCCTCGTACGCCGGGAGCTTGAAGGAGGCCAGAAGCCCTGAGGGGAGAAGAGGTGGGGTCAGGGGGACATCGGGGACACGGGGAAATGGCACTGAGAGGATGGAGACGGAGGGCACAGCTCAGCACTGGGCAGAACTGGGGGAACAGGGGGCTCAGTGGGATGTGGGGGATGGAGCTGGAGAGCACAGCCTGGGGCAGGGGTGGGGATGTGGGGCTAGGGGCGAACATGGGACACTGTGGGGCAGGGACGGGGAATCCAGGATATTGGGGGGTGGCCCAGGGGGTCTTGAACCACTGAGATCCCCCATGAAAATGGTCAGGCACGAGGGGCTGGGGGTCCCAATTCACTGAGGACCCCCATGGCGGGAGGTGGTGCTGGCAGAGGCTGGGATCGGGGGTAGGGGGGAACTTCAGAAGCCCCTCACTCACGGAGGTCCCCCGAGGACGGGGGGTACTGGCAGGCACCGTGGTAGGCGATGAGGTTGATCTCACGCTGCCGCTGCTGCTGCTGCAGGCGCAGCTTGGCCTGGCGGTGCCGGAACGCGCAGCAGCAGCTCAGCAGGATCAGGATGGTCCAGAGCAGCCAGAACCCTGCGGGAACGGGGGCGCGGAGCGGGGGGGTCACCCTCACATATAGCCCCCGTTCCCATGGGGGGTCTCACTGCAGCCCCCAAAACCTCCCACAACCCTCAGTGCTCGCCCCAGCTCCCGCAGGACTCACACGGAGCCCTGAGCCCCGACACATCCCTAACCCTGACCTTCCCGAGCCGCGGGACCCCCCCGGGGAGTCCCGGCTGGTCCCGAAGCCGTCAGCCCGCCCAGACCCCCGATCCGCCCCGTTCTCCGCGGATCCCCCCGCACTCACACCACAGCTCGTAGTAGTAGGTGCAGCAGCCGCTCTCCCCGCAGCAGTGCCCGGTCTCGCACACGTAGGGCCGGTTGTTCACCCCCGGGCAGAACCCCCGGGCCTGCGGGCACGGCCGCACCGTCACCGCGGCCCCGCGCGCGGCCCCCCCGCCCCGGCCCGCCCGGTACCTGCGGGTGCTGCCGGCCCAGCAGCGCGGCCCAGGCCCCCTCGGCGCTCCCGGGCCGCTCCATAGCGCCGCCGCCTAAAGCCCGCCCCGGCCCCGCCCCCGCCCGGCCGCGGCCCCCCCCGCCCGCCCCCGCCGCCCCCGCCCCGCCGCCCCCGCCGCCGCCCTCGCGGCCCCCGCGGCCGCCGCCGCCGCCCGGGCCGGGGCCGTCGCCGCCGCCATGACGCCCGGCCCGAAATCCCGCCCCCAGGACCAAGGGCGACCAATCAGCGACTGGTCTGCGGGCGACAGCCAATCGGCGCAGTCACCGCCGCCCGGCTGCAGCCAATCGCTCGCCGTCTGCCTGAGCCTCACGCCCAACAACAGAGACAAAGGAGCCGAGCCCCGCCCCCGCCTTGATTGGCGGCCCCAACAGCCAATCGAAGACACAGCACCGCCCTCAAATGCTGATGGACAGCTTCACTTTCCAATGGGAGCTCAGCCCCGAACTCGACAGAGGGCGCGGCCCCCGGCCCGCCCTGGGGTGGGCACTCGGCACAGTGCGACCAATTGGCGAGCAAGCATCGCTTCGTTCGTCTGATTGGCAAAGCGTCCGACCAATCAGCGCCGCTGCTCTCCGCCGGGCAGGGCCCCAGCCAATGGGCGCTGCCGGAGAGCGCCCCGCCTCCCGGGTCGGCGGGACTGACCATAACGCACTGGGGGTGGGGGGGAGTTGGACTGTTCCACAGCTCTGCCGGGGCAGGGGGGGGGTGTATGTACCATAGTGCTTCCGGGGGGTTTCGGACTGTACCACAGCGCTCCCGCAGGGTCGCGTTTCCTCCCCATCCCAGCAGGCCCACACACGGCTCCTTCAACAACAGCCTTTAATCAGCTTCGTGACAGCAGGACCCGTCCTTTCCGGGGACCTCTTTATCCCCTCAGGACCCCCCTCAGCCCCTGACGGCGTCCCCAAGCCTCTGTGTCCACGGTGGAGAGGCTGGAGCCCTCTGGAGCTGCACATCCCGGCTGGCCATATCCATTGGTGTCCATAAGGAACTGCAGCCATCCGGATCCCTTTGTGTCCACGTGGAACGCCCAGAGCCTCTGTGTCCGCAGCAGAGGGTTTGAAGTGCCCTGTTCTGGCCCTTTGGGTCCACGTGGAAGATCTGGAGCTCCCCACAACCCTCCGAGTCCACAGTGGAGAGCCACAGATTCCTCTTCTGGCCCTCAGTGTCCATGTGGATGATCCAGACCCCTCTGTAGTTCCCCATACGGGCTGGTGATCTGGCCCTTTGCATCCACGGCAGAGGATCCGTGGCCCCCCCGAGAGGGTCTGTATCCCCTGGAGAGGGTCTCTAACCCTCGGAGAGAGCCCCGCAGCCCCCTCCGGGAGGGGGGTCACCCCTGGCTCTGCAGCAGCTGCAGGTTGCGCTGGTAGCAGCCCAGGCTGCAGAGCGGGCGCCCGGTGCGGGCGCAGCTGTAACGTTTGGGGTTGGTGCAGCCGGGCACGGCGCAGGGCTGGGCGGGGGGCACGGGCGGGGCGGCGGCGGCGGGCAGCGGCAGCGGCAGCCCGGCGGGGAAGGACACGGTGACGCCGTCGGCGGCGCTGCGGTAGTGCACGACGGGGCAGGGCGCGGGGCGGGCGCGGCGCTCGCGCAGGGCCCTCACCTTGGCCTTGTGCGTGCGCGTCAGGCGCTCGATGGTTTGGTTCTTGCTCTCCTCGGCCTTGCGGGCGGCCTGGAGCCGCCGGCGCCGCGCCCGCTCCTCCCGCTTCTCCCGCATCTCCTCCGTCACCTCCTTGGCCTTGGCGCCCATGGGCAGCTGCAGCAGGGGCTGGCTCTGCTGCTTGTGCAGCAGCGCGCGCTGCGGGGGCACGGCGGGGCGTCAGGGGGGGTCTGGGAGACCCACACCGCTCTCCATCCCCAACTCGGGGATCCAGCCTGGCTCTCCACCACTTCCAGGGCTCCACAAGGGCTCCAACTGAGCCCCGCAGTAGTTCTGGGGTCTCTGCAGCCCTTGCAGATCCTCTCAGTCACGGCCCAGCGGCTGTGAGGCTCCCCCATCAGCCCAGCTCCCTTTTGGAGCACCCCAGTGTCTCCAGCCCCCTCCCAGCCCTGTGCCAGCAGCTCCACAGCCCCCACAGACCCCTCAGCCTTGCCCCCCGTGCCCCCTGACCTGCCGGGCTGTCAGGAGGGACTCGTCCACCTCCCTCTTGATGTCGCCGTTGTCGTCCAGCTCCCCCCTCTCGAGGGCCGCCAGCCAGCGCCGCTCCTCCTCCTCCTCTTCCTCCTCCTCTTCCTCCTCCTCCTCCTCCTCACGGGGGGGGAAGCAGCTCTCGGGGTCCAGCTCGGGCAGTGGGGAGGGAGCCAGGTTGCTGTCCTCATCTGGGGGGGGTGGCCGAGATGGCAACAGTCACAGAGGGTGGGGGTCCCACCGCCCTGGGATCACTAGAGCACCCCCTCCCCGCCACTCTGAGCTTCCCCCGCCCTCCCCAGAGCCCCCCGTGAGCCCCCCCTGCTCACCCAGCCAGGCCCGGTACTGCTCGATGGGGACCCCCTCGCTGGGCTCCTCCTCGTCGCCTCCCAGCAGTGGGGAGGGGGACGGCGAGTGCGGCCCTTCGGGGACCACCGTGAACGTGGGGACGCTGTAGGGGAAGAGAGAGGAGTTTAGGGACGCTGGTGAGGTCGGGGTGGAGAGTCTCGGTTAGGGGGACACACGGAAACACCCCCGGCTCAACCTCCCACCTCCTCTTCCCACATTTTGCTGCTCGGGATCTGCCCCCCAGCTCCCTCCTCACCTCTTGGTGCCCAGGATCTGCCCTCCCAGCTTAATACGGAGCCGCAGCCGGGGCTGCCGAGGGGGTTCGGGACCCGGGGGCGGCCCCGCCTCGTGGTGGTGCCGCTTCTTGTGTTTTTTCTTGTGCTTCTTGTGTTTCTTCTTGTGGCCGCCATGGCCGCCTGCCTCGGCCTCCTGCCCTGTGAGGGGGGACACAAGGTCAGCGAGGGGTCCCTGCGGGCCCTACCCCGCCGGGGAGCGACCCCGCAGGCCCCATGGACCCTGCGCGGCCCCGCGGCCTCTCACCGTGACCGGCGGCCTCCATCCCGCCGCTCCGCCAGGCCCTGCGCATCCGGCTGCGGGGGACCCAATTCGGAGCGGACCCACTTCCGCCCGGATTCGCTTCCGCCCGGATTCGCTTCCGCCCGGACCCGCTTCCGCCCGGACTCGCTTCCGCCCGGACTCGCTTCCCCCGGACTCACTTCCGCCCGTTATCCGCGGCGGGTGACGCCACGGCCGCCATGTTTGAAGCGGGTAGGTTGTGCTCTGTCCCGGGGGGAAACTGGAGCCGCGGGTGATTTTGGACCGCCCGGGGTAGGTTTGTGAACTCGGGTGTGAACTCGGGTGTGAACTCACACAGGTGCGAGCTGTGGGGTCCTGGGGAGCCGTTCCTGCCCAGCCGCGGGTCCTGCGGGCGATGGAATCCCGGGGGATACCGCGAAGGGCAGTGCCGGAGGGTCAGGGGGTGATCCTGCCCCTCAGCTCACCTCACCCGCCCCAGGTGAGGCAGTTCTGGAGTGCTGCTCCAGCTCTGGGCTCCTCGGGACCAGAGAGACCTGGGGCTCCTGGAGAGGGCCTGATTTGGGGGTGATTTGGGGGTGATTTGGGGTCTGGAGCTGTTCCCAGACTGAGGGACCTGGGTCTGGTTTGTCCGGAGGGAAGACTGAGGGAGTACTTAATCAATCCACACAAATAATCCCAAATATCCACACAAAACCCTCAAATACTCACCCAAATATCTCAAACATTCACGGAAATCTCTCATCTGAGAGCGGATACCATCCATCCACAAAAAAATCCCATTGATCCCCACAAAAACCCCATCCATCCACACAAAAACCCATCCAGCCTCACAAAAACCCATTGATCCCCACAAAAACCCCATCCAGCCCCAAAAAATCCCCATTGATCCCCACAAAAACCCATCCAGCCCCAAAAAAACCCATCCAGCCTCACAAAAACCCATCCAGCCCCACAAAAACCCCATTGATCCACACAAAAACCCCATCCAGCCCCACAAAAACCCATTGATCCCCACAAAAACCCATCCAGCCCCACAAAAACCCATCCAGCCCCACAAAAACCCCATCCAGCCCCACAAAAACCCATTGATCCCCACAAAAACCCATTGATCCCCACAAAAACCCCATCCAGCCCCACAGAAACCCCATCCAGCCCCACAAAAACCCATTGATCCCCACAAAAACCCATTGATCCCCACAAAAACCCATTGATCCACACAAAAACCCATCCAGCCCCACAAAAACCCATTGATCCCCACAAAAACCCCATCCAGCCCCACAAAAACCCATCCAGCCCCACAAAAACCCATTGATCCCCACAAAAACCCATTGATCCACACAAAAACCCATTGATCCCCACAAAAACCCCATCCAGCCCCACAGAAACCCATTGGTCCCCACCAAAACCCCTCCAGCCCCACAAAAATCCCCTCCCTCCACACAAAAACCCCTCCAGCCCCACAAAAACCTCATTGATCCACACAAAAACCCATTGATCCCCACAAAATCCCCATTGATCCCCACAAAAACCCATCCAGCCCCAAAAAAACCCATTGATCCACACAAAAACCCATTGATCCACACAAAAACCCATCCAGCCCCACAGAAACCCCATCCGGCCCCACAAAAATCTCTTCCCGGGATGTCCCCACGGTGCCCAGGGCAGGATTTGGCCACGAACTAAACACAAACCCCGGCCCAGCCCGGGGCAGAGCTGCTGCTCCCCACGGAAAGGACAAACGCGGGGACAGCTCACCCTGCCGGGTGTCACCTCTCGCCAGGTGACATCTCCAAAGGGCCCTTCCCACCCCCGTGGCTCCGGGATTTCGGGATTCCCGCTGGGGACACACAGATGTCACACACAGATGTCACACACGGGGATGTCACACACGGGGATGTCACACACGGAGACCCCCCCCGCCCCTCGCCCGCAGCTGCCGCTGTCCCGGGCCATTGTCCCGCCCGTGCCAGGAGCCGCCGGCACCGATCGCCACCGCCGCCCCCTCCCCTCCCCTCCCCGCGGGATCCCGGAGCTCTGCGGGGCCGGGAGAGGCGAGCCGGGATCTCCCCGTGCGTCCATCCCGGTGTTTCCCACCTGTTCCAGGTGCGCCCGAACCCGGGGGGGCTCCAGGGAGCGGCCCCGAACTCTGGGATTCCTTTGGCTCCCCCATCCCGGAGCGCCGGGACATCCTCGGGAACCCCCCGAAAGCTCCGGGACCCCGTGGGGCTCCCCCGGGATCCCTCGGAAGGCTCCAGAGGACCGGGAACACCGGGAACACCGGGAACACCGGGACCCCCACACAAAGCTGCGGCTCCCCGGGACTCCGGGACCCCCCGGGACTTCCCGGACCCCTCGGGAATCTCCGGACCCCGGGATCCCCCAAGAACCCTCCAGAAACCTCTGAACCCTTCGGACCTTCCGGACCCTCCGGGACCCCCCGGGACCCCCCGGGACCCCCTCCCATGTTCCGGCGGGACGAGCGCAGCGGCTCCACGGTGGCTCGGGGGTCATCGCTGGACATGGAACTGCGCCGGGGCCGCTGCTGCCCTCCGGTCCCGGCCTCGCAGGTACGGGAACACCGGGAACAGCGGGATCAGCCCGGGCAAGAAGCCACGGGGGCGGCCGCGACCGCTCCCTGCCCCCCGGGCCCCCCCCGGCCCGTCCCGCTGCCCCGGCCCAACTGGGAATTCCGGTGGGATCCGGTACAGCGGGAATCGCCCGCGCCCCCGGCACCCGACGGGGACTGGGAGGGACTGGGAGGGACTGGAGGTCGGGGAGGGGGGGTCCTGGTTCACCTGGGGGTCTTGGGGTACCCAGTGGGTGTGGGTGGGGTCCTGGCATCTTTAAAGGGGTCCCAGTACCCGGTCGCCGGGTGGGGTCCTGGTGGATACCGGGGTTCCCAGTTCAGCCAGTACCGGCTGTATTTTGGGGGGTCTCGGTCCCCGGGGGGGGGTCTTGGTGGATACCGGGGTTCCCAGTTCAGCCAGTACCGGCTGTATTTTGGGGGGTCCCGGTCCCCGGGGGACCATTTCACCCGGTCCCAGCTGCCCACTGAGGGGTCCTGGCGGACTGGGGGGGGGTCCCAGTTCACCTGCTACACCCAAACTCGGGGGGCTCCGGTGCCCTTGGGGAGCCTGATGCACATTGGGAGGGGGGTCCCGGTGAATTTGGGGGGGTCCGGTGCATCCTGGGGTGTATCTGGTGCATTTTGAGGGTTCCTGGAGCACTTTTGGGGGTCCAAGTGGATACGGGGGGGGTCCCCGTCTTTCAGTACCAACCGCACTTGGCAGGTCGGGGTTCACTTGGGGGGGCTCCCGATCCACTCGGGCGTGCCTTGGCGCACTCTGAGGGGTCCTGGTGCACTTTGGGGGTCGTTCCGGGGCATTTGAGAGCATCGCGGAGCTCCCGGGGGAGGTCCCGGTGCACCCGGAGCAGCCTCGGTTCACTCGAGGGGGTGTCCCAGACCCAAACCCCGGTACACACCGGAGCTCCGGTTCGGTTCGGTTGGGGCGGTCCCGGTGCCCCGGGGTCTCACACACCCCCCCCCGCACCTCGCTTTCCCCCCAGCAGGGGGCGCCCCCCGCCCATTCCCGGTGTCCCGGAGCCCCGCGGGGGGGGCGGGGGGGACACGGAGGCGGCTCCTGGGAGAAGGGGGGGAAGGGGGGGGACACGGGGAATGGGGGACAGGGGGCGGGACAGGGGGCGGGGCCGCCCGCCGCTTCCTGTGCGCGATCGCGGCGGTGCGGGAGCGGCCGGAGGTACCGGAAATGGGGGGGGGGGGGGGGGGGGGGGGGGGGGGGGGGTGGGGGGGGGGGGGGCAGCGCCGCACCGAGGGGTGGGGGGCGCGGGGGGCGGGGTGGGGGGTGAAGGGGTCCCGGTGTCCGTCCGTTCCCCGTCTCCTCCTCCCCCGCCTCCTCCAGTGCCGTTCCCGGAGCCCCGTTCCGCACCCCCGGGCTGTGGTGTCCCCCGCTCCCCGCACCCCTTTTTCCGTCCCCGGTACCCCCAGACTCTGCACCCCGTCCTCTGCCTGTACCCCTTGTCCTGTCCCCCGTCCCCAGCACCCCAAACCCTGGAACCCCTTCCCCTGTGCACCCTCTGCCCGCCCCCCAGCTGGGCTCCACTCCCCTGCACCCCTAATCCCTTCCCTGCCCCCCAAACCCTGCCCCTCTTTTCCCATCCCCACACTCCATCTTGTCTCCTGCACCGCATTTTCTCCTCCCCTTCTCTGGTGCCCTGCACCCCAAACCCTGCACCCCAAACCCTGCACCCCAAACCCTGCACCCCAAACCCTGCACCCCAAACCAAATCCCCTCCCTGCACCCCAAACCCTGCACGCCAAGCCCTACACCCCAAACCCTGCACCCCAAACCAAATCCCCTCCCTGCACCCCCAACCCTGCACCCCAAACCCTACACCCCAAACCCTGCACCCCAAACCCAATCCCCTCCCTGCACCCCAAACCCCGCACCCCAAACCCTGCACCCCAAACCAAATCCCCTCCCTGCACCCCAAACCCGCACCCCAAACCCTTCATTTCCTCCCTGCACCCCAAACCCCGCACCCCAAACCCTTCATTCCCTCCCTGCCCCTAATCTCCTCCCTGCACCCCAAACCCTGCATCCCAAACCCCGCACCCCATTCTGCCCCCATTATCCCGTCCCTGCACCTCCTCCCCTCCCCGCACCCCATTCCTGCACCCCAAACCCCATCCTCTGCACCCCACCTTGTCCCCTGCACCCCTTCCCTGACCCCTTATCCCCCAACCCTGCACCCCAAACCCTACACCCCAAACTCTGCATTCCCTCCCTGCCCCAAATCCCCTCCCTCTAGCCCAAACCCTGCACCCCAAACCCAGTCCCCTCCCTGCACCCCAAACCCTGCGTTCCTTCCCTGCCCCAAATCCCCTCCCTGCACCCCAAACCCTGCACCCCAAACCCTACACCCCAAACCCTGCACCCCAAACCAAATCCCCTCCCTGCACCCCCAACCCTGCACCCCAAACCCTACACCCCAAACCCTGCACCCCAAACCCAATCCCCTCCCTGCACCCCAAACCCCGCACCCCAAACCCTGCACCCCAAACCAAATCCCCTCCCTGCACCCCAAACCCGCACCCCAAACCCTTCATTTCCTCCCTGCACCCCAAACCCCGCACCCCAAACCCTTCATTCCCTCCCTGCCCCTAATCTCCTCCCTGCACCCCAAACCCTGCATCCCAAACCCCGCACCCCATTCTGCCCCCATTATCCCGTCCCTGCACCCCCTCCCCTCCCCGCACCCCATTCCTGCACCCCAAACCCCATCCTCTGCACCCCACCTTGTCCCCTGCACCCCTTCCCTGACCCCTTATCCCCCAACCCTGCACCCCAAACCCTACACCCCAAACTCTGCATTCCCTCCCTGCCCCAAATCCCCTCCCTCTAGCCCAAACCCTGCACCCCAAACCCAGTCCCCTCCCTGCACCCCAAACCCTGCGTTCCTTCCCTGCCCCAAATCCCCTCCCTGCACCCCAAACCCCGCACCCCATCCCTTCCCTTGCCCGCCCCCATACCCTCTCCCCTCACCCCAAATCTTCCCCTTCCTGCCCCCCAAATTCATCCGCCCCTCCTCACGCCCCAAACCCAACCCACCTCATCCCAACCCCCCTTTCCCGTCCCCCCCGCCCCCGCTGCCCTTTCCCGCACAGTCCCCCCCTTGTTCCCTGCCGGGGGGCGGCGATTTGGGGTGGGCACGTGGACGCCCCCTCCCCCAGATTCCAGGGAGGGGCCCCAACCCTTGGGGAGCCCCCCGAATTCCCGGGGGAGAGCCATCAAAAACCCCTTTTCTCCCCGCAGCCCCCCCCCACCCCGCCCCCCCCTACACCCCAGCTCTGGATGCGGCGGGACCCCCTTGGGGGGATTTGGGGGGACCCCCCAAAATAGCTGGGGGGGTCCCGGGGGTCCCGGTGGAGGTGGGGGGGGGGCGCCGGCTGCGGATCCTGGAGGATCTCAACATGCTCTACATCCGCCAGATCGCCGCCAGCATCCAGGTGGGAATTTTGGGGGGATCCCCCCCCCCCGACTCCAAATCCGGGATCCCCCCCTGGCCACCCCCACCCCCACCCCGGATCCCGGGAAATCGGGGGGTCCCGGGGGGTCCCGGGGGATCCCGGGGGTCCTGGGGAAGATGGAATTCGCTTCTCATCCCAAGGGATTCACCCCCTTAAGAGCCCCCCGAGACCACGAGAGGGGGGGATTTGGGGGGGGGCTCCCGCTCCCCCCGTTTCCAGCGGGGGGTTATTTATAGGTGATGACGTCACTGGAGGGGGTGGGGGGGGACAGGGGCGGGATCGGGATCGGGATCGGGATCGGGATCGGGATCGGGATGGAGGAGCAGGAGGTACCGGGAAGGAGCTGGGGGGCTCAGGAAGGTCGGTTGGGGGGGCGCCTGCTGGGAAATTTGGGGGTGCTCGATGAATCCGGGGGGTTTGTGGGGTGCGCGATGGATCCGTGGGGTATCCGTGGGGTGCAGGAGGAGTTTGGGGCGGGTGTGGTAAATCTGTGGGGTGCATGGCACGGTTGTGGGGTGCAGGATGGATCTGTGGGGTGCGGGGTGAGGTTTTTGGGGTGCAGGATGGATCTGTGGGGTGCGGGGTGAGGTTTTTGGGGTGCAGGATGGATCTGTGGGGTGCGGGGTGAGGTTTTTGGGGTGCAGGATGGATCTGTGGGGTGCGGGGTGAGGTTTTTGGGGTGCAGGATGGATCTGGGGGGTGCGGGGTGAGGTTTTTGGGGTGCAGGATGGATCTGTGGGGTGCGGGGTGAGGTTTTTGGGGTGCAGGATGGATCTGTGGGGCTCCTGGTTCCCCCGTGGGGTGCAGGATGGACCTGTGGGGTGCGTGGCTGTGCCGTGGGGTCCGTGATGCGTTTTTGGGGTGCGCGGTTCGCTTTTGGGGGTTCACGGATTCCCCGCGGGGTTCATGATGTGTCCGTGGGGTTCCTGATAAATCTGTGGGGTACCCGATGTGTTTGTGGGGCGCTTGGTAAAGCCAAATAACGCACGGTAAATGCACGGCCGGGACCCCCAAAAAGCTCTGGGACCCTCTAAACTGCTGTGGGACACCCCCAAACCGCTGTGGGACCCCTCAAACCGCTGTGGGACCCCTCAAACCGCTGTGGGACCCCCCAAACCGCTGTGGGACCCCTCAAACCGCTGTGGGACCCCTCAAACCGCTGTGGGATCCCCCAAACCGCTCTGGGACCTCCCAAACCGCTCGGGGACCCCCCCAAACCACTGTGGGACCTCCCAAACCACCGTGCGACCCCCCAAACCGCTGTGGGACCCCCCCGTGTGTGTGCAGGGCTGGGACCCCCGGGGGGCGTGTGGGTTGGGGGCTCCCTGGGTCCCCCGGGCCCGGCAGGTGCCCCAACCCCACATTTTCCCCCAGACCCTCTTGAACCCCAAATGTGGGAGCAGCCGGAGCTGCTGTGGGTCCGGGAGGGGTTTTGGGGACCCCCTGACCCTCCAAATGTCCCCACTGTCAAGAGCTGGAGCTGCTGTGGGTGCGGGAGGGGTTTTGGGGACCCCCTGAGCCCCGAAATGTGCCCGTTGTCAGGAGCCGGAGCTGCAGCGGGTGCGGGAGGGGTTTTGGGGACCCCCTGAGCCCCGAAATGTGCCCGTTGTCAGGAGCCGGAGCTGCAGCGGGCTCTGGAGCGGGCGCTGCGGGTGCGGGAGGGGTTTTGGGGACCCCCTGAGCCCCGAAATGTGCCCGTTGTCAGGAGCCGGAGCTGCAGCGGGCTCTGGAGCGGGCGCTGCGGGTGCGGGAGGGGGCTCGGCGGCTCCTCCCCGCCTGCAGCCGGCCCGAGCAGGCGCTGGAGACCACCAAGACCCTGGTGCTGTGCGACGCCAGGGTGGTCGCGGCCGGGGGGGAGCTGCAGCGGCGCCAGGAGGCCCGGCTGAGGGGGGCCCGGCGGTGAGGAACCCCGAAAATAACCGGGGGAGGGCATGGTTGGGACCCCCCAAATCCCGGGGAGGGCGCCCTATGGAGCCCCGAAACTGGAGAACCCCAAAACGCGGGGGGTTCGGGGGTACCCCATGGAGGGAGTGGTGGGGTGGGGAGGGTCCCCCAAAACTTAAGGAAGGGGTTTGAGGGCGCCATAGGGGGTGTGTGCACCCCAAAACCTGTGGGGGACACGAGGGGGACACGGCAGCGGGGGAGAAACCCCAAAATGCAGGGGTGGGATGAGACCCTGCGGGGGCTGCAGCAAGTGAGGGACACCCCGAAATTTGGGGGAGGGGGGATGGGGAAATCGAGAGGGGCGCAGCTGCGGCAGGGGGCACCCCAAAAACCCGGGGGGAGCTTTGCTGACCCCCTCCCGCCCCCCCGCAGCCCCTCGGGTGCCGGCGGGGCTGAGCGGGTGCCGTGCCGAGGCACCGTCTGCATCTCAGGTATGGGGGGGTCCCGGGGGGGCCTTGGGGAGGGGGAACCCCATCTTCTCTGCTTGCCCCCCCCCCAGGACACCGCATTTGCGGTCTGGGGGTGTCTCAGGGGGTCTCACCCCCCTCCTCTTCCCCCCAGATTTGCGCATCCCGCTGATGTGGAAGGACACCGAGTACTTCAGGAACAAGGGGGGTGAGTTTTGGGGTGCCGGGGGTGCCCCCTTTCCCCGTGACGCCCTCTGGGACCCCCGCCCTGACCCCGCGGTGCCCCCCCAGAGCTGCACCGCTGTGCCGTGTTCCTGCTGCTGCAGGTGGGGGCCGAGATCCACGACACCCCCACGGTGCTGGTGGACCGGACCCTCACCGACATCTGCTTCGAGGGCGCCGTGCTCTTGTGAGTGGGGGGCACGGGACCCCCCCCCGGCACCCCACACCCCTCCCGGGGGACCCTGACACCCCCCTACGGGCACCTTCACACCCCTATATCCCCCCATGGGACCCCTGAGCTTCTCCATGGGACCCCGAGCACCCCAATGCGCCCCCGTGGGACCCCTGCCACCCCCCAGGGACCCCATATCACCCCCACACCCCCCCATGGGACCCCTGCCCCCTCTCCAGGGGACCCCTGCCACCCCCCATGGGACCCCTGATCCCTCCCACGGGACCCCTGGTCACCCCCACACCCCCCATGGGACCCCTGCCACCACCAAACCCCCCCTGGGGACCCCTGCCCCCTCTCCAGGGGACCCCTGACCCCCCCTCTGATCGCTTCGGGGGGTGACCGCTGCCCTCCCTGGGGACCCTCAGACACCCCTGCCCCCCTCGGGAGACCCCTGCCCACCCCTGCGAGGGATCCCCGCCCCTCTGGGACCCCCTTACCGTGTCCCCAGCATCCGTGGGGTGACCGTGGGGGTGTCCCCCGCCGGCTCTGACCCCTCTGTGCCCCCCCAGCTCGGAGGCGGGCCCCGATTTCGAGCTGAAGGTGGAGCTGTACAGCGCGGGGCTGCCGGGCGGGGGGGCGCAGGGCAGCACCCCCAAAAAGCTGGCCACGCGTCTCAGCACCTCCCTGGGCCGCTCCTCGGGGCGCCGGGCACGGGCGGCCATGGAGGGGGGGCCCGGCAGCCCCCCGGGAACCGGGGGCGGGGGAGCACTGCTGCGCCCACCGCCCGGTGTCCCGTGAGTACATCCTGTGTCCCCTCCATGTCCCCTGTGTGCCCCTCTGTGTGTCCCCCACGTCCCCCTGTGTGCCCCCCTGTGCCCCCCGTGTGTCCCCCGTGTCCCCCATGTGCCTCTTGTGTGCCCCCCATGTGCCTCTTGTGTGCCCCCCATGTCCCTCCTGTGTCCCCCGTGTCCCCCATGTGCCCCTTGTGTGCCCCCCATGTGCCCCTTGTGTGCCCCCCATGTGCCCCTTGTGTGCCCCCCATGTCCCCCTGTGTGCCCCTTGTGTGCCCCCCGTGTGCCCCCCGTGTCCCCCATGTGCCCCTTGTGTGCCCCCCATGTGCCACTTGTGTGCCCCCCATGTCCCCTCCTGTGTCCCCCGTGTCCCCCATGTGCCCCTTGTGTGCCCCCCATGTTCCTCTTGTGTGCCCCCCATGTCCCCCTGTGCCCCCCCCATGTCCCCCCTGTGCCCCCCGTGTCCCCCATGTGCCCCTTGTGTGCCCCCCATGTGCCCCTTGTGTCCCCCCCACTTCCCCCTGTGTGCCCCTTGTGTGCCCCCCGTGTGCCCCCCGTGTCCCCCATGTGCCCCTTGTGTGCCCCCCATGTGCCCCTTGTGTGCCCCCCATGTGCCCCTTGTGTGCCCCCCTTGTGCCCCTTGTCTGCCCCCCATCTCCTCCCTGAGCCCCCCGTGTCTCCTATGAGCCCCTTGTGTGCCCCCCATGTGCCCCTTGTGTGCCACCCTTGTCCCCCCTGTGCCCCCCGTGTCCCCCATGTCTGCCCTGTGTTGTCCCCTGTGCCCCCTATGTCCCCCCTGTGTGCCCCTTGTGCCCCGCTGTGTACCCCATGTGCCCCCCATGTCCCCCCCCTGTGCCCCGTGTGTGTCCCCCTGTGTCCCCAGACCCCCCCCACCCTCCCCCTGACCCCTCAATTTCCCCCCTGATCCCCCACAGGCATCTCCAGTCCTGGCACACAGCCCCTGTGCCCCCCGTGACCCCCCCATGTCCCCGCCATGTCCCCAAGTGTCCCCAGTCCTGGCCCACAGTCCCTGTGCCCCCCGTGACCCCCCCCATGTCCCCCCCATGTCCCCAGGTGTCCCCGGTTCCAGCTCCTGGCCCACGCCGCTCTGTCCCTGGCCCAGGTGCACGACGGGTTCCGCACCCACGACCTCGTCATCGCCGCCGACGGTCAGTGGGGGCACCCCAAAACTCCCCATGGTGCCCCAAAACACCCCAAAACTCCCCATGGCACCCTAAAACACCCCATAACACCCCATGGCATCCCAAAACTCCCCATGGTGCCCCAAAACACCCCAAAACTCCCCATGGCACCCTAAAACACCCCAAAACACCCCATGGTACCCCAAAACACACCATGGCACCCTGTAACACCCCAAAACTCCCCATGGTACCCCAAAACACCCCACGGTACCCCAAAACACCCCATAACACCCCATGGCATCCCAAAACACCCCATGGTACCCCAAAACACCCCAGGGCACCCTAAAACACCCCAAAACACCCCACGGTACCCCAAAACACACCATGGCACCCTGTAACACCCCAAAACTCCCCACGGTACCCCAAAACACCCCATGGCACCCTAAAACACCCCAAAACACCCCACGGTACCCCAAAACACACCATGGCACCCTGTAACACCCCAAAACTCCCCACGGTACCCCAAAACACCCCATGGCACCCTAAAACACCCCAAAACACCCCATGGTACCCCAAAACACACCATGGCACCCTGTAACACCCCAAAACTCCCCATGGTACCCCATAACACCCCAAAATCACTCCACAGCATCCCATGGTACCCCGTAACATGGGCAATGGGGCTGGAACAGGTGGGGACGGTCTGGGGGTCCTGAGGGGGATCTTTGGGGTCCTGGAAGGGTGTGGGGTCTGTGTCCCCAGAGCAGAGCCCCTGCTGGGTGGGTTTGGGGTGGTTTGGGGTGGGTTTGGGGTGGGTTTGGGGTTGGTTTGGGGTGGGTTTGGGGTGGGTTTGGGGTGGTTTAGGGTTGGTTTGGGGTGGGTTTGGGGTGGTTTAGGGTCGGTTTGGGGTGGGTTTGGGGTGGGTTTGGGGTGGGTTTGGGGTGGTTTGGGGTGGGTTTGGGGTGGTTTGGGGTGGTTTGGGGTGGTTTGGGGTGGGTTTGGGGTGGTTTGGGGTGGGTTTGGGGTGGGTTGGGGGTGGGTTGGGGGTGGTTTGGGGTGGGTTTGGGGTGGGTTTGGGGTGGTTTGGGGTGGGTTTGGGGTCAGTTTAATGTGGTTTGGGGTGGGTTTTGGGTGGTTTGGGGTTGGTCTGGGGTGGTTTGGGGTGGGTTTGGGGTGGTTTGGGGTGGGTTTGGGGTGGTTTGGGGTGGTTTAGGGTCAGTTTGGGGTGGGTTTGGGGTGGTTTGGGGTGGTTTGGGGTGGGTTTGGGGTGGTTTGGGGTGGGTTTGGGGTGGTTTGGGGTGGTTTGGGGTGGTTTGGGGTGGGTTTGGGGTGGTTTAGGGTCAGTTTGGGGTGGGTTTGGGGTGTGTTTGGGGTGGTTTGGGTGGGTTTGGGGTTGGTTTGGGGTGGGTTTGGGGTCAGTTTGATGTGGTTTGGGGTTGGTTTGGGGTGGTTTGGGTGGGTTTGGGGTCAGTTTGATGTGGTTTGGGGTGGGTTTGGGGTCCATGTCCCCGTGTCCCCCCAGAGCAGAGCCCCTGCTGGGTGCCCCTATATGGCCGCATGTGTTGTCGCCTGGCGGCCAGGCCGAGCTGCGTGGACACCCCCGCGGCCACCGGGACACTGCGGCTGCAGGTGAGGGACGGGATCGGGATCGGGAATGGGAACGGGATCGGGATTGGGATCGGGAGAGAGGGGTGGGATTGGGGATGGGATGTGTTAACACTGCCGTGGTAAAGGGGACACTGCGGCTGTAGGTGAGGGACGGGATCGGGAACGGGATTGGGATTGGGACTGGGATCGGGAATGGGATTGGGAGAGAGGGATGGGATAGAGAAATGGGGTAGAAAAGTGGGATATAGGGATGGGATGGAGGGATGGGATAGAGAGAATGGGATCAGGAATGGGATAGAGGGATGGGCTGGGTTAACAACCCTGTGGGACCAGGGACCCTGAAGCTGCAGGTGACGGGGGATTGGGATTTGGGATCGGGATGTGAGGATGGAGAAAGGTGTGAGAAGGGGATGGGAACAGGGATGGAAATGGAGAGAGGGACAGGGATGGGGATAGGGCTGGGACAGGGACAAAGATGGGAGCAGGACAGGGACAGGGACAGGGACAGGGATGGGAACGGGAGTGAGGACAAGGATGGGGCAGGAATGGGGTCAGGATGGGGATGGGAGCAGGCACAGGGACAAGGACAGCGATGGGGATGGACAAGGATGGAGATGGGGACACAGATGGGGGGGATGGACAGAGAAATGGGGACACGGATGAGAGCAGGACAGGGACGGGGACAAAGGTGGACATGGGATGTGGTCAGACGGAGGACAGGGACAGTGACATGGATGGGGACAAGAATGGGGACAGACACAAGGGGTAGGACGGAGCTGGGAAGGGACAAGAAGAGGTACAAGGGACGGGAATGGGTTGGGAAGAGAATGGGACAGGGACAGTGACAGGGATGGGGACAGGGATGGGGACAGGGATGGGGCCAGGATCTCACCCGTGCCCACCAGGACTGCTGGGGATGGAGCTGGGGGTACCCGTGTGCTGGGGACGGGCGCAGACTCTGGGGCTGCTCACCCCGGGGTGCTGACGGCTCCGGGGGTCTCGGCACAGGCTCCAGGGGCTGAGGGGCCGAGCGGGCCCCCCCTGTTCTGTGTCCTGCGGGGCCCTGGGCTGCTCTGCTACGGCAGCGCTGGCGAGGCCGAGGCAGGGCAGGAGCCCACCCTCACCATCGCTGTCACCAAGGTACGGGGACACGGGAGGCTCCGGGGGGCTCCTGGGGGCTCTGGGGGGCTCTGGGGGTGCTCTTTGGGGGATGGAGGGGACAGGGCAGGGGAGAAAGGGGGGCTGTGTGGGGCTTGGGGTGGTTTCTGGGGTTTCTGGGTGCTGTGGGGCTCCAAGGTGTGCCGGTGCCGCAGGACACGCGGGTACGCGCGGTGGAGTCGGGGGGCAGCGGGCAGCCCCCCGGGGTGGCCGTCACCAACCGGCTGGGCGGGGAGGAGGTGACACACGCGCTGCTGGCCGAGAGCGAGGCCGAGGCTCAGCGCTGGCTCGAAGCCTTCGGGCAGCACCTCTACGATTTGGGTGAGCCGGGACCCCCGAAACCCCCTACCCCAGAGCTTTGGGAACCCCCCCATCATCCCTGTGGGATCCCCCCCCCCCACCATCCCTGGGGAATCTCCCCCCCCCCATCCCTGTGGGATCTGCCCCCATCATCCCTGTGGGATCCCCCCATCATCACTGTGGGATCCCCCCATTCCCAAGGGCCCTCCCAGCACTGTGGGACGCTGTCCCAGTTAAAGGGCCACAAGTGGGACACCCCCATCCCTGTGGGACCCCCACCCTGCCAGTACCCCATCCCTGTGGGACCCCCATCACCCCAAGACCCCCAAGGCAGTGGGACCCCAGTCGTGAGAGCACCCCCATTCCCGTGAGACCCCCCCCCCATCCAACGGGACCCCCATCCCAGCTCAATCCCCGTCCCGGGGGGGCTCTGTCCCTGTCCCCCCAGCCCAGTGGAAGCAGTGCTGTGAGGAGCTGATGCGGATCGAGGAGCCCCCCCCGCGCCGCCCCCCGGCCCCGCTGCCCCCCCAGGGCTCCCTCTACCACCAGACGGGTGAGTGGGGCCGGGGGGGTGGGGGGGCTGGGGGGGGGGGGCTCTGCTCTGTCTCCCCCTCTCTGCTCTCTGCTCGCTCCCTAACGCTGCTCTTCTCGCTGTCCCCCGCACTCTGTGCCCCCTCCCCATTTCTGTCCCCCCATTTCTGTCCCCCCATTTCTGTCCCCCCATTTCTGTCCCCACGTTTCTTTCCTGCCGCTCTGCCGCCCCCCCCTCCCGCACCCCCCCAGCCCCGCCGGGCCCCCCCGGGACCCCCCCGGGCGAGGGGCTCCTGCTGCAGGAGAATGTCTCAGCCGAGATCCGGGCGCTGCTCAGCTCCTACTACAGCGACAGGTGACGGGGGGGGGACACGGGGGGGACCCCCAGACAGCCCCCCCAAAACCGCCACAGCACCCCCAGAATGGCCGTGGGGACTGGGGGGGGCAGGAAGGGACCCCCAAACCCCCACACCGCCAGTGAGGGGGTCCATGGGGAGCTGGGGGGGCACTGGGTGTAGTAGGGGGGGCTTTCACAGCCCCCACCCCACGGCACAGCAGCGGGGGGGGGGGTCCGGGGAGGGTCTGGGGACACCCCTGACCCACCGTGACCCCCCTTTTTCCCCCCTCCCCAGCTATTGACCCCTCGGATGACATCGCGGCGGTGACCGACATCCTGACCCGGCACGGGGGGGCTCCCCGTGCGCCGGGACCCCCCCCGTGGCTGTCGCTGTTTGAGGGGCCCCCCCTGCGCAGCCCCAGCCCCCCCCGCCGGGGCCGACCCCGCACGCTGTCCCTCGACGCCCGGCTCAGCACCCTAAAGGGTCGGGGGGGTCCCCCAAAACCCCCCCACTCCAGCTCCTCCAGCAGCGGCAGCAGCAGCCCAGGGCCCCCCCAGCGCGACCCCCCCAGACCCCTCCAGTCCCGGGTCTGACCCCCAGAACCTGGGGACACGGGGGGGGCAGGGGGGGGATGGACCCCCTGCGGGCTCCCAGCTTCTGTTTTTGGGGAGAAACTGGAATTTTTGCCCCTCCCCATTCTGGGGGGGGGCTCAGGGCTAAACTCCAAAAAGTGGGGGGGGAGGGGGGTTCCCCTCCCCCACCACAGGGTGGGTGCTCAGGGTTTAACCCGGGGGGGACACAGAGCCCCCCCAGCTCTGCTTTCCCTCACCTCTAACCCGGGGGGGGGACACAACCCCCACCCCCCCGGCAGGCCCCTCCCCCTCATTAATAATATTCACTAATAATTTGCATTAAAATTTATTTAACAGCTGCTGTGTGTGCTTTTGGGGGGAGGGGGGGTGGGTGGGAGGTGGGGGGGGGGTCCCTGTGCCCTGGTGGGGGGGTCTGGGGGTGCTGCCCCCTCCCCCAAGCTGCTCATTTGGGGTGCAAGTGGGGGGGGGGGAGGCTGTGCTGGGGGGTGAGCGGGGGAGGGGCGCCCATCCTGGGTGCCATAAAGGTGATCCCCCCCAAAAAAGGAGGTGCTGCCCTCCCCCCCCCCGCTACACAGCATGGGGGGAGAGGTCCTCGTCCTCGGTGGGGGGGCTGGGGCCCCCCAAAAGCGGCGGGTGGGGGGCGTCACGGGCCAGCAGCAGCGCGAAGCCTGGGGGGAGAGCAGGGGTGAGACGGGGAGGGGGGTCTGGGAGGGGTTGGGGGTGATTTGGGGGGCTTACGGGGGAATTTTGGGGTACCTGGAGTGGCTTTATGCAGGACGGGGCTCTCGCTGGGCCCATCCCCCTGTAAAAAGTGGGGGGGAGCTGAGGGGTCTCTGCGGCCCCGCTCCACTCACAGGGGGACCCCACCCCACCTCCCATCCTGCCCCCCCTCTCCAGAACCGTCCCAACCCCCAGAACCAGCCCGCAGGCTCGTGTGTTCCCCTCCTGACCCCCAGCCCCAAAACCTGCAGCCCCCCCAGCCCCCGCGCCCCCCATCACCCACATCACATAAACCCTGAACCCCATCTGGGCCCCCCGCATTTCCCCCAGCCCCACATCGCCCCCAGACCCTCCCCGTACCTGCCCGGGGAGGGGTCTCGGCTCCCAGGGGGTCTCCCAGCCCCCCCCTTCGTGCCCCCCGATTCCATTGCGCCCCAAATCCTGGGGGTCCCGCAGCGGGCGGGGGGGGCCGGGGCTGTGCGGGGGGGGCCCGGCCGGGGGTATTGGGGACCCCTCTCTCGGGCTGGGGACATCCTCAATCAGTGGCCCCAGAGCTTCCCATGCTGGGGGGCTGGGGAGGGGGGGAGTGTCCGGGTGGGACCCCTCCTCATCCCGGGAGGGGCTGGGGGGAGACCCCAAGCCGGGAGTGCTGGGAGGAGAGAGGGGCTGTACCCCACAAGTGCTTTCAGAAGACCCCGAGCCAGAAGAGACAGGGGGAACCCCCAGCCGGGGAGGGGTCCCGGGCATGGCAGGGGGGGACCCTGACCTGCTGGTGGCAAAATTGGGGGTCCCCAGGGTGGCGGAGGGAGGGGTCCCTGTTCCCAGGGGGCTGGAGGGGGTCCCAGCGGTGGCACATTGGGGGGTGCCCATCACCACGGGGCTGGGGGGGCTCCTTGGGGGGGCAGAGGGAGGGGTCCCTGTCCCCACAGGACTGGTGGCATGGGGGGACCCTGCTCGGGCCGGGCTGGGGGGCGTCCCCAGAGCGGCAGAGGGAGGGGGGCCCCTCCCCACGGGGCTGGTGGGGGTCCCGGTGGTGGCGGGGTCCCTTCCCGCGGGGCCGGGGGGCAGAGGCGGCGGCGGCCGCCGGGGGCGGGGGGGCGGTGCCCCCCCGGAGGCTCCGGGCGGGGGGGTCTGGAGGGGCTCCGGCCGGCGGAAGATGAAGGCGGATTCCGTCAGGCTGCGCTGGTACCGCAGGAAAGGCCGACGAGCACCTGGCGGGGACGGGGTGGGGTCAGCAGGGACCCCCCAGAACCCCCCCGTGCCCCCCAACCCTTCCATGCCACCCACCGGGGGTGCTGCCGGGCAGGGGGGATGCGGACGTGGAGCCCGAGCGTTCCCGCTGCCGAAAGAATTCCCGGGGGTTCTCTGTGCGCTGGGAGACGAGGATTGCGGCTTCCTGCGGGATCGGGGGGGTTCAGCGGGGCTGCGGCTCCACGGCGGGACCAGCGGCCCGCCCCGTGCCCCGGGGGAAGGGAAGGACCCGTCCCGGTACTCACGGCCGCAGTGCCGCTGAGCCCGGTGCGACCTCCGCGCTCCCGCTCGGCCGCCTCCTGCTCCCGCTGCTGCTGCTCCTGCGGGACACGGCAAACACGGATCCCTCAGGATGCGATGGAGCTCTGGCTGCCCTGGGAGAGAACCCTCGCACATCCCCAGGTTACACCCTCCTGTTTTCCTTTTGATGGATCTCCTGGGATGAAGCCCTTCAGATCCCCCAGGAGAGACACCTAAAATCACCCCTCGGATCCCCTGGGATTGACCCCCTAAACGCCCCTGGGACGGGACTCCCTGGGATGAACGCCCTGGATCCTGCTGGGCTGGAGCCCCCGCGTGTCCCAGGACAGACCCCTTCGATCCCCCTGAGACCCCCTCCCCAATTCCAGCCCCCTTCCCGCTCACCCATCGCTCCTGCTCCTTCCTCCGCTCCTCCGCGTCCAGCCGCGCCTGCTCCTGCCTGCGGGAGGGGTGACAGAGATGGGATGGAACACGGATGGGATATGGGGATGGGACAGGGCTGGAGCCCAGCCTTGCCCCTCACCGCCGCTCCTCGATGAGCCTCTCCCGTTCCTGCAGCCGCCGCTCCCGCTCCGCCGCCTGCAGCCGCTCCTCCTCCATGCGCTCCCTCTCCCAGCGCCGCCGCTGCTCCCGCTCCCGCTGCCGCTCCTGCTCCTTCCGCTGCTGCTCCTCGCGCTGCGAACGCACCGGGATCGGCACCGGGAACCCACCGGCCCCAGGGTCCCGCTGCCGTTGGTACCGGCACCGGCACCGGGACCCCGCCACACTTCACACTGGGACTGTCCCAGCCTCGGTACCGGCACCGGGACCCCACCGAGGTCCACACCAGCACCCCCCCGGTCTCGGCACCGGGACTGTGACCCCCACTGGTATCGGCAGTGGGACCCCCGCCGCGACAGCACCGGGACCCCCACGGACCTCAGCTCTGGGGCCGGGACCCCACAGCACCCCAGACCGGGACTGGGACCCCCACCAAGCTCGGCACTGGGACCCCTGGGCTCAGCCCCTGGCAACCTCAGCTCGAGGCAGCAGCTGTGACCCCACCCCCGGGATTCCGGGGGACCCCCCAGCCCTTCCCCAGCCCCCCGACCCCTCACCTCAGCCTGTTCCCAGAAGGAATCGCGCTGGGTGCGCTGCAGCTCCAGTGCTGGGTTGGTCTTGCGGTAGTTGGTTCCCTTGGGGAGCACAGGGGGGTCAGGGTGGGATCCCCAAAACCCCCTGGAGACCCCCGGGAAGGGCGAGCAAGCACCCATCGCCCCCCAAATGCCCTCCCCATTCCGGCAGGGACATGGCCCCAGCGGGACCCCCACTCACCACCAGCTCCGGGGTGTCCTGGGGGGTCCTCCTGGGTGGGCGAGGGGCGGGGGGCTCCAGCTGTGCCAGCACTCGGCGCAGCCCCTCCAGCGTCACCTCCTCGGAGCGGCGGGCGCTGATCACGGCCGTGGCCTCCTGCCACCGGGATTGGGACCGTGTCACCCCTCCCACACCCCCCAACCCCCGCAGGGATCCTCACTCCCCGGGGAACCTCGGCTCGATTCCCTTGGACGTGTCAGATGTGGGACTGGATCCAGATGTGGGGCAGGATCCAGATGTGGGGCCGGATCCAGATCCCGGGCGCAGACAGATGAGCGGAAGCTGTTCCGGGGGATGGGGAGGGCAGGACCCCCCCCGTCAGGACGGGGTTGGGGGTGGGGAAGGGATCCCAACCACAGCTCCGGCGCGGCGGCCAAGACTGGGAGCACTGGGAAAGCGGCGGCTGAGTCAGCAGCGCCAGGAATGCGCCCCGGCACAGGCAAAGGTCGGGGTGGCGGGATGGGGGGGGACAGGGGAGGTAGGAATGGGTAATATTGGGGGGGTAAAGACCCCGACACACCCCCCCAGCACCCACCGAGGGCTCCGTGCCCCCCACTCACCCTGAAGAAGCTCCGGATGGCCGGCAGGTGCCCGGCACACGCCGCCCGCTGCGATTCCGGCACATTTTCCCCCACCTGGCACCGCACCCATGGCTCAGCTCGGGGGGGTCCCATCCGGGGGTCCCCTCGAGTAGCCCCCCCGCACTCACCCAGCTGATAAGGACGATCCTGGGGGTGCCGGAACCGGGATCGGGGACCCGGCACAGCCCGTACATGACGCTGCCCACAGAGAATTTTCCAGCGAGCTCATCCGGCCCCCCGGCTGTAATGAGGAGGGGTCAGAGGGGGTGAACTCGGGGGACCCCCCAATATTCCCCGAAAACGTCGCTCCCGGTACCTCCGGAATCCAGGAGCTTGAGGTCGTGATGCTTCTCATAGCCAAAGACGGCCCTGGGGGGGAGAAGGGGGGTCAGGGGGGGGGTCGGGGTGGGGGGGATCAGAGCGGGTGGGGGGACCTGCCAGGCTTGGGCACCCCCCGTGTTCCCCCATGCCACCAGCTTGGGATGAATTCATGGAAGTGCCGCCGGCAGCATCCGCCCCCGGGACAATGGGAATGGGGGAGGCGCCGGGGCGGGCCCCCCCACCCCCAGCGACCCCCCTCCCCTCCATCGTGCGGGGGTGCCGGGACCCCCCGCCCGGGTCTGGGAGGGCTCAGGGGGCCCCATCCCGGCGGGACCCTCCCTCCCCCCCCCCCCCCCGGAGGCTCTGCCCCTCTTTGTTCCCGCGTGGCTCCGCTTCGGGACGCACGCGGGACAGGGCACGTCACGCATGTCACGGCATGTCGCGACAGGCTGCGGCGCCACATGGCGGGACAGAGCCCGGCACGCGGCCGGGCGGGCGCCGGGAGGAGCCGGAGCTGGAGCGGGTCCAGCCGCGCTCCGGGGGCAGAGGGCAATGGCCGGGTGGCCGGTGGCCGCGGTGACGGCCGGTCCCGTGACGCCGGGGGGCTGCCAGACCCATGAGCCTCGGTACCGTCGCCCCCCACCCCGGGATGGGGATTTTGGGGGACACCGACTCCGGCCCCCCGGCACCGAGGCTCATGGGTCTGGCAGCCCCCCGGCACCGAACTGGGGTCAGCTTGGGACCCCCAGGCCGTCCCGGGACCCGCGTCCTACCGGTGCGGCGGGGCAAACCCCCCCTCCCCGCCCCCCGTCCGGCCTCCCGCAAACCCCCCCGGGCCCGTCCTGCCCCCGCCCCTGGCGGCGGCGCCGCTCCCAGCCCGGCGGCACCGGGGGGGACCGGGCGGGGCGGGGCGAGACCGGGTGCGACTCCCGGTTCCCCGCGCGGCGGCGCACAGGGCTCAGTCCTGGGACACCCCCCGGCCGAGACCCCGGTGCGCCCCGGAGCCCCCGTCCCGGTGCCGGTAACGGTGCCTCTGGGCCCGCCCCCGACTCCCTGGCCCGTGCCGGTGCCTGTTCCTGCTCCCGGTCCTGTGTCCGGTGCCAGTCCCAGCGCCCGTTCCCAGTCTCGGTCCCCTCTTCCGTCCCCGGGTCCCTGTGCCGGCTCCTCATCCCCCGTGCCCTGTTCCCCGTCCTCCCTTCCGTCCCCGTTCCCGGTCTCCATTCCCGGCTCCCGTTCCCTCTCCCGGTGTCCCCCGCCCTCCCGTTCTCACCAGTCGGTCCCAGCCCGAGGGTTCCCCACGTCCTCCCGCGCCGCCAGCAGCGCCAGCCGGTACCGCTCCAGCCCCGGCCCCGCCATCCCGATCCCGGGGCCGATCCCGATCCCGATCCCGGGACCGCCGCCGCCGCCGCCCTGGGCCCGCCCCTCCCCCGCCCCCCCCCCGGCACTTTCCACCGCCCACGGGCGGCACCGGGCGGGGCGGGGGCGGGAGCGGCCGGGAGGCACCGGCGGCGCTGGGAGCGCTGGGGCGCGGGTGCCGGGCCTGGGTCCCCTACCGGGATGAGGATCCCGTACCGGGATGTGGATCCTGTACCGGGATGTGGATCCTGTACCGGGATGTGGATCCTGTACCGGGATGTGGGCGCTGTGCCAGGTTCCCATTCCGGGCTGTGGATGCGGGTTCCAGGATCCCAGGCTGGAATGCGTGTGGAGGTCCCGGGGTCCCGCAGCAGGACGTGAATGTCACACCAGGATGTGGGACAGGTCCCAGGGGCCCGCGCTGGGACCCGCGCCCGGGTCCGGCACTGGAATGAGGCTGCGGTGCCAGGCTCCCAGCCCAGGATGAGGGATCCCAGACTGGGATGTGGGTGCTGTGCCAGGGATCCCAAACTGGGATGTGGGTGCTGTGCCAGGGATCCCAGACTGGGATGGGGGTCCCTGTGCCAGGGATCCCAGTCTGGGATGGGGGTGCTATTCCAGGGATCCCAGTCTGGGATGGGGGTGCTATTCCAGGGATCCCAGTCTGGGATGGGGGTGCTATTCCAGGGATCCCAGTCTGGGATTTGGGTGCTGTGCCAGGATCTTGTGCCAGGATGAGGATCCCAGACTGGAACGTGGGCGCTGGGCTGGGATCGGGGTGCTGTGCCAGGACCAAGGAGAGGGTGTGTCCCCCCTTCCCCTTTTTGTCAGCCCTGTCCTTCCCCCCCTCCCTGGAGCCTCTCCCACCATTCCCTTTTTTCACCAGGATTTTGGGGGGCTGGAGGAGCCACCCCAGGCCATGAAGGGGTGGCAGGGCCTTCTCGGGGACATTCCCAGCCCAGCGCCTGGCCCGGCCCAGCCCCGCACAGCTCCTGTCCCAAAGCCTCTCCCATCGTTCCCTTATTTGGGCACCGCGACTGAAAAATCCCAAATCCCCAGGGAGGAAAAAAATGCTGGAAAATGGGATCTTGGGCCCGGCAAGAGGCCCAGGCCGGTGTGCGGCGAGCCCCGTCACCCCTGTCCCAGGGTCCCCAGTGTGACTGCTGCGGCTGCCGTTACTGGTGTCACTGGTTTCACTGGTGTTACTTTTTACTGGTGCCACTCTCACTGGTGTCACTGGTTTTGCTAGTACCACTGGTGCCACTGGTTTTACTGGTGTCACTGCTGTCATTGCTGTCACTGGTGTCAGTGATGTCACTGGTTTAGCTGGTGTTACTGGTGTCACTGGTTTTACTGGTGCCACCGGTTTCACTGGTGTGTGCCACTACTGGAACTGGTGCCGTTAGTGCCACTGGCACCACTGGTGTCACTGGTGTCACTGGTGTCACTGCTGTCACTGCTGTCACTGCAGTCATTGCTGTCACTGGTTTAGCTGGTGTAACTGGTGTCACTGGTTTTACTGGTGTGTGCCACTGCTGGAACTAGTGCCACTGGTGCCACTGGTGCCACTGGTGTCACTGGTGTCACTGCTGTCCCTGCTGTCACTGCTGTCACTGCTGTCACTGCAGTCATTGCTGTCACTGGTTTAGCTGGTGTAACTGGTGTCACTGGTTTTACTGGTGTGTGCCACTGCTGGAACTGGTGCCACTGGTGCCACTGGTGTCCCTGGTGTCGCTGCTATCGGTGGTGTCGCTGGTGCCACTGGTGTCGCCACTGTCACAGGTATTGCTGGTGTCACCGCTGTCACTGCTGTCACAGGTATTGCTGGTGTCACCGCTGTCACTGCTGTCACAGGTGTCGCTGCTGGCACTGCTGTCACCGCTGTCACTGCTGTCACAGGTGTCGCTGCTGTCACTGCTGTCACCGCTGTCACAGGTATCGCTGCTGTCACTGCTGTCACTGCTGTCACCGCTGTCACTGCTGTCACAGGTATCACTGCTGTCACCGCTGTCACTGCTGTCACAGGTATCGCTGCTGTCGCTGCTGTCACTGCTGTCACAGGTATCGCTGCTGTCGCTGCTGTCGCGACCCCGGCCCCCTCTCCCCCCTCCACGTGGGCGTGGCCTCACCGGGGGCGGGTCCCTTGGCCCCGCCCATGGGCGTGTCCCTCCCCGGGGGTGGGCGGGGCCCTGGGGGGGCCGTGCCGTCACGTGGCGGCGTGGCGCCCCCTGGCGGCGCTCCTTTGTCCGCGCGCGGGGCGGGGCGGAGGGGGCGTGGCCCGGCGGGCGGTGCCGCGCGGGATTGGCGGGGCGGGGCGAGGCGGGGCGGGGCGTGCCGCGGAGGCGCGCGCTGATTGGCTGCAGGGCGGGGTGGGGCGGGGCGGGCGGGGCGGGGGTCGGTAACGGGCCGGGTCCGGGCGGGGGGCGCTGAGCGGGGCCGCTCCGCTGCCCGGGGCCCCCCGCGCCCCCATGGACCCCGACGTGGACTACGAGCGCCCCAACGTCGAGACCATCAAGTGCGTCGTGGTGGGCGACAACGCGGTGGGCAAGACGCGGCTGATCTGCGCCCGCGCCTGCAACGCCACGCTGAGCCAGTACCGGCTGCTGGCCACACACGTGCCCACCGTGTGGGCCATCGACCAGTACCGCGTTTGCCAGGAGGTGAGGCCGGGGGACACCGCCAGGCACCGCCGGACACCGAGCGGGGGAGCAGCGGGAGGGGCGTTACCGGGGGACACCGGGTACCGGGCATCGCCGGGGTGGGGGGGGGGAACGATAGGGGGTACCGAGCACCGGGGGCCGCCCTGTACGGAGAGGGCCACGGAGAGGGTAGCGGGGGCACCCCGGGGTGGTACCGGTGGTTCCGGGCAGGGCGGTCGGTGATGGTGCCGGTGCCGGTACCGGCAGGTGCTGGAGCGCTCCCGGGATGTGGTGGACGAGGTCAGCGTCTCCCTGCGCCTCTGGGACACCTTCGGGGACCACCACAAGGACCGGCGTTTCGCCTATGGCAGGTGGGACCGCGACCCGCCACCGGAGAACCCACCCCCTCCCACAACTCCCCCGACCCCCGCCACCGGCACCCCCGAGACCCCCGCCCGCCACCCCGGCTCCTGTCACGGGCAGCCCAGCCCCCACCAGCAGCACCCCGACCGCGAGCCCTGCCCATCCCGGGATGCACAGAGCCAGAGGAGCCCCTTGGGCTCCTGCCAGCGCCCAGAGAGCAGCTCTGGCACCCCGAACCCTCGGGGAGGGGCTGGACTGCCCCCATCCCCCTCCGGAGACAGCTCTGGGGGCACCCTGACCCCAACACTGCACCCCCCAAACCCCTTCCCGAGCAGGGACCCGGCCGCTCCTCCGGAGCTGTGGGTGGGGGGCGGCTCCAGAGGGGCTCTTGTGGTACGAGAACCCTTCCCGGGGGCGCTGGAGGGGCCCCCCCAGACTTCCCGTGGCTCTCCGGTTGTAAACAGCCGGTCCCCGTGGCCGCCGGCACGTCCGGGCTCTTATCGCCGCCGCCCCACGCCAGCACCTCTAATCTCCCCGGGGCACGGCGGGGCCCGGGGGTGGGGAGCCCCCCGGGACTGGGGAGGCTGGGGGGGGCTGGGGTGGCGGGGTCCGCGTGGCTCCGGGGCTGGCCGGGGGCCCCCGGAGGGCCGGTGGTGGCTATCTTGGTCTGGGACACGGGCCCGGCTCCAGCGGCGCCTCCCGGTCACGTCCCGTCCCGGCGAGGACTAAAAACAACCCGGGCCCGGGGCCACGCGGCTGCTCCGGGGACTTGGGGGTACTGGCACCCCCGCCGTGTCCCCTGGCACCCCCGCCGTGTCCCCTGGCACCCCCCTTGTGTCCCCTGGCACCGCCCTTGTGTCCCCTGGCACCCCTGCCGTGTCCCCTGGCACCCCCTGAACCAGGGTCGGGGACAGCAGGGGACAGCAGGCGTGGTCTGTCCCTGGTGCTGGGGGCTGGCACCCACCCAGCCACCCCCCTGGGACCCCCCCATGGGTGCTCAGGGGCTGGGACCGCACGGTGCCGAGCCAAGCTGGGGCAGCCGTGACTTGGCTGAGGGTGGTGGCCCGAAGCCAGGTCCCGTCGGGTCCCTCCTGTCCCCTGTCCCTGCCTCTGTCATGGGGCTCCCGGAGGTCATGGCGTTCCCAGAGGGTCGTGTGGCTGCCGGGGATCTGTGGGATTCCCATGGCTGTGGTGCTCCCAGGGGGTGCTGAGGCTCCTGGGGGGTCCCAGGCAGGGGACAGTGTCCTGGGACTGAGCAGGGCGTGTTTGGGGACACCGAGTGACAGCGGGTGGCACCGGGGCAGCGCTGCCCTCCTCCTCCTCCTCCCCCCAGATCAGACGTGGTGGTGCTGTGCTTCTCTCTGGCAAACCCTAACTCGCTGAGGCACGTGAAGACCATGTGGTACCCCGAGATCAAGCACTTCTGTCCCCGCACCCCCATCGTGCTGGTGGGCTGCCAGCTGGACCTGCGCTACGCCGACCTGGACGCCGTCAACCGCGCGCGCCGGCCGCTGGCCAAGTGAGCCCCCAGAGTGTCACCCCCCAGCCCCACAGCGACAGGGACACCCCAGTGTGTCACCACCAGTCCCATTAAAATGGGGACCCCCAGTTTTGCCACCATCAGGTTGTCGCCTCGTGTCCCCCCTGACCCCGCAGTATGGGGTCCCCCTGTGGGTCAGGGTCTTCTGGCAGCACTTGTGGGGTAAAACCTCTGCCCTGTTCAGCACCCCTGGGCTTGGGCCTCCTCTCCAGGCTCCCCTGGCACCCCCACGATAAAGAGGGGCCACCCTCCCATCACCCCCTGGGCTGGGGATGAGACCTCCCAGCATCCTTGGAACGAGCCCTGGACACCCTCCTCATCCCCCCGCCCTGTCCATGCCCCTCCAGGCCCATCAAGCCCTCGGACATCCTGCCGCCGGAGCGGGGCCACGAGGTGGCCCAGGAGCTGGGGGTGCCGTACTACGAGACCAGCGTGGTGGCGCAGTTCGGGGTCAAGGATGTGTTTGACAACGCCATCCGCGCCGCGCTCGTGTCCCGCCGCCACCTGCAGTTCTGGAAGTCCCACCTGCGCAAGATGCAGCGCCCGCTGCTGCAGGCGCCTTTCCTGCCCCCCAAACCTCCCCCGCCCCTCATCCAGGTGCCCGACGCTCCCCCCGGCCTCGGGGGTGGCCCGGCCGCGCTGTTCCGAGCCCCGCTCTGCGCCGACGTCGTCTTCCAGCTGCAGGGCGGCCACCGCGTCTTCGCGCACCGCGTCTACCTGGCCACCGCCTGCTCCCGCTTCTACGACCTCTTCACGCTGGAGGGGCCGCCCGAGACCCTCAGCGAAGGGGACGGGGGGACCCGTGACTTGTCATCGTGGGGCCGCGGCTTCCTGAGCCTGCGCTGGGAGCTGGTGGCTGACCCGGTGGCGGGGCGGGAGCGGCGGATGGCGGCGGTGGCCATGGACGGCGGCGTGCGGCCGGGGCCGCTCCGCGCCGTGCTGGAATATTTGTACACGGGGAAGCTGGAGCGGCCCCACGGTGACCTGCGGCAGGTGGGAGCCGTGGCCGAGCTGCTGGAGGTGTTCGACCTGCGCATGATGGTGGCCAACGAGCTCAACCAGGAGAGCTTCATGAACCAGGAGATCACCAAGGCCTTCCACGTGCGCCGCGCCAACCGCGTCAAGGAGTGCCTGGCCAAGGGAGTCTTCGCAGGTAGAGGGGGTGGGGATGGGGGGCTGTGGGGACAGGAGGGTCACCGCTGTCCCCTCCAGATTGTGTCCCCTTGTCCTCGTGCCAGTGTGGGCTATGGTCACCCTGAGCCACTCCCACCACTGAGGTTTTTTGGGGTCCTGGAGCCCCTGTGCCACCGTGGAGGTGCTGCTGGGGCCCAGTGGCAGTTCTGGGCTGTGGTGGCCGAGGGCTGCTTGTCCCCAAGGTGTGGCTGTCCCCATGGAAGGGCCGTCCAAGGGATTCTCGTCCCCATGACAGTGGCGGTCCCTGCTCTGCTCTGCGGTGTCCCAGGGGTGGCTGGCCCAGGGCTGAGGGGGACAAGGGATGTCTGAGGGGTGGCTGTCCCCTCCCTGAGCTGTCCCCTGTCCCCAGACGTGGTGTTCCGCGTGGATGACGGGGCGGTGCCGGCGCACAAACCGCTGCTCATCGCCGGCTGCGACTGGATGAGGGCCATGTTCCGGGGGGGATTCCGCGAGAGCTACGCCGACGAGGTGGGGGCCAGGAGGGGACCTGTGGCTCTGTGGGGCAGGGTGGGCATCGTTGGTTGGGCTCGGGGGCCTGCTCGGACCCCCTGGACACGCATTTCCTACTTCCCTCTTGCAAGGAGAAAGCGGGGAGCTGTGCTGGGAGGGTGGTGCTGGGTTGTGGGGTTGTTGCAGGGCTGGAGGTGCTGGAGGGTCCCCAATTCCCCCGTTCCCCTTTGGGGGATGGCTCTGAGCTCCCCCCAAACCCCTCCTGGATCCCACAGGTGTCCCTGCCCGGCACCAACTGCGCCTGCCTCCGCGCCGTCCTCGACTTCCTCTACACGGGGGTGTTCACCCCCACGCCCGAGCTGGACGCCATGGAGCTGCTGATCCTCACGGACCGGCTGTGCCTGCCGCGGCTGCAGGCGCTCACCGGTGAGACCCCCGCGCGCCCCCCCTGACGTCAGCCGCCAATACCCTGCTGCCGCTGCCGCGGGGACCCATCGATCGTCCCCGTGTGTCATTCCCTGTCCTTGTGTAAGCGCTGGGGAGGGGGGGCCCGGCTGGCCCCGTGGAAGGGGGGGGCACGTTCCCGGTGTGAGACCCCCCCCGTCCCCAGCCCCCCATTTCCCCCCTCTGCCAGAGCAATACGCCGTGGACGAGCTGCTGCGAGCCTTCGTGCAGCGCGTGGAGATCGACGAGCAGGTCATCATCTACCTGGAGATGACGCAGGTATGGGGGGGGGGGGGGGGCTGCAGGGGACCCAGACCCCCCCCGGGGGGGAGCACAGACTCTGGGGTGGTGGGGTGGCCCCCCCAAAACCTCCCCCCAGTTCCACAACGCCCGGCAGCTGGCCGCCTGGTGCCTGCACTACATCTGCACCAACTACAACCGCGTGTGCCGCCGCTTCCCCCGCGAGATGAAGTTCATGTCCCCAGGTACAGGGGGGTGGCCGCGGGGCGGGGGGCGCGGGGAGGGGGTCCCCGCCCTGCCATGAGCCCCGGGGTGTCCCCGCAGAGAACCAGGCGCACTTCGAGCGGCACCGCTGGCCCCCGGTGTGGTACCTGAAGGAGGAGGATCTGTACCTGCGCTCCAAGAAGGAGCGGGAGCGCGAGGAGCAGCTGCAGCGCAAGCAGCACCCCCGCAACAAGTGGTGCTTCTGGCGGCCCTCGCCCCCCGTGTCCTGAGCGGGGGGCTCGGGGAAGGGACCCCCGAGTGGGGCTGGGGGGGCTCGGGAGGGCTGGGAGCCCCTGAGCTGAGCAGGGGGTTCGGCCCCGGGGTCCCCACGAGGGGCTGGGGGTCACTGTGGTGAGTGGGGGGGCTCGGGGCTGGGGGGCTCGGCTGGGCTGGGGGGTCCCTGTGTGGAGTGAGGGGGCCTGGGGCTGTTCTAAAGGGCTGGGGGGCTCAGCTGGGCTGAAGGTCCCTGTGTGGAGTGGGGGGCTTGGGCCCAGGGCTCCTGTGCAGGGCTCAGGCTCAGGACCCCCACCCTCAGCTCCAGGGATCCCACACTGGACAGAGGGGCTGGACCCTGGGACCCCCACCCTGGCTGGGGGGGCTGTGCCCAGGGGTCCCCCCCATGCTGAGCCGGGGAGCTCAGCCCCAGGACCCCCACCCTGGGCTGTGGCTCTCAGACCTAGGACCGCCCCCCCCTCACCACTGAGCCAAGGGCTTGGCCGGGGTGGGGGTCCCCCAAGGGCTTGTTTACCCCCCCACCCCGGCTGTTTACAGGCTCTGCTGGGTCGCAGCCCCCCGGCCCCACCGTGCCTTTCCCCGGGGGGGGGGGGGGGGGCCGTGCTGAGCCCCCTCCCCCCGGCAGGGCCCCCCCGCCCCGGCCAACGCTGGTGCTACCTCTGACCGAGCAGTATTTGGGGCTGGGGCTGCGCAGGGAGCGGGGGCTCTGCCGCTCCCCCTCTCTTTTCTGGGGGGTCCCCACCCCCGTAAGGGCTCTCTGGTGCTGTATTTTCTCCCCCCGTGGGGTGGGGGGGGAGCCAAGCTGTGAGCAGGGCGGGCTGGGGGGGGGACGGGGTGGGCGTGGGGAGGGGGTCCCTGGGTGCTTGTGTGGCTACGAGAGCCCCCGGCTCATCTCCGTGCCTTGGACGGGCCCCCCGGCCCCGGGCTGTGTCCTGGGGGGGATCATTGTCCTTGTCCCTGTCCCGGGGGGGGGATCATTGTCCCTGTCCCGGGTTGGGATCATTGTCCCTGTCCCTGTCCCGGGGGGGGGATCATTGTCCCTGTCCCTGTCCCGGGTTGGGATCATTGTCCCTGTCCCTGTCCCGGGGGGGGGATCATTGTCCCTGTCCCGGGTTGGGATCATTGTCCCTGTCCCTGTCCCGGGTTGGGATCATTGTCCCTGTCCCGGGGGGGGTTCATTGTCCCTGTCGCAGGTTGGGATCATTGTCCCTGTCCCGGGGGGGGATCATTGTCCCTGTCGCAGGTTGGGATCATTGTCCCTGTCCATGGGCTGTGTCCCCACCCCGGAGTAAAGGGGGGTGGGCACTGTCCCGACCCCCGGGCTGAACTGCACAACCGTTTTTACACTTTTTTACCCCAGGAGCACAGCGGCCCCACCCCCGGCCTCGGGGCTCCCCCCACCTCAGCAGCGGCTGTTTTAACCTTTAATAAAGCTTTTTGTAACGGAGCCTGACTCTGCTGTGCCCTCCCCCCCAGGAAGGAGTGAAATGAGGGGGGGATTCACTGGGGTGGGTTTATTGGGGGGGTACAGAGCACAGGGGGAGTGGGGACCTGACCCACGCGCTGGGGGGAACACGAGTGGTACATGAAGCGAGGGGGGTCATTTTTGGATCCCCCATTCCCTTCTCCCGGCCTCGCAGGGCCCTGGGAGCAGGGCCTGGGGTCACCTCGGCTCCCACGGGGGGGTCAGGGGGGCTGGAGGGGTCCTGGGGATGTCCCCGGGGTCCTGCTGCAGCTGCTGCTGCTGTTTCCAGCCCCGGAGCACAGCTGGGGCCTCCAACATCTGGCCAGTGGCCATGGGACTGCAGCATCCCACGGGGATTTGGGGTGCTGTGGGGGGTTGGGATGCAGGATCCCCCCAGGTTCCCCGTGTTCCCCTGGCCTCTCTCCCCGCTTTTCTCCCTCCCCGGTAGCCGTGGCCGGCGGGCGCTGCACCCTGGGACGCTGGGCTGGGCTCGGGGCTCTCCCGGCCGGAGCAGCAGGTAGCACAGGTTTCCCGGGATCCTCCCGTCTCATCCGGGTCTGTTCCCAGCCACGGCACCCTCCGGGAAGGGTGGGAATCCACGGGAGGATCCCGGGGAGCAGCTCCCAGCCCTCGGGAGGGCTTTGGGCGGGGCGGGGAGGATCCTGGCTGGGCTCCCCCCACACATCCCCACGGAGCTGCAGAGGGGTCTGTGCTCACCCCTCAGCCACGGCCGCGCTGCCGGAGCGTCCCGGCGCTCCCGACGATCCCGGTGTTCCCGACATTCCCGGTGTTCCCGGCTCAGGCCGGGCCGTAGCAGAGGATCTCGCTCAGGTCGTAGCCGGTGACAGCGAAGGTGTCCCCGGCGGGGTCACAGAACCGGGCGCCACAAACCTGCGTGTCCGTCACGCACTCGGCGTGGCAGTGCTGGATCTGCGGCGGGAACGGATCCACAGGCAATCCCAACATTTCCACAGCAGCTCCATGGCCCAGATTCCAGGTCCCCATGGAGCTCCAAGCGCCACGTCCGTGCCCCAGGCCTGGACTCACCTCGATGTCATCGGTGTCCGGGTTCCTGCTGAGCTTCCAGACGTGGACAAAGGAATCCTCTGCACCCGACAGCAGCTGCGAGGGGAGCGGAGGGGACACCGCGGAGGTGGCGGTGCCATGGGACAGGATGGGACACTGGGGTGGCACTCCAGCTTGGGATGCCAGGTGTGACCCCCCCGTACCTTGCCGGTGAGCGGTGCCAGGTCGAGCGCGTAGATCCAGCGGGCGTGGGCGCTCACCTGGGCACGGATCCGCCCCGACCCCGCTTCCCACAGCCGGATCTGCCCGTTCCCGTAGCCCGCGGCCACCGTCCCGTTCCACAGCACCACCGAGGAGCAGCTGGAGCTGCACACACGGACACGTGTCACCACCCCTAGGGTGTCCCTCCCTCGTGTCCCACACCTCCCCGGGGCTCACCCAGATCCCGGGATCTTCCCGAGCAGGGTGAACTCCTCCCTGCTGCTCCAGAGGCAGAGGGTCCCGGAGTCATCGGCTGTCACCAGGTCCCCAGCCCCGTCCTGTGGGGAGAGACGGCTCAGGGACAGCGGGCCGTGTCCCCAGCTCTGGGGTGGCACCAGGACAAGCTGGAACAGCTCCTGAAGTGCTGGCGGATCCCGGCCGGAGCGGGGCTCAGTTGGAACTCGTCCGTATTTGCCCACGCTGCCACGCCGAGGGTGGATTTCCTCCTCCGTGAGGATTCCCGGCTCCTCCCGGCCCTGGGAATGTCCCAGAGCAGCCCTGGGAACTCCCGGAGCAAAGTCCAGGGGGGTGTGTGAGGTGAGGGGACGGGAGGCAGGGGGAGGTGACACAGCGGCTCCGTGTCCCCACGGTGACACAGGGCTCTGGGGGATGGATTCCTTGGGGATCCCAGAGCAAGGCAAGTTCAGTGACTCATCAGGGAAAGTGCTGAGCGGGAGGAAACAACGGCTGGTGAGTCTGCAGGGATCTGCCCTGTGAGCTTCCAGTGCCTAAAGAGGTTCCAGGAGAGATGGGAGGAACTTGGGACAAAGGATGGAGTGACAGGACACGGGGAATGGCTTCCCACTGGAAAAGGGGAGATTTGGGTGGGATTTTGGGAAGAAATCCTTCCCTGTGAGGGTGGGGAGGCCCTGGCACAGGCTGCCCAGAGAAGCTGCCTCTGGATCCCTGGAAGTGCCCAAAGCCAGGCTGGACAGGGCTTGGAGCACCCTGGGATGGTGGAAAATGTCCCTGTCCACGGCAGGGAGTGGGAGTGAGGAGATTTAGGGTCTCCCACCCTCCCCCCATACCGGGGCCTGGCCCTGCTCGGCCGCGATGTCGGTGATGGGATCCCGGTGCTGCTCCAGGACCTCGCTCAGCGTCACGTTGGTCCCTTTTGGGGGGATGTCAAACACCAGCACGGCCCCAAAGGACGTCCCTGTGGGGTCAGGGGGGTCAGCAGGGCCGGGCCAGCCCGGGACCACCACCCTCGCCACGGCCCCGGGCTCACCCACGCAGATGAAGCGGCCGCCGGCCGCGGCGATGCCTCGGGCGAACACGGAATGCGCTGGAAGGGAACGGGTTTGTGTCACTCACGGGCACGGACCCATCTCTGCGGCAGGAATTGGGGGTCACACCCCAATCCTGGCAGGGGTTTGGGCTTGTCACGAGATACTGAGGTGTTGGTGTCCAGGGAATGGAGCCGAGAAGGGGCTGGAGGAGCAGGAAAAGCTGAGGGAGCTGGGAAAGGGGCTCAGCCTGGAGAAAAGGAGGCTCAGGGGGCCCTTGTGGCTCTGCACAACTCCCTGCCAGGAGGGGAACAGGGACAGGATGACAGGGAACAGCCCCAAGCTGTGCCAGGAGAGGTTTAGTTGGATACTGTGAAAATTCCTTCCTGGAAAAGGCTGGAATTTCCACCCTGGCAGGGGTGGGGTCCCCATTTCTGGGAGGATTTCCCAGCCCTGCGGCGGGCTGGGCAGAGCTGGGGGGTCTCGGGGGGGATTCACCTGCCGGCTGCTCCGGGACGTCCAGCGCGTGCCAGAACACCATGGTGGAGCCGTCAGCCTCGTACATCTGCCAGGGAGGGACGGGCTGGGCCGGCCTGGGGGGGACAGGGGGACCCCCCAGGAGCCCCTCAATCCCCCCCAGGGCTCACCTGGACCCCGCGCTGGGACGTGAGCACCAGCAGCACCCGCGACGGGAGCTCGCACCACGCGGCCTGCGAGGGACGGAGAGGGAGAGCGCTGCAGCACCCCCAAAACCTCCCTCCAACCCCGCCTGCCGTGCTGCCTCTCCTGGAGCGTCCCCAAAACCCCGCCCTGGAGCCCCCCAAAGTCTCCTCCTGAAACAGGAGCTCACAAATCTCCTGGATCCCCCCAAACCCCTCCTCCCCTGTAACAGGAGCTCCCCAAACTCCCCTCCTGGAAGAGAAGCCCCCAAATCTCCTCCTGGAGCTCTCCAGACTCCTCTTCCTGAGACAGGAGTCCCCAAATCTCTTCCTGGAGCCCCCCAAACCCTTTTCCTGGAATAGAAGTCCCCAGATCTCCTCCTGGAGCACCCCCAAAACCCTTCCTGGAGCCCCCCAAATCTCCTCCTGGAGCACCCCCAAATCTCCTCCTGGAACAGGAGTCCCCAGATCTCTTCCTGGAGCCCCCCAAATCTCCTCCTGCAACAGGAACCCCCGACCCCCCGTCCTGGGGACAGACCCCCGCCCCAGGTGTGTTTGATGTTCCCACAGGTGGGTCCTTGCTGGCCTCAGAGACCGCCGCCCGGAGCTCCCCAGACCCTTCAGGGGGCTCATTTTCCCTCCCCACACTCCGGCACTGGGGTCCCCTGCCCCATTTCGGTGCCAGGTCCGTGTCCCACCCCACAGATGGAAGATTTCCCCGTCGCTCACCTGTGTGAGCAGCGGGGTGCTGAGGGCAGAGCCCCCTCCCCGGGCCTGCAGCTGCCGGGGGGGCCCCTCGCTGCCCAGCAGGCTGAGGGTGGTGCCGTGCACGGCTCCGAGGGCCGGGGGCCGGCCCGGGGGGCACAGCACGGCCAGGTTGTTGTACAGGGCCGAGCTGCTGCTCCGCAGGGCCAGGCTCCGCTCCCGGCGGTACGGCCTGAGGGGGGACACGGCCAACCGGGGGCTGCGGTGGGTCCGGAGGGCGAGCGGGGGCAGATCCGGGGGGTTGGGGAGGATTCTGAGGGGGCCGGGAGCAGCTCCAAGGGGGGAACATCCACCCCTCTCCCCTCCCCGGGGCCCTCACACCCCCCGGCCCACGGCTCTCTACCAGGGACCCCACCCCAGCCCCACCTCCCTGTGCCCTCCCCGACCCCTTCCCGAGCCCCCCGCCCTGCCCGGCCCCCCTTCCCCCTCAGTTCCCCCTCAGTTTCCCCTCAATTTCCCCCTCAGTTTCCCCTCAGTTTCCCTCTCAGTTTCCCCTCAATTTCCCCTCAATTTCCCCCTCAATTTCCCCCTCAGTTTCCCCTCAATTTCCCCCTCAGTTCCCCCTCAGTTTCCTTCTCAGTTTCCCCTCAATTTCCCCCTCAATTTCCCCCTCAGTTTCCCCCTCAGTTTCCCCCTCAATTTCCCCCTCCCCGCTCACCCGACGCTCGTCGCCGCCATGGAGACGCGTCGCGGCGTGATGACGTCATCCGGGGCGGCGCGCGGTGATTACGTCACGTTGCCGTGGAGCTGGGGACGCCGAAGAGCCGGGATGGCCGAGGTGGGACTGGGAGAACTGGGAGGGACTGGGAGGACTGGGAGGCGGCAAAGCGGGGCACAGGGGAGGAGCTGGGGGATGTGGGGAGCTGAGATATACTGGGGTATACTGGGGTATACTGGGGTAAGATGGGACGGCCATTCTGGGGCGGGTTGGGATGTACTGGGCTATACTGGGATGTACTGGGATGAGCTGGGGGCCATGCTGGGGTGGGATGTGATATACTGGGATGTACTGGGATGAGCTGGGGACCATCCTGGGGTGGGCTGGGATGTACTGGGATGAGCTGGGGACCATGCTGGGGTGGGCTGGGATGTACTGGGATGTACTGGGAAGAGCCGGGGGAACATGCTGGGGTGAGCTGGGATATAATGGGATATACTGGGATATACTGGGATATACTGGGATGAGCTGGAGGGCCATCCCAGTACATCCCAGTATATCCCAGCCCGCGCTGGGCTGCGTGGGGGTGTACTGGTCTATACTGGGGCGCACTGGGCTGGGTCCCGCCCGGACAGCGGGAGCTGTGTTGGAGTCTCTGTCCCGGCTCAGAAACGAAAACCCCGCGGCTCCGGCGCCAAATCGAAACTGGAAAAGTCACGAACGCCCGTCCGAGGCACACCCCGGCAGCCCAAAAAGGCGTCCCCCAAAACCTCCCACCGGACCCTGACCCAATCCAGCCCGTCCCCGGATGAGGAGCTCCTGCCAGAGGAACCCTTGGACGTCGGGTCCATCCTGGACGAGCTCCTGGAGCGGGTGCTGACCGAGCACGTCCTGGCGGCGGCGGCGCGGCAGGTGAGACACCCCCAGCCCCACGATTTGGGGGGGTTTTGGGAGGTCTGGCAGTGTCGGGAGGGCTCTCAGCGCTGTCCCTACAGCGGGTGCCCTTCACGGTGTCGCGGGCTCGGGATGCCATCCTCTTTGTCGCTGAGTGGCGCTTCCCGATGCGGGATGACGGGGACCCGGAGCCCGGGGGGGACCCGGACCCCGAACGAGACGGAGTCTGGAGAGAGGACGAGGAGCCTCAAAGCTGCCGCTGGGACTCCGGGACATCGGGTGCTGTCCTCGTCGAGGACGCCTCTCTGCCCTCGGAAGAGGTGAGACGTTCTCCGGCCCCCCGGAACCCTCCCGGGCCGTGGGACTCGCGTGTCACCCACGCCGGGTCCCCTCTGTCCCCCGGGCCAGGTCCCGTCCCGCGATCTCCCCGTCTCAGACGAGGCCGCAGGTCCGCTCGTGTGTCCCGCCGAGGTCCCCGAGGCTGTTCCCGTCCCGGCTGTGCCCCCGGAGCAGGTGAGACGTGCCCCGATCACCCCTCGGGCTGATCCCCAGCGGCTCCGGGGACACCCCGACACCCACACCGGGTCCCTTTTGTCCCCCCAACCGCTGTGCCAGGTCCCCTCCGCAGCAGCCGCAGCTCCTCCCGAGCACATTCCCGGCGATCTCACCGTGGTGCCCGTGCCAGGACCACCCCTCCCGGAGCCACCCATCGCTCCCCGGCGCCCCGGGAGGGGCCGCAGACCCTCCCGATCCTCCCGACCCTCCCGGTCCCGGCCGGCCCCGCTAGACGCGCCCCGACCCCCGGCTCCGCTCCCGGAACCCCCGACGGAGGCACCGCAGGAGTCCCGAGAGGCCACAACGGAGCTGGGCGACCAAGAGCCACCATCTGCAGGCTCCTCCAGCTCCAGCCTGGCATCGCTGCGGCCCCGCAGAGCCTCCCGCGGCCCCTGCGTGCCCAGGCTGGGTGTGCGCCGCGGGGCCGCTCGCTGGGTGTTCCCCGAGGTCAGGGTGGTGGACGTGAGCACCGAGCCCGAGCGGGTGCGGTCGGGAGCCTCACGGTCCCGGTTAGCCCCGCCGGGCTCCCCGCAGGCGCTCCCGGGAGCCGGGAGAGCCGCCAAGGCCGAGGCTCAGCTGTGTGACCCCTGGCTGGCCTCGGCTCGCTTGGCTCCCGGTGTCACCGTGCGCTGGGGCGGCAGCGAGCGCCGCGGACCGACCCCGGTGGGACACGGGGACGGCGAGCAGGAGGAGGACGAGGCGGTGAGGAGGGCGGAGAAGGATCTAAAACCCATCCTGCCCTACCCGGAGTGCCGGATCTCAGAATACGGCGAGTGACCGGAGCCGGGGGTGAAGCCCCGGTCTTTGGGGGTCCCCCGTGTCCCACCGGCACCGGGCACGCCGCCCCCGGAGCTCCGAGCCTTTTGCCAGCGCTGCAAAGGGTTTACTTACTTACAGAAATAAATAAAAAAGCAATAAAATGAGTTTCCCTCACTCCGGTCCCACCGGAGCCGCCCTGGGGTGGCAGCGGGGACACCGATGTGACACACGGAGCTTTACACGTCCCCCGGTCACTCCCGGGGTTGTATTTATAGAGACCTCATTAATATATGAGTAGCGGGCGTGGCTTCCAGCTCATTAGCATAAAATGTGACAGCACGGGTGACTCAATCTTCTCAAGTGTGGCCCGGCTAGCTCAGCGATGAGGTTTCTCCTCACTCGAGTTTCGAGCCAGCATATGTTTGTGGTGTTCACTGATTTTCTTCAAGAATCCAAGTCTATAGAGTGAGTAAAGAAATCAGGGGGGGACTCTCTCTCTGGTTTGCATTCCACAGTTTATTTCTGTGAAGGGGAATCCAAAGGACGAGAGACAAAGGATTTGGGGTCTGGGGGGGTCTCTTTTAACAGGGTTTCTCAGAGGGAGGGAACATCAGAGAGAGAACCAATTATTTTTCTCAGTTAGTACATCTTACAAACTTTCTACAAATCAAGGTTACACACGCCAAGATAAAAAATAACAGACACCAACTTCTTCAAATGCCCACAAAGGTGTAGGAGTATTCTCCACAGAGGGGCAGAGGGGGAGAGAGGGGGGGCTTGGTTTCCTGGCAGCACAGGGGGGAAAGAAAGGGAAAGACAAGGTAAGCATGCCCTCTCAGCTTCCATAGCTCACAGGCATTCTGGGACAGGAAAAACAGAGTTACAAACTTCCGTGTTGGAAAGAAGGGTTCTCTTCTCCCAACCCCGTGCTTTCCTGGGCTAAAGAAACTTCAAGCAGCTGGAAATGCCAGCGGGGTCCTCTCTTTACTCTATCCGGCCTCTCGCCGTGGGGCTGAGGAGAGAAACTTCAGTAACCATGGGAACTTGACGCCAGGTAAACAGGAGAAAGAGAAGCTGGGGGTGGGGGGAGAATCACAACTAAAAGATGGGAAAAGATACATTTCAGGCTATCAACTACAACACACGGGTGGTTTTGGCACCAGGAGGGGCCTTAGGTGGGGTTCCGGTTCCTCATTAGAGGTTGATAGAGCAGGTGTGACTTTAGTTCCTAATTAGCCTCGGATCTTAATTCCGTGTCCGTCCACTCCGAAGGCCCTATGAGCCACGTAACCCCAAAAGCACCTGTTTGTGACCCCAAATTCCTCCCTTTACTCAACACCACAAAGTAATATTGGGGTGGGAAATATTTTCGGTCCAGGCTGGGCTGAAAATGCCGGTGCAGAGTTCCCCGGTGCCGGTTTTACAGCACCGACAGCTAATTAACAGCAGTAAATTAACTCTCATTTATTGACAGGGTGGTACAGGGGTGGCAAAGGGGACAGTGGGGTGGCAGAGGGGACACGTGGCTCACCCTCCTGCCTGCTCCAGCCACTCTGCTGTCCCTCCTCACGGAGCAGAGGGACTCGTGCCGTGCCATGCCGGGCAAAGGTCCTGCCGTGACCTCTGTCCCCAGCCCCACCCCGAGCCCTGCCATGGAGCTGCTGGGGACCCTGAGCCCCCCGTGGTGGCTCCTGCTGTTCCCACTCCTGGCCCTGCTGCTCTGGGCCAGGCGCAGAAGCCCCTGGGAGCCCCGCAAGTGTCCCACCGACCTGACGGGCAAGACAGTGATTGTCACCGGAGCCAACAGCGGTGAGCGGGGACGGGTGGAGGGGACACGGTGTGATGGCTGGGGGGGGGCACGCAGGGGACAGGGGTGTCCCTTCTCCAGCCCCCCACCCCAGTCCCCGCTTTGGGAATCCCTGGGTGTGCTCCTGGTGCCCCCTGCCCACCTTCCGAGGCTGGACTCTGTGTCGGCCCTGTTAATGACTGACCAGGCCACCACGGCCACCGTGTCACACCAGGGATGGGGTCACTGCTTCCAGCTGTGTCCCACTGGTGGCACCGCTGGGGATGTTGGGATGGGGTTGGGATGGCATTGGGATAGGCTGGGACTGGGATGCCCACGTGTGCCCAGGGACAGAGCGACCCCACATGTGCTGCGCTCCACCCCAGAGCCCATCACCTCCTGCTGCGTGGTTTTGCTTGCGGCAGGGGCTGCCCAAATCCTGGGAACGGCAGCACAGACCCCCGCCAGGGACCCCTCAGCAGGGGGACCCGGCTGGGATCAGCCCGCTCCGTGTTCCGCAGGCATCGGCAAATGCGTGGCCACGGATCTGGCGCGCCGTAACGCCCGCACCATCCTGGCGTGCCGGAGCCGGGAGCGGGGCCAGGCGGCCGTGGAGGAGATCCGGGCGGCCACCGGGAACCCGGCGGTGGTGCTGAGGCTGCTGGACACCGGCTCGCTGGCCTCGGTGCGCGCCTTCGCCGGCGCCGTGCTGCGCGAGGAGCCGCGGCTGGACGTGCTGGTGAACAACGCCGGTGTCACCGGTACGTGCCGTGCCGCAGCCCCAACGGGGTCCGGCACCGATCCCCACAGCACTCCCCACCCTCCTCTCCAGGGCTGCCCTTCGCCATCACGCCGGAGGGGTTGGAGCAAACCTTCGCCACCAACTACCTGGGCCCTTTCCTGCTCACCAACCTGCTGCTGGGTGAGTGAGCGCAGGGCTTGGGGGAGTTGTGGGGGGATCTGGGGACCCCTCCTGGCTCACCCCCTCCTCTGAACAGACCTCCTGAAATCCTCGGCGCCCGCCCGGGTGGTCAACGTGTCGTCGTTCCGGCACAGCGCGGGCACGGCCGACAGCGGGTTCCTGACGGGGCAGCGGCGCCCGCCCGGGTACGACGCCGCCTACAGCAGCACCAAGCTGATGAACGTGCTTTTCACCGCCGAGCTGGCACGGCGCCTGCAGGGCACGGGTGGGTACCGGGACAGCCCTGGGGACACCCCCTGTCCCAGCTCCCATGGGCTGGAGCGGGGTTAGAGACGTGCTGGGATCCCCAAGGGTGGAAGAAGCCTGGGTTTGAGGTCAGGCTGGGGGCTGCTCCCCGAGGGATTTGGGGTCCCCGGGGCGCTGCTGACGGTGCGGCTCGGCAGGGGTGACGGTGAACGCGCTGAGCCCCGGTGTGGTGAGCACCAGCATCATGCGCCACTTCAGCTGGCCCGTGCGGGCGCTCTTCGGCCTCCTCAGCCCTTTCATGAAGGTGAGCGGGGCCGGGTCCTGCCCAGGGCTGGGTTGGGGGGGTGACAGAGCCCCCTCCTCACCCCCGTGTCCCGCAGTCGGCCGAGCAGGGCTCTGCCAGCACCATCTTCTGCGCCGTCTCGGAGGAAGCGGAGGGCATCACCGGGAAATACTTCGACAGCAGCTGCCGGCTGGCGCTGCCCTCGGCGGCCGCCCGCGACTCCGCGCTGGCACGGAAGCTCTGGGAGGCATCGGAGCGGCTGACGGGGCTGGCGGAGCGGGACTGAGCCACCGGGATGTCACCCCTGAGCAGGGCGGGAAGGGGGACACGGACACCGCTCCGTGTCCCCCTGTGCTGCCTGGCGGGGACGACACGGCGCCGGCTGGGTGTGACCGCGACACTTTTATTAAAAACACCGCGCTCGTGCCGCTACTCCCAGGTGATGTCCAGCTCCAGCCGCTGCTTCCTCACGGCCTGCAGGAAGCTGTCGTAGTCGCGCCGGTGGATGTCGGGGCAGCGGGACAGGTCCAGGCGCCGCAGGGGCCCGTCGGAGGCCAGCAGCTGCCACACGGTGCCGGGGGACACGCGGCTCTCGGCCAGCGCCAGCTCCCGCAGCTCCCGCAGCGCCAGCGCCGGCTCCAGCACCGAGTCCAGCGGGAAGGGCACGGCCAGCAGGCGCAGGGTGTGCAGCTGCGGGGCCCCGCACAGCAGCGAGGCCAGCGTGGAGCCCAGCACCGGCCGGTGCGCGGCCGGCACGGGCCCGGTCACAGTCAGAGAGAAGCTCCGGAGCTGGGGCAGCCCGTGGGGCAGCAGGTCGGTGGCCCAGCCACCGGGGGGTTCCTCGGGGGGCTCGTGGTGGGCGTTGGGGTCCGGTGGCACTTCCAGCTCGGCGCTGAAGCTCTGCAGGCTGGGACAGCTGGCGAGCAGGCCGGGCAGCGAGAGCGGGTCCCGGCAGCTGAAGCCGTGCAGGGTCAGGGCGTGCAGGCGGGTGCCCAGGCCCTGTGCCAGGGGCAGCACCCCTGCCAGCGCCCGGCCGTGCCGCCCAGAGCAGCCCAGCGTCAGCCGGGACAGGAACTTCCAGCCCAGCAGCTCCCGGAGCCCCGAGGGGCCGGGACCGTCCCCCAGCCACACGCTGATCTCCTCGGCCTGGGGACACACGGCGTGCACCGTGCCCAGAACATCCTCCTCCACCTCCTCCAGCTGCCGCAGGGGCAGCGTGATCGGGGGTCCCTCCGGCGCAGCCCCCTGGCCCCGAACCAGCTCCCGCAGCGAGGGGAAACCCTCAGAGTCCTCGGCGCCGTCCAGCTGCGGCGAGCGGAGCAGCCGGAGCGCATCCGGCAGGGCTCCGTGTGCCAGCACCTCCAGGCACGGCAGGGCCAGCAGCAGGAAGGCCACGGCAGCCACCGTGTCCCCATCCCCGGGGTGCTCCAGGTCGCGGGCCAGCAGGACGCGGAGCGCGGGGCAGCCGGGGCTCCGTGCCGTGGGGTCGTAGCCCAGGTGCCGCAGGGCACGCGGCGTCACCTTCTTGCAGCCGGACACGTCGAGCTCCCGCAGGCGGCGGCAGCAGGAGCCCACGGCCGACAGCACCTGGACGTTGGCCTGGGTGTGGGCCAGCCCCAGGCGGCTCAGGCGCGGCAGCCCCTCGGCCACGTCCACCAGCACGGACGGCGAGAGCCGCCCGCAGCCCCCCAGGTCCAGCACGCTCAGGCCCTGCAGCCACACGGGGACACCCTCAGTGGGGACACCCTCAGTGGGGACACCCTCAGTGGGGACACCCTCAGGGGGGACACGGATGCCACCCTCACCCCCTGTCCCACACAGCGTGGGAGACTCGGAGAAGGTGGGCACGTCTTGACCGGCCCAACCCCTTGGCCCGTGGAGCACGGCACCCCCAGCCCCACAGAGAGTGGAACCCCCAGCCTCACTCCCCCTGTCCCACAGGCCGTGGCACTCCCAGCCCCACTGATGGTGGGCACCCCCAGCCCCATGGATGGTGAGCACCCCCAACTCTATTCTCCCTGCCCCATGGAAGGTGGGCACCCCCAGCCCCACCGAGGTTGGTCACACCCAGCCCCACTCCCCCTGCCCCACAGGCTGTGGCACTCCCAGCCCCAGAGTGTTGTCACCCCCTGCCCCACTGATGGTGGGCACTCCCAGCCCCACACAGGATGGAACCCCCAGCCCCATGGAAGGTGGGCACCCCCTGCCCCACAGAGGATGGGCATCCCCAGCCCCATGGAAGGTGGGCATCCCCAGCCCCACAGAGAATGGGCACCCCCAGCTCTGTTCTCCCTGCCCCATGGAAGGTGGGCACTCCCAGCCCCACCGAGGTCGGTCACACCCAGCCCCACTCCCCCTGCCCCACAGTCCATGGCACCCCCTGCCCCACTGATGGTGGGCATCCCCAGCCCCACACAAGATGGGCACCCCCAGCCCCACACAGGACAGGCATCCCCAGCCCCACTCTCCCATGTCCTTAGAGTTTGGTCACACCCAGCCCCACTCCCCCTGCCCCACAGCCCATGGCACCCCCTGCCCCACTGAAGGTGGCCACCCCTAACCCCACAGATATCCCCCCCAGCCCATTCCCACAGACCACAGCACCCCTGTTTTGCTCTCCCATGCCGTCCCCGTGCCCACCTGGCAGCGCACCACGATCAGGTGTCCCAGGGCGTTGTTGGCGAGCGCGGGGCAGGCCCGCAGGCTGAGCTGGCGCAGGTGTGGCAGCAGCAGCAGGTGCAGCGCCGCGCGTGACAGCCGCCGGCTCGTACCCAGCAGCCGCAGCAGCTCCTGCACCAGCCCGCAGGCTGGGGGGGATGGGGATTGATCAGCGAGGTCTGGGACCCCCAGCTGCCCCCACGGGGGTCCCGGTGCCCTGAACCCCCCACACCTCACCCAGGTCGTTGAAGGGGCCCACGAGGAAGCGGAACTCGTACTCGTCCAGGTAATTGTCGCTGTAGTCCTTGGCCCAGAGGCTCTGCATGTGCTGGGCCAGGCTCTGCAGGCACAGCGTGGTCAGCGTGGGCACTGCCCGCCGCCGGGGCATCCCTGCATGGGGACAGGGACAGGGACAGTGAGGGACAGGACAGTGAGGGACAGCCACCATGGGCACTGCCCGCCGCCGGGGCATCCCTGGGACAGGGACAGTGAGGGACAGGACAGTGAGGGACAGCCACCATGGGCACTGCCTGCCGCCGGGGCATCCCTGGGACAGGGACAGGACAGTCAGGGACAGCCACCATGGGCACTGCCTGGGCATCCCTGCATGGGGACAGGGACAGGGACAGGACAGTGAGGGACAGCCACCATGGGCACTGCCCGCCGCGGGGGCACCCCTGGGACAGGGACAGTGAGGGACAGGACAGTGAGGGACAGCCACCATGGGCACTGCCTGCCGCCGGGGCATCCCTGGGACAGGGACAGGACAGTCAGGGACAGCCACCATGGGCACTGCCTGGGCATCCCTGCATGGGGACAGGGACAGGACAGTCAGCAACAGTCACCATGGGCACTGCCCGCCGCCGGGGCATCCCTGGGACAGGGACAGTCAGGGACACTCAGGGACACCCAGGGACAGCCACCACGGGCACCACTGCAGGGATGGGACACTCAGAGACAGGACGAGGCACTGCCACCCGTCACAGCCCGACCTCATTTTGGGATCACCCGCCCCAAACCGGCTCGGGAACCTCCCGGTGCCGGTTTCGGTTTCACTCTATTCCCGGCGGGAATCCCGCCGCGATCCAGGGATGAACCGGCACCGGGGAGCGCGGCTCAGCCCCCGGAACCTCCTCCGGGACATCCCAAAGCTCACCCACAGCTCCCGGCGGGCACCGGCGGCTCCGGGACCACGGGATCCCGGAATTAACCGGGACAGGGCGCGCCTGGGCGGTGTCCCTGGAATTGAGCAGGAAACGAGGGGATGAATCCCGAGGGGATAATTAAAACCCCAGCCCGACACCAAATCCCGGCTCCCGGATTCCTCAGAAAACATCCCAGTGCAGCCAGTGGGGTGGGGAAGGGAAACGGGGATGGGGAGAGCGGCTGGGAACTGGAGAAAGGGAACCGGGAACCGCGGGGACCGGGAAAGGATCCCTGGGACTGGGAAAAAACTCTCTGGGATGGGGAAAAGAACTTTTCAGGACCTGGAAAAGGTCCTTGGAGGCTGGGAAAAGAGCTCAAGGGACGGGGAAATGAGCCAGTAGAAAAGGAGGAGAACCTCGTGGACTGGGAAAAGAGCCCCGGGAAATGGGAAAAGAGCCCCGGGAAATGGGAAAAGAGCCCCGGGAAATGGGAAAAGAGCCCCGGGAAATGGGAAAAGAGCCCCGGGAAATGGGAAAAGAGCCCCGGGAAATGGGAAAAGAGCCCCGGGAAATGGGAAAAGAGCCTGGGAAATGGGAAAAGAGCCCTGGGAAATGGCAAAAGAGCCCCGGGAAATGGCAAAAGAGCCCCGGGAAATGGCAAAAGAGCCCCGGGAAATGGGAAAAGAGCCTGGGAAATGGGAAAAGAGCCTGGGAAATGGGAAGAGAGCCCCAGGAAATGGGAAAAGAGCCTGGGAAATGGGAAAAGAGCCCCGGGAAATGGGAAAAGAGCCCCGGGAAATGGGAAAAGAGCCTGGGAAATGGGAAGAGAGCCTGGGAAATGGGAAAAGAGCCTGGGAAATGGGAAAAGAGCCCCGGGAAATGGGAAAAGAGCCCCGGGAAATGGGAAGAGAGCCCCGGGAAATGGGAAGAGAGCCCCGGGAAATGGGAAGAGAGCCCCGGGAAATGGGAAAAGAGCCCCGGGAAATGGGAAAAGAGCCCCGGGAAATGGGAAAAGAGCCCCGGGAAATGGGAAAAGAGCCCCGGGAAATGGGAAAAGAGCCCGGGAAATGGCAAAAGAGCCCCGGGAAATGGGAAAAGAGCCCCGGGAAATGGGAAAAGAGCCTGGGAAATGGGAAAAGAGCCCCGGGAAATGGGAAAAGAGCCCCGGGAAATGGGAAGAGAGCCCCGGGAAATGGGAAAAGAGCCCCGGGAAATGGGAAAAGAGCCTGGGAAATGGGAAAAGAGCACTGGGAAATGGGAAAAGAGCCTGGGAAATGGGAAAAGAGCCTGGGAAATGGGAAAAGAGCCCCGGGAAATGGGAAAAGAGCCCCGGGAAATGGGAAGAGAGCCCCGGGAAATGGGAAGAGAGCCCCGGGAAATGGGAAAAGAGCCCCGGGAAATGGGAAAAGAGCCTGGGAAATGGGAAAAGAGCCTGGGAAATGGGAAAAGAGCCTGGGAAATGGGAAAAGAGCCCCGGGAAATGGGAAAAGAGCCCCGGGAAATGGGAAAAGAGCCTGGGAAATGGGAAAAGAGCCCCGGGAAATGGGAAAAGAGCCTGGGAAATGGGAAATGAGCCTGGGAAATGGGAAAAGAGCCCCGGGAAATGGGAAAAGAGCCCCGGGAAATGGGAAAAGAGCCCCGGGAAATGGGAAAAGAGCCCCGGGAAATGGGAAGAGAGCCTGGGAAATGGGAAGAGAGCCTCGGGAAATGGGAAAAGAGCCTGGGAAATGGGAAAAACCCCTCAGGTATTGGAAAAAGGCCCTCTCGGCCGGGAGGAGACCCCCGGGAATTGGGAAAAGTCCCTCCGGGAAGCAGCTGAGGCACCGAGCGGAGGGAAGGGGAAGAGCTCTGGAACACGGGATCACGGTGCCCAGGCACGGTGAGTAACCAGGGCGGGGCAGGGCGGGGCTGTGTCCCCCTGTCACTGTCACTGTCACCAGGGCACGGCTTCCCGGGCACTCCCATGGACAGCGGTGGGACACCGGGGTGGGACACGGGGATGGGATACAGGGATGGGATATTGGGATGGGATATCGGGATGGGATATGGGGATGGGATATTGGGATGGGATATGGGGATGTGACACCGGGATGGGATATCGGGATGGGACACGGGGATGGGATACAGGGATGGGATATTGGGATGGGATATCGGGATGGGATATGGGGATGGGATACGGGGATGGGATACGGGGATGGGATACGGGGATGGGATATTGGGATGGGATAATGGGATGGGATATCGGGATATGACACCGGGATGGGATATCGGGATGGGATATCGGGATGGGACACGGGGATGGGATATGGGGATGGGACACGGGGATGGGATATGGGGATGGGATATTGGGATGGGATACGGGGATGGGATATTGGGATGGGATACGGGGATGGGATATTGGGATGGGATATCGGGATGGGACACCGGGGTATGGAGCACCGGGATGTGATACCAGGATGGGACACCAGGATGGGGACACTGGGGTAGGACACGGGGATGGGACACCGGGATGGGATATTAGGATATGAAGCACCGGGATGTGACACCGGGATGTGACACCGGGATGTGACACCGGGATGGGACATTGGGATGGGACACCGGGATATGGGACACCGGGATATGGGACACCGGGATGGGATATTAGGATATGAAGCACCGGGATGTGACACCAGGATGTGACACCGGGATGTGACACCGGGATGGGACATTGGGATGGGACACCGGGATATGGAGCACCGGGATGTGACACCGGGATGGGACACCGGGATGTGACACCGGGATGGGACACTGGGATGGGACACTGGGATATGGGACACCGGGATGGGACACCGGGATGGGACACCGGGATGGGATATCAGGACAGGACACCGGGATGGGGGATCAGGGAGGGCACGGATCACGGGGGACGGGGCCAAACCCTCCCCGGACGGGGTCCAGCGGGGAAATTCCAAGGGAGGGGAGGGGATTCCCTGCCGGGGGGGATTCCCTCCCTTCCACCGGCGGATTTGGGGACCCCCTCCTTGCGGGGGTCAGCATCTCTTTGGGGATCCGTCCTCGGGGATCCCCACCCAGAGACCTCCCCTCGGTGACCCCACACCACCCCCTTTGGGGATCGCTGCCCCGATCCCAAAATCACGAGCAGGACCAGGATCCAATCCCAGACAAAATCAGGAGAGGGAATAAACACCCCGTTCCCATAGCAACACCCTCTACGACCACCGGGCGCTAGATCAGGAGCACCTACCGGCAGCTCCCAGCCGCCGCTCGTCCCGACTGATCCCGTCGCGCTGCTTCCTCCTCCTCCTCCTCGTTTTCCTCCTCATCCTCCTCCCACGGCCTGGCCCCGCCATTGCGCGCCCCGCCCTTTCCCTGGCTTCACTTTGGGAAGTGCGCATGCGCAAACGGTGAAGCCCCCTTCCGCCCGACCGCAAGGCCCCCTGCGGGCTGCCCCGCGCCGTGCCTGACGCCCCGCGCGGCCGTAGGGGCCCTACGGGGCCCCCTGAGCGCCAGGCACGGCGCGGGGCAGCCCGCGGGGGGCCTTGCGGCCGGGCGGGGTCGACGGCGCCGGGAGCGACCGGGCCGGAGGTACCGGGTGAGGCCTGAGGGGCTCGGGGATTCCCGGTGGGTACAGGGAATGGGGCGAGATGTGGATTTATGGCGGGAGGGAGAGAGGGAGGTATCGCCGTGGTGTTGCTTGGGTTAGGGAAACCCCTTTCGTTGTGGGGGTTTTGTGTGGGGGTGTTGTGTGGGGGGCGGTGCGTGAGGGGGCTGAGGGGGTGTAAAGCGGGGTCTGGAGGTTTGGGGGTGTCGGAGGAGGTTTAGAGGTTTCTGGAAGGATGCGTGAGGGGTTTGAAGGGGTCTGGGGGAGCGCTTGGGGTCGGTGTGAAGGATTTGTGGGGGTGTACGAGCTTTGTGGGGTGGGCGTGAGGGGTTTGGGGGCTCTGAGGGGATCTTTAGGCGCGGTTTTGGGGTGATTTAGGGGTGGGTGGATCTGTTGGGGTGTTTCGGGGTCTGCGGGCGGTTTATGGGGGTGTGGAGGTGTCTGTGGGGGTGTTTGGGTGGCATTTAGGGGTCTGTGAGGGCATTTGGGGGTGTTTGGGTGGCATTTAGGGGTGTTTGGGGGAATTTCGAGTTTGTGGAGGGGTCTGCAGGGGTTTTTAGGGGTGTTTGGGTGGCATTTCAGGGTTGTGGAGGGATTTTCAGGGGCATTTAGGGGTGTTTGGGGGGGATTTCGGGTTTGTGGAGGGGTCTGCAGGGTTTTTTGGGGGCATTTAGGGGTGTTTGGGGGCATTTAGGTGTCTATAAGGGCATTTCGGGGTTGTGGAGGGGTCTGCAGGGGCTTTTAGGGGTGTTTGGGGGCGTTTCGGTGTTTTGGGGGGTCTGCAGGGGTTTTTAGGGGTGTTTGGGGGCGTTTCGGTGTTTTGGGGGGTCTGCAGGGGTTTTTAGGGGTGTTTGGGGGTATTTTGGGGTGTTGGGGTGGGTCAGTGATGGGATGAGGGCAGCCCAATCCCCCTTGGGATTTCAGTGTGGGATTGGGAAGGTTTGATCCAGAGTCAAGGCAGGAATAACTCAGCCCGGGAGGGGGGGGGGGTAATTAATGCCCGGGCTAATTGGGGGGAACTCATTAAGGGTCGGATATTCCTGGTTATTCCAGGAAAAGCGCAGCAGGGGAATTCTGTGTGCTGGGAATTCCGGCAGAGCACGACCCGCCCTCATTAGCATGATATGAATAATTCATTACCCGGGTAAATGAATGAATTATTATTGATTAATTAACGGAATGCAAGGCAGGGCCGTTTACCTGTGTGAGGTGTGCTGGTCCTGGTGGCTCCATCCCTCACTCTGGACCGGTCAGGGAATTCCAGAATTCCCAAATTCCCGTCAGGAGGGACCTTCCAGCGCCGTTCCACCGCAGACAGGCCCCGATTTCATGCAGCATTTTTGGGTTTCCGTGTTGGTTTTTATAAATTCAGTGAATTCCTGGAATGTGTGGCTCTCCCTGTGCTGGGTGGTGACCTTGGAAGCGATTCCTTCCTCCTTCCCTTTCTCCCTCCATTCCCAAACCAGCGGAGCTGGGTGGTGGCTTTGGGAATAAACGCGAGGATTAAATTCTTGTGGTGTATTTAAAGGGAAAAAAGAGGAATTTTAATGGATTTTGGTGATCTGGGTGCCGGGGTTGTCCTGAGGGGATGTTGTGCTGATTCTCCAGAGCCTCAAATCCCACCCAGGAAGCGCTGAAGCAAAATTTTGGGAGGGTTTTCACACCCATTCCCGAGTTTTCCAGAGGAAAATGCCTAAAGAATGGGAAACAGGATGGCAGGGGTGTGGGAACTTCGTGCCAGTGCTCCGGCTGGATTCTCCCCTTGAGAGCTCCTGTTTTTCCAGGGATTGGGGATTTGAGGGATTGGAGTTTTTTGGAGGGAGCGGGGTTTTGATGGATTGGGGTCGATGGATGATGGAACGACTTGCAGCCCTGGGTATTCCCTCCCCCCTGCTCCATGCCCTCATTTACCAGACCTCGGAGGGAAGGGGCTGGTCAGGAATCCCATAAGGAATGAGGGAATATAAAGTTTAAAGCCGGGAATTGCTCGGAGCGAGATCCGCGGGGGTTCGGGAGGGTGAAAATCCAGGGATTCCTGCTCCGGCAGCCCAGCAAAGTCCCGCATGGAACGAGCAGTTGTGTGGCTCCCATTCCCCGAGGACCCAGCGGTTAAATCAGCTTTTCCTGGGAATGCTCCCAGTTGGAATCAGCCGGGAATCCCGCGGGGACGAGCCGAAATCCACTGACCTCCCGCTGCATCCTCGGCGTGGTCCGGGCGTTGCTGTGGCTACGGAGCATGGATCCCAGGGCGGAGAGAGCCGGGAAGGAGCCGGGAATGCGGCGGGATGATCCCGCGGGGTCGGGGTGGGAGGGAAGGAGGGGGCTGCGGGGGCTGCGGTGGTGCAGCCGTGCAGGGCGCAGGCTCCAGAGCCGGGTCCTAGCGCCCGGATCCGCCGCACCTGGAATCAGGTCCCGAGGGAGCGGCGCTGGGGGAAAAAGGGATTGGGAGGAAGCTTCTGGCTCCGCACAATTCCCTGACAGCAGGGTGGAGTCGGGAAGGGTCGGGGATAGGATGAGAGGGAACGGCCTCAAGGTGGGCCAAGTTCAGGTTGGATTTTGGGAAAATTCCTTCTTGGGATTCTTGGCTTCTGTGCAGCCCTGGAAGGGGTGGGATCCCCATCCTCGGAGGGATTTAACGCCCTGTGGATGTGGCACTTGGGGACGTGGACGCTGGTGGCCTGGGCACAGCTGAGGGAATGGTTGGACTCGATGGTCTCTGAGGAATTTTCACCCTAAAGCACTCCATAATTCCATGGAAATTGGTGTGGGATGTCCCCCCTCTCCAGTTTGTGTTGTTCCCAAGGGAGCTGGCTGGCTGGCCTCATTTTGGGTGCAGGATGTCCCTGATTCCGGGGGGGAACAACCAGAGCTCTGCACAGGGAGACTTTGGATAAGGGACAGAGTGACAGCACCCAGGGGAGTCCTGGCAAAGGGGAAATTGGGGTGGGATATTGGGAAGGAATTCCTGGCTGTGAGGGTGGGTACGTCCTGGAGAGGGATTCCCAGATTTCCCCTGGATCCCTGGAAATGTCCAAGCTTGGGCTTTGGGGCTTGGATCCACCTGGGATAATGGGAACTGTCCCTGCCCATGGATGGGGTGGGAATGGCTGATCCTTAAGATCCCTTCCAACCCATCCATGACTCCAGGACTCTGATTCCCTTCCACAGGGGAACTTTTGGGAATGTTCAGGGCTTGGAGAGGAACTAAAAAAAAAGTCTTAAACTCGCTCTGGATTGATTTTTGACTCATTAAAGACCAAACCCCAAATGCTGGTTTAACATTTCTCTCCTGAACTCAATTTCCTGACAAACTCCAGCTGCTCCCAACCCCAAAATCAGCTTTGTGGAGGAATTTCACTGGGAGATGCACGTATGAAATAAATCCAAACGCAATGAGGAGGAATTTTAGCTTCTGCTGGATAAACAGTAGGAGTTTCTGAAGGTTTTTTCATCTCCCTCCTCTGCATGCTCCCTGAGCTGGGGGGTGTTCCAGTCGCTCAGCAGTGGGCTGGCACGTATCCCAGATCCCAGAGAAAAGCCTGGAGGTTGAGGGGGGGATATTTCTGGACTTCTTTTCTCTGTGTTGATGAATTAGACAGAGAGTTTGGGCAGCAGGAAATCCGTGTGGATCCTGCAGAGCGACGGCTGGGGTGGTTTGTGGGGGGATCCGTGGCCTGGGATCCGATCCTGGGAATCCTTGGAGGTGGGATGGGTGACACTGGGAATCTCTGGAGCTCTGTGACACCTGGTGCTTCCTCCCAGGAGAGCTCCAGCCCCAGCCAGGTGTGATCCTGAGGGTGCTGTGGTCTGGTCCATCCCGGTGTCCATCCCGGTGTCCATCCCAGTGTCCATCCCGGTGTCCATCCTGGTGTCCATCCCTGTGTCCAGTGTCCATCCCCGTGTCCATCCCGGTGTCCATCCCGGTGTCCATCCCAGTGTCCGGTGCCCATCCCGGTGTCCAGTGTCCATCCCGCTGTCCATCCTGGTGTCCATCCCTGCGTCCAGTGTCCATCCTGGTGTCCATCCCAGTGTCCATCCCAGTGTCCAGTGTCCATCCCAGTGTCCATCCCGGTGTCCATCCCAGTGTCTGGTGTCCATCCCGGTGTCCATCCCAGTGTCCGGTGTCCATCCCAGTGTCCATCCCAGTGTCCATCCCAGTGTCCATCCCGGTGTCTGGTGTCCATCCCCGTGTCCATCCCGGTGTCCAGTGTCCATCCTGGTGTCCATCCTGGTGTCCATCCCAGTGTCCAGTGTCCATCCTGGTGTCCATCCTGGTGTCCATCCCAGTGTCCGGTGTCCATCCCGGTGTCCATCCCGGTGTCCATCCCGGTGTCCATCCCCGTGTCCATCCCCGTGTCCATCCCGGTGTCCAGTGTCCATCCCGCTGTCCATCCCGGTGTCCAGTGTCCATCCCAGTGTCCATCCTGGTGTCCATCCCAGTGTCCAGTGTCCATCCTGGTGTCCATCCCGGTGTTCATCCCAGTGTCCAGTGTCCATCCTGGTGTCCATCCCGGTGTCCAGTGTCCATCCCGGTGTCTATTCCAGTGTCCAGTGTCCATCCCGGTGTCCATCCCAGTGTCCATCCTGGGATCCATCCCAGTGTCCATCCCCGTGTCCATCCCGGTGTCCATCCCAGTGTCCATCCTGGGATCCATCCCCGTGTCCATCCCGCTGTCCATCCCAGTGTCCATCCCGCTGTCCATCCCGGTGTCCATCCCGGTGTCTGGTGTCCATCCCCGTGTCCATCCCCGTGTCCATCCCCGTGTCCATCCCGGTACCTGGCCCTGGAGCCTCGCTGAGCAGGAGAGGGAGCACAAGGCAGCGCCTGCAGTACCTGGTGTTCCTGATAAATCCCAAATTAGCTGGGAATGGGCTGGGATGGGGTCCTGCTTCCAGTGCCGGGGATCCTCTGTGCCAGTCATCAGGACATTTATTTCAGTGGTTTAATCAGGTTTTGGGCGTGTTTCCCTGGACAAGGGGATGCTGGAGTTCCCGGAAGGCCCAGGAAGGTTTATTTATCCTGGGGATTTTTTCAGCTGGAGCAGCAGTTCATCCTGATACGCCAGTGCCCGAGTTTGGGGGAAAATTTGGATTGTTCCCCTTTGTGCAGAGCCCTAAATCCATGGATTGTGGTGAGGGTGGAGCAGACAAAGCCCTGTTGGAGGTTCCCAGAGGGTTCTGGATCATCTCACAGAGCTTTAATTACCAAATCTTCCCATATCCCCTTAATTAGGCACTAATAAAGCTCCTGCCCCACCTCAGCTTCCTCTTTAAGCTCAGGATCCTTGTGGGTCTTTCCCAGCTCAGGGTTTTCCAGGATTCTTTCCCTCAGGAGTTCATTTTCATCCCAAATCCAAGTAGGAAATAAAGGAGGAGATGGGGAGTGGTGCCTGTGACTTTGTTGTGTTGAGAAACGGGATATCCACGACTCAAAAAGGCTTTTCCAACACTAAAGGATTCCATGATTCTGCGATTTTCAACACAGTTTTCCCAGAGAAGCTGTGGATGCCCCTGAATCCCTGGAAATGTTCCAGGCCAGGTTGGAGGGATCTTGGAGCGACCTGGAACGGTGCAAAGTGTCCCTGCCCATTTTGATATCCAAACCATCCCAAAGCACCCCGTGATCCTATGAATTTGTGTGGAAAAAATTCCCATGTGCTTCAGTTTAACATGGAAAACTCTGACTGAGGAGGAGAAGGAGCCGTGTGATGTTGGTGATTTTAAATTAACAACTGCTCTTCTGCTCCACCCTGGAGCGAAGCCTGTCTGGTATTCCCTGGTATTCCCTGGTTTTGGGTTTGTCCTGCTGTTCCTAGAGCTCTTTGGGAAGAGCTGTGAGGAGTTCCCACCCTCTGAGGGGGTGCTCTCAGAGCTCACCCTTCCTCCCATCTGAATTCCTGCTGAAATTCCATGGCTGTTTCCCTGTTTTCCTTGCACTTAGAGGAAGCTTTCTTGAATTTGAGTTCCCTCTTGGCATTCCAGCCTCTCCTGGGGACACAGCCCCCGCTGTCGCTCCGTGGGCTGAGCACCTTCCAAGTGTTTGTGTCCACGGCTCTTGTTCCATTCCCGGCTGCTCCCTGGCTCTGGGATCAACCAGGATCCCAGAGGAGGATCCTGCAGGGGAGAGGAACAGCAGGAATCCTTTAGAATTCAGGAATTAGGAGGAAATCCTTCCCTGCGAGGGTGGCACAGAGAAGCTGTGGCTGCCCCTGGATCCCTGGAAGTGTCCAGAGCCAGGTTGGATGTGACTTGGAGCACTCTGGGATAGTGGAAGTGTTGGGATTTAAGGTCTCTTCCCACCTAAACCATTCCATGAGTCTATAAACAGGTGGCACAGGTGATCTTTGCTCCCAGGTTCTGGCAGGGAAGCACGGTGAGCTTCTAGTGCTGGAGGAGGTTTCTCCTTCTATGGATAAAATAATTCAGATTTTCTGAATCTCCTAAACTGGTTTAGAGTCTGAGGCTGAGGGGAAGGAGCTTGTCCTCTTTGTAGCTGTTTGGAGAATTTTGTGTGGATTTTGTGCCTGTGAAGTTTCCTTTAAGCCAGGATGGAGAGGGGAAGCCTCTGGAGTTCCAATGACCAGCAGATACCTGAGGTGGCTCCGGTTGAGTTCCTGGTGGTCCCAGTGAGAAATTCCCAGGTTCCAGCTGGGTTTTGTGTTGTTTATCCCAGCTGTGCATTGTCAAAGCTCCTTCCTTGGAGCGTTCCCAAGGCTGCCAGAGCTCTCAGGGACACGGTGGGATTGTTGTGGTTTCCCTGTGCAGGGAAGGAGTTGGATCTGTGATCCGGCTCGGGATATTCTGTGTTTTTGGGGATGTTTCCAGGATCCCGGGTTTGGAATGTCGGGCAGTGGCCAGTCCCGGTGGCTCCCAAATCCCCTGATTAGCACCGGGAACAGTGCCCAGAAGAGGGGTCAGCTCAGCCAGGAACAATGGGACACAAAGTCACCTGTCACAGCCAGGAGCAGGACAATTAGTGATCATTGCCCGCAATTAACCCCTTGGGCTCCACCCACCCACCACAGGTCCCTCTCCCGGGGATTTGCGGCAGCTCCAGGGCGTTGTTTTTGTTTCCTCCAAATTCTCCATGAAGGGAAGAACAAGTGGGGCGAGCTGGGGTCACGGAATTCGGGGTGTCCTTGCCCGGTGACCACCGCAGGGTGAGCAGGAGGAGGCCAGGAGGGTGTCCCTGCCCTGTGACCACTTAGGGCGAGCAGGAGGAGGCCAGGAGGGTGTCCCTGCCCTGTGACCACTTAGGGCGAGGAGGAGGGGGAGGCCAGGAGGGTGTCCCTGCCCTGTGACCACTGCAGGGCGAGCAGGAGGAGGCCAGGAGGGTGTCCCTGCCCTGTGACCACTTAGGGCGAGCAGGAGGAGGCCAGGAGGGTGTCCCTGCCCGGTGACCACTGCAGGGCGAGCAGGAGGAGGCCAGGAGGGTGTCCCTGCCCAGTGACCACCGCAGGGCGAGCAGGAGGAGGCCAGGAGGGTGTCCCTGCCCGGTGACCACTGCAGGGCGAGCAGGAGGAGGCCAGGAGGGTGTCCCTGCCCTGTGACCACTGCAGGGCGAGCAGGAGGAGGCCAGGAGGGTGTCCCTGCCCTGTGACCACTTAGGGCGAGGAGGAGGAGGAGGCCAGGAGGGTGTCCCTGCCCTGTGACCACTTAGGGCGAGCAGGAGGAGGCCAGGAGGGTGTCCCTGCCCGGTGACCACTGCAGGGCGAGCAGGAGGAGGCCAGGAGGGTGTCCCTGCCCAGTGACCACCGCAGGGCGAGCAGGAGGAGGCCAGGAGGGTGTCCCTGCCCGGTGACCACTGCAGGGCGAGCAGGAGGAGGCCAGGAGGGTGTCCCTGCCCGGTGACCACTGCAGGGCGAGCAGGAGGAGGCCAGGAGGGTGTCCCTGCCCAGTGACCACCGCAGGGCGAGCAGGAGGAGGCCAGGAGGGTGTCCCTGCCCGGTGACCACTGCAGGGCGAGCAGGAGGAGGCCAGGAGGGTGTCCCTGCCCTGTGACCACTTAGGGCGAGCAGGAGGAGGCCAGGAGGGTGTCCCTGCCCGGTGACCACTGCAGGGCGAGCAGGAGGAGGCCAGGAGGGTGTCCCTGCCCAGTGACCACCGCAGGGCGAGCAGGAGGAGGCCAGGAGGGTGTCCCTGCCCTGTGACCACTTAGGGCGAGGAGGAGGAGGAGGCCAGGAGGGTGTCCCTGCCCTGTGACCACCGCAGGGCGAGCAGGAGGAGGCCAGGAGGGTGTCCCTGCCCTGTGACCACTGCAGGGCGAGCAGGAGGAGGCCAGGAGCGTGGCCGAGCCGGTGGCCCAGTGCCTCCTCCTGCGGGGAGCGTTAGGACCCAGCGAGCCGCCGGCTCCGTGACAAGTCTGGAGCGGCACTGGCGCAGAGTGGCTCCATCGGCAGCGCTGGAATTCTCTGTATCCCTCCCTCGGAGCATCCTCGCCCAGAAAAGAAAAAAAAAGGGCTTTCCTCCCTTTTCGTAGCGCCCGGCAGAGCCTCGGGGGAGGGGGATGCTGGGATCGGCCGGGACGCTGGGAAGCGCCGCTGGATGCTGCCGGCCGTGAGCTGGGAGAGCTGCTGGCTGCAGATCGGGAATCTCTGGATGCAGCATGGCCCAGGGCAGGAGGCACGCGTCCGGCCGGGTAAGGGGGGGGTCTGACTCAACAGCTCTGCCGGCTCCTATCGCGACAGATCGCGACGCTGTCGCAGCGAGAATAGCTGGGTTTTTGTAGGGAAATCTCGATTGTGCTGCCTGGAATGTGGCTGGCACCTCTCTCGCTGACAATAATGCCGGGAGGGGAGATGGACGCTCCGGCTTGCAGCAGGGCCGGGTTTTTTGGCCGGAGTTACCTGTCCGTGTAGGTGATTACCCCAATTAATTAATTACCCCGGCTGCCCAGCCTCCGCTCCGGCTCAGCCCCTTGTCGGCACAGCCTTGCCGGGGCTGCTGAGCACAAAGATCCCGGCGTGTTTTCCTGCCTGCCGCGGGCTCCCCTCCCTCCTCCCTCCCTCCGGGCCGCTTTTCCAGGCGGCACGGAGCGATGCTGAGCTTCCGCGGGCCTGGCAAGCGCTTCCAGGTTTTTCCGTATTGCAGCTACCCCTGGGCTGTGCGGTGCCAGCGGCCCCTCCGGGCCAGGCCTTTCCCGGGACTTTCTCTCGCTGTCCCTGTGTGGCCACCACGGTGACATTGTGTCCCAGACCCTGCCGGGCATTGCCAGCGCGTTTGGGCCCGGCTGTGCCAACTTGGCAGCGACTCCAGGGTGGAGCTGGGGAGGGCAGACCCTTCCCACCTCTCCACGGGACCCCCAGAGCCTCCGTGGGCTCCGTGTCCTGCCCGCTGTTGGATACCCCAGGCCCGGAGCCGGTGGGATTTGGGCTGTGGCCGAAGGGATTTGGCTGCGGAGGGAGCAGCTCGGGAAAACTTCCCAGCCTGGAGCCTTTTTTGCCCACCCCGGCAGGGTCTGAGTGTGTGTCCATATGGGTTTTTGGGGGCTGGAGGTCCCCAAACCTCCCTGTTTTCCATGGGGGAGCAGGAGGAAGGGGAGGGTGAAATTCCAACCTGAGTCCTGACAGCTCTGTCACGACAGTCTGAGGAGATTTGGGGGCTCCAAGGGGGTGGGGGAGCAGGGAAGGAGCCAAACGCTGTCTCCAAGGGCTGATGGAGATGTGGCAGGACTGGGAATCCTGGGAATCCATCCCACCTACTTCCAGCTGGGACATTTCTTCCTCTTGTAAATTAATCCAGCCTGGATTAATCACCTTGGTTTGAACCTTCATCCTGGGCTTCCCAGGGATGCCGGGGGTCCCAGGACAGCACCGTGAGTGGATTATCCCTGCTTGGCTCCCATGGATTTTGGAATGGGCACTGCAGGGACCACAGCCTTGTCCCTTCTGGGTTTTGGGGGACGCTGCTCCTGGTGTCCAGACACACCCACAGCCTCCCAGTTTGTCAGCCTGGAATCCAGTGCCACCACAGCGGTGAGGACTTCATCCCAGTGCCACATCCTGGTGTCACCCACGGCCGCCACCTCAATCCCAGGGCCGTCCCTCCTTGCCACAGGGTTAAACCCGGAATTCTTCCCCAAGTCTTTCCCTCTTGTGGCTTTGTGAGCCTCACCTGGAATTTGGATCTTGTCAGAGCCGGCTGCTCGGGATTCTCCTGAAACTTTTGATCTGAGCTTTGAGTGGCAGTTTGAGGCTCCATCAGCCTCACCTGTGTGGGGGAGGCGCTCCTGGAGGAACACACTGAATATTCCCGGGGTGATCCGCCGGGATGGAGCGGAATGCTGAACTCCTCGCCTTTGGATGGAGCACGGGGGTGACCCAAATCGCTGGGAATTCATCCCATTTTCAGTGCCTTGGCACCAGGACCTTCACATAGCAGAGCAGACAGTCTGTGGATGTCTGTCACGCTTCAAAAAAAGGGGGGAAAAGGGAAAGTGCTGGAAGTTGTGAGGAGCAGTCTCTGGTGGTGGTGGCAGCACAGCCACGTGCTCGTCCCTCCCCTGGTGTCCAGGAGCGAGATGGGAGCTCTGGGATGTGGGACAGGCCGCTCCAGAGGTTCAGCATTCCCAGTTCCTCTGGCTGCCCCATTCCCAGCACCTGCCCTGCTCGGATCTCCTCAGCTGGCCCCCGCTGTGAATCCCTGGATTTCTTTTACTGGGATCTAGGAATTTATTCCCTTTGCAGACCGAGCGGTGACAGAGCTGTCCCCAGCAGTGGCCTCAGCCCTTCTCTCTTCCCACAGCCCTGCTCCTCCATCCCCTTCCTCCGGGGTATCCCGAGCGTGTTCCGCTGGGAAGGTCGGCGTGGCAGGGGGGATCCACGAGGATCAGACGGGAAACTGATGGAATTCTGTGCAGTGGTGTCCCCATGTTTGTCCCTCAGGGATTGTCACCAGGGCCAGGAGGTGTGACCACAGGTGTGATCACCTGGCTGGGAATGTCCATCCCACCTGCCTCCAGCTGGGACATTTTTCCTCTTGTGAATTAATCCAGCCTGGATTAATCACCTTGGTTTGAATCTTCATGGGAATTCCAGTCGGGGGTTTATCCATTGGATTGGAGATTCCAGGTGTCTCACAGACCAGTTTCTGATTAATTGGAAGCAATTAATGATCCTGAGGGATGGGGTGGATTCATTCTGGGCTCTCCTTCTTTTCCCAAGCGCGAAAGACTCGGGAAAAGTTTCCGTGAGATCGGTGCTGGTTGGCAAATGTCCATCAGGGACAGGCTGGGAGAGCTGGGAATATCCAGCCTGGAGAACAGGAGGATCCAGGGAAAACTCAGAGCCCCTTCCAGGGCCTAAAGGAACTCCAGGAGTGCAGGAGAGGGACTGGGGACAAGGGATGGAGGGACAGGAGCCAGGGAATGGCTTCCCAGTGCCAGAGGTACCCCCAGGGCTTGGAATGTGTCACATCCCATGGCTCTTACCTGGCTGCAGGTGCCAAACGGATGCCAGGAGGGATAAAATCTGCTCCAGGAACCTCCCCATTTACTGGGGATTTGGGATTTTCTTCTGGGACACGATTTTCCAGCATGGTGCTCTCAGAACTTTGGGAGGTATTTAGGTCTGGAGCGTCAGTTTTTCCTTCGAGGTGTTGGGTTTCTTTGTTGTTTGATGGATTTTGGGTCTTAATGTAAGATTATTTTGTGAAGTTTGATTTCTGCCGGTTGTGTTTGGATGAATCCTGGGATTCAGGCTTGTGGGGAAATCCCACATCCCTGGTTTTAGTCCCAAAACCCCAAACTCGGTGGGTTCACTCTGCATTCCGGCCTCGGGAAGTGATGTGCAAGGGAAGGGGAGTGGTTTGTTAGGATTCCAGAAGCTTCCAAAGCCCCCTGGGTTCTTGCACAGGCTGAGAATTCCCTGAATCTCCCAAACCCCCGGTGGTGTCCGGCTGTGGCTGAGGTTTGTCCAGCCATTCCAGGTGAAAGAGGCCCGGTTTTCCTGGGATAAAAAGCAGATTCTTTGGCTAAATCCAGGCCCAGAACGACGAGAACTCCACATTTCTGCACAAAGAGCAGAACCAGCGACACGTGGGGTGGGAGAAATGCCAACCTGGTCCCGTTTTGGGGATTTCTGGAAGGTTGGGATGAGCGGGAAGATGGAGCTGAGCAGGACAGGGAACATCCCCCTCCCCTCTGGGATAGAAGCAGTGGGATTGAAAGGTTTTGAGGATCTCCAGAAGATCTGGAGAGGGGCTTTGGACATGGGCTTGGAGTGAGAGGACACAGGGAATGGCTTCCAATGGAAAAGGGGAGATTGGGGTGGGATATTGGGAAGGAATCCCTGGCTGGGATGTGGGAACCTGGCACAGGGTGTCCAGAGAAGCTGTGGCTGCCCCTGGATCCCTGGAAGTGCCCAAGGCCAGGCTGGATGGGGCTTGGAGCAGCCTGGGACAGTGGAAGGTGTCCCTGCCATGGCACTGGGTGGATTTGTTGGGATTTAAGGTCTCTTCCCACCCAAACCATTCCAGAATTCCATGATTACTCAGTTTTACCCAAGCTGATTGCAGAGCAGGGGGGGTGGATCCCAACAAATTTCTCTGGGATTTCAGTATTCCTGAGGCTCTCTGGTAGCCATGGAATTCCTCACATCCATCACCTCACTGCTGCTCCAAGAGCATGGATCACCTGGGTAACCCCACCTGAACCCAGGACATCCCGGGATGTCACACCTGGAATATAAATATATAACACAGGATCATGGAATCATGGAATTGTCGAGGGTTTAAGAAGCCCTTCCCAGGAGGAGTTTTCCCAATATCCCATCTAAACCCGCCCTCCCTCGTGGATAATCCCACCTGGAACCCACATTCCAAGGTGGGATACCCCAGGTCTGGGCAGGGGGATCCCGACAGAGTGAAGGGATGGAACAGTCTGAATTCCCAGGCTGGAAAACCATGGGAATGCTGATGAAGTGGGAAAAGATGGAGTTGGTTAAGGATGACCGACTGTGCTGTTATAAAAATGTTGTAAAAGGGGGTAAATCAGGTTTGTGAGCCGCTGATGGTGGCTGTGTCACGGTTTGGGAGCTGAAGGAATAAAAATAAGAATAAAAATTAAAATAAATAAAATAAAACAAAATAAAAATAAAAAATAAAAAAATGAAAATAAAAATAAAAAATACAAATAAAAATAAAAAATAAAAATAAAAAATACAAATAAAAATACAAAATAAAAAAAAATTAAGACTAAAAATAAAAATAAATTAAAAAAACCAAAATAAAAATAAAAAATAAAAATAAAAATAAGAAAAATTAAAAATAAAAAATAAAAATATAGAATAAAAATACAAAATAAAAATAAAAATGAAAATTAAAAATAAAAATAAAATAAAAATACAGAATAAAAATACAGAATAAAAATAAAAACAAAAAATGAAAATAAAAAGGAAAATAAAAAATGAAAATAAAAAATGAAAATGGAAAATGAAAATAAAAATTAAAAAAATAAAAATACAGAATAAAAACACAGAATAAAAATAAAAAATTAAAAAATAAAAATTTAAAAATAAAAAATAAAATAAAAAAATTAAAGATAAAAATAAAAATAAAAAATAAAATAAAAATACAGAATAAAACTAAAAATAAAAAATTAAAATAAAAATGAAAATAAAAATAAAAAAATAAAAAAATACGAAATAAAAATAAAAAATGGAAATAAAAAGTAAGAATAAAAAATAAGAATAAAAAATGAAAATAAAAAATGAAAATAAAACCAAAAGGGGGTGGAGGAGGCGAGCGGGGACGGAGGCAGACGAACCATCCCCACATGCAACCCTGGTGTCCCTCCCACCTTTCTGAGGCTGGCTTTCCCCTGCTCCCCAGGCCTCCAGCACGCCCAGGATGAGCTCCGACGGCGGCAGCAAGCCCCTCAAGGTGGGCTCCCGCGTGGAGGTCATCGGCAAGGGCCACCGCGGCACCGTGGCCTACGTGGGGGCCACCCTGTTCGCCACCGGCAAATGGGTCGGGGTCATCCTGGACGAGGCCAAGGGCAAGAACGACGGCACGGTGCAGGGAAGGAAATACTTCACCTGCGAGGAGAACCACGGCATCTTCGTGAGGCAGTCCCAGGTGGGTGGGATCCTCGGGATCCTGGGATGGTTACATCCAGGGAAACGGCCCTGGGGGGGTTGGGAATATCCCACGTGGGAGGGAGCAGCTCCAAAGTGAGGTGGAATCTGAGGCTCTGCGCACTTTTTGGGGTGGTGGGATGAGAACAGCCTGGTGAATTCCCAGTTGTTCCATTCTGCTTCCCAGTGAAGTGCCCGGCCCGGCGTGTCCCACCCGCGGCAGGCGGAGTTTGGGATCGACCCCGGATGTTTAACTAGAAGCAGATCCAGGGAATTTTAATTAAATGGTGTTTTCCTGGGAGGAGGTAAAACACACGGTGATGTGCTGCAGCAGGAGCCAGGAGATCCCTCCAGACCAAACATCCTCCAGCTCAATTCCCTGTGTCACCTTCCAAGGGCAGAGAGGTGACACCGGAGCGCCCCAGCCCCGTGTCCCAGCCGGCTCCTGTCCCCTCCCAGGGTGGTTTGTGTCCCACCCCTGGCCTCTCGCTGCCAGGACCTTGGGGTTGGGTGACAGAGGGAAGCTGAGCACAAAACGAGGGCATTTGGGTCCTGGGGTCCATCCCAGCATCCGCTGTCCCGTCCTTTGGAAGGGTCTTTGGATCGTGCATAGTCAGAGGCTGCAGCAGGGGCTCATCCAGGAGAGATTCCAGGAGTCACTGAGGTTGGAAAACGCCTTTTACAGGACTCCAGCCATTCACCGCTTCAGTCCCTTTGTCACCAGCTCGGGGCAGGACGAGGGAAAACGATCCCCATCCTTTAAATAACGGGATAAACACAGAGAGCCGAGCCCACCAGAGCTGGAGGCAAACTCCCCAGGAAGCTTTTCGTGTTTTTATCCAGCCCAAACGCTGTTGGTGCGTAGGAATTGCTGGATGGAGCTCTGCTGCTCTCCTGGGATCGCCATGGAGATTTCCCAAATGTAATTCCACCACACTTCCAGTTCCCCACGTTAAAACCGGACACACGGACCCGGCTCCTTTGTCCGTCTCTCTCGGCCTCTCCTGCTGGCTGGGAGAGGCTTTGAGGGGTTTACAGGGAAAAAGTTGGGTCTGCAGGACCAGGAGGGGCCTCAAAGCCCACCCAGTGTCACCCCCTGACAGTCAGGGACACCTTCCACTGTCCCAGGCTGCTCCAAGCCCCATCCGATCCAACCCGGCCTTGGGCGCTCCCAGGGATCCAGGGGCAGCCACGGCAAATCTGGGAATTCCAGCCCAGGCAGGAATTCCTTCCCAAAATCCCTCCCCAGTCTCCCCTTTCCCAGTGGGGAAATTTCCCATTGCCGTTTTTTGCCACCCTGTGTGCCGGGTGTGCAGCGAGCGATGCTCAACCCCCGCCCCAAACTGCAGAGCTGGGGAGCGGATGGGGACACACCTGGAGCAGAGCCGGGAAGCAGGAGGGATAAACAGCCCCCAAACGCCCCAAATCCCCTGTCCCGGAGCAAAGCCGTGGGTGCAGGGCTGTGCCAGCAGCTCCAGAGCCCATCCCGAGCCCCCCCGGGGGCACTGGGAGGGTCCCCGGTGTCCCCCAGGGCACAGAGGGGGGACCCCAGCCCTGGCAGGGAGGGGCAGAGGGTGCGGGGCACGAGGCTCTGGGTGGGGCTGGATCCATCCCTGGAATCCCCCATCCCTGGAAGTGTCCTGGCTTAGCTGGGACGGGACTTGGAGCAACCTGGGACAGCGGGAGGTGTCCCTGCCCATGGCAGGGGTGGCACTGGCTAGGATTTAAGGTCCTTTCCCACCCAAGCCATTCCAGAATTCCCTGATTCTTCCCAGGCTGGCAATTCCAAGCGTGGCTGTTCCTTTTCTGGCCCTGATTTTGGCATCACCTGGAGCTGCCTTTCAGCTCCTGCCTGGCTGAGGAGCTCCATGTGCCCAGTCTGTGGTGGCAGTTCCCAGTGCCACTGCGGATCCCACCCCGCTCTGTCCCTGTCCCCAGCCTCTGGAATTCCCTCCTAGGCTGGAGGAAACCCCCAGACCACTCGGAATTCCCACCCTGCCTGGCTGCAGGTGTCATGATTTCCTTGGCATCATCTTTTCCTTCATCTCCTTGTGGCTTTTAACTCGATTTTCGTCATTCCTGGTGTTGGGAATCTTCCCAAAATGGAATTCCTGTCTGACAGCTTCCCAGGTTATTTTGATTTTTAAGCTGAACTCGCAGGTGGGAGGTGGTGATGGCTCAGGCAAATTCCTGCAGGAACAATTTGGGAGGTGCTGATCTGAGGCACAAGGATGGTTCTTTCTCAGGGATCTCATCCCTCCCAACCTCATTTCCCATGTTGATCCAGCAAAAACGCATCCAGAAATAGCTCACAAAGAGAAATCCCTGAATCTGGTACGGATGTTCCGGGCTGCCAGATCCAGAGCTTTGACTTTCCTCATTGTCTGTGTGAATATTCCGTGTTCCCAGAGGGAATAACGAGCGTGTGGCCGTGTTCTGGCAAAGCCAGAATGATGAAATTAAAAAATCTGTGCCAAAACTGCGGGATCTACTCCGCTGGGATCTGTTCCCTGGTCTCCCAGTTTGGGAATTTTGGGTAAGGATGGTTGTTGTGTTTTTTTCCAGATCCAGGTGTTTGAGGATGGAGCGGACACAACATCCCCAGAAACTCCAGAATCTGCTGCCATGAAGGTCCCCAAGAGAGGTATGGCACTGAAAAAAAACCCTGGGAAATCCTTCCCAGAGAGGATGGAAATCCCTGGAAAGGTGGGAAATCCTTCCCAGAGAAATGGGAAATCCTTCCCACAGAGGTGGAAAACCTTCACAGAGAGGTGGAAATCCTTCCCAGAGAGGTGGAAATCCTTCCCAGAGAAATGGGAAATCCTTGCCAGAGAGGGTGGAAATCCCTGGAAAGGTGGGAAATCCTTCCCAGGGATGTGGAAATCCTTCCCAGAGAAATGGGAAATCCTTCCCAGAGAGGTGGAAATCCTTCCCAGAGAGGTGGAAATCCTTCCCAGAGAGGTGGAAATCCTTCCCAGAGAGGTGGAAATCCTTCCCAGAGAGGTGGAAATCCTTCCCAGAGAAATGGGAAATCCTTCCCAGAGAAATGGGAAATCCTTCACAGAGAGGATGGAAATCCCTGGAAAGGTGGGAAATCCTTCCCAGAGAGGTGGAAATCCTTCCCAGAGAAGATGGAAGTCCCTAGAAAGGTGGGAAATCCTTCCCAGAGAGGAGGGAAATCCGTAGTGGAGGGGATGGGAAATTATTCCTGAAGGGGATGATGAATCCCTCCTGGAGGGGTGGGAATCCTTCCTGAAGAAATGGGAAATTTCTCTTGGAGGAGTGGGAATCCTTCCTGTAGAGATGGGAAATCCTTCCTGCAGAGACAGGAAATTTCTCTTGGAGAGCTTGGGAATCCTTCCTGGAAAGGTGGGAAATCCTTCCTGTAAGGAAGGGGGGAAATCACGGAATATTTCCCAGTGCAGACCCACCGAACCTCTCTGAGCCTGTGGAATTACTGGATTATCCCCGTCTCCAGCCCCATTCCCAGCCGGGAGCAGGGATCCCTTCCCCATTCCCCACATCCTTGGCCGTGGTCCCAGACAGGCTTCCCTCGCTCCCTCTGAGCTCTGTTTTGTTGGGGAATGTTTTCCCCACGCTCTGCGGGATCCCGGGAGCTGCCGGAAGGGGCTCTGCCAGCTTCCTGCCTTGGCTGCTGCTCCCCGGCTCCGTGCGCCAAGCGCCGTGCGGGGAAGCCTTTGTGGGATCGGGATTTGGGATCGGGGCGCTGGCTGGCGGTTGTGGGTGGGATTTCTCCTCTCCCGGGAAGTAAGAGGTGAAAATCAGTCGGGGAAAAACGGGATGGATTTTTCCTCGCTCTCTGATTTGGCTGCTGCAGTCGGCATAAAATCGTGGAATAAATTGGAATTATTTAAGCTGGAAAAGCCCTCGGACAGCCCCGAATTTCCCAGCTGTGCCCAGGTCAGCAGTGTCCGTGTCCCCAAGTGCCACAGGGCGTGAAATCCCCCCAGGGATGGGGACCCCACCCCTGCCAGGGCTGGAGAGCCCTTTCCAGAACGGAATTCTCCCAAAATCCAACCTGGCACAGCTCGAGGCCGTTCCCTGGGAGCAGATCCCAGCTCCCACCTGGCTCCAAGAATCCAGGGAGTTTTCCAGAGCCAGAAGTTCCCCCCCTGAGCCTCACTTTTTCCAGGCTGAGCCCCTTCCCCAGCTCCCTCAGCCTCTCCTGGAGCTCCGGACCCTTCCCTGGATGGAGGCTGGGTTGGGACAGACGGACACCTGTCCCAGCCCCCCCATCCCGGGGCTGCAGGTGGGGCTGCAGGTGGGGTGTGGGATGATGCTGTCCGGGATGCAGGGCTGGGATGTGGCTGCCTGCCAAGGGTTTCCATGGAAACGGCAGCTGCTGCAGCAGCACTGCAGTGGCGGGAGCAGGGATGGCTCTGCGTGGGAGGGGACACAGGGAAAAGGGGAGGTCGGGGAGGAATTCCTCCCTGGAAAGGTGGAGAGGCTCTGGCACAGGTTGCCCAGAGAAGCTGTGGCTGCCCCTGGGTCCTTGGAATGACACCTGGGACAGTGGAAGTTGTCCCTGCCCACGGCACAAGGCGGGGTTGGTGGGATTTAAGGTCCCTTCCCAAACCATTCCATGATTCTGTGTCCCCAAGTGCCACACACACCCCCCCAGTGACTCTGCCACTCCCTGAGCAGCCTGTGCCAGAACCTCGGGAATCCACGAAATCCAGGGATTCAGCCCAAGGAGAGCAGTGGAACCGCCCCAGTTCCCAGGTGTATCCAAGTGTTCGCGTTCCTCAGCCAGCAGCTCCCATAAGGAATTCCCTGTTCCCCCAAACCCCTTTTTGCCAAATCCCTGCTGGATCCTGACTCTGCTTCACTCCCACTTCCCAAAATTCTCCTGTCCCCCTGCTGGGTGTCCTCTGGCCGCAGGGACACTGGGATGGGGACAGGGGTGTCCCTCAGGCTCACGGCTCTGTTTCTGCTCTCTCCACAGATTCCCTGGATGCCACCAAGGCCAGCAAACTGGTGAGTGACCCCAGGACTTCGTCACCTCTGAGGGGTTTTCATCCCGTCCAGACACACAAAATGTCCACAGAAAAGCGAATTTCTCCCAAAACCCATGGGAAACAAGGTGTAAAAAATGTAATTTCCAGCCACTGGCCAGGAATCTGTCGGTTCCTGAGGGATTATCCAGCTCAAGTCCTGCGTCACACGTTTTGATCTGAGTTCAGCAGCATTCCCAGGCTGCTTCCTTCAAACCCTGACCCTCAAGGAATCCTGGAAAGGACCTCAAAGCCCCTCGGTTTCCCCTGTGGGCACCTCCCACTATCCCAGGTCACTCCAAGCCCCATCCAGCCTGGCCTTGGGCACTTCCAGGGATGCAGGGGCAGCTCTGAGGACCCTCCCCTCTGAGTCCCTTCATCCAGGAGCTCCAGCGGCTCCTGGGACACGGATAGGGACGTGTTGTACCCAAACGTGAGGGATATTTCCTAAGGAATGGGAATCTGTCCTCGTGTGTGGGGTAGTGAGGAATCATGGAATGACTCTGGATGAGGCTGGAAAAGCTCTGTGGGACCATCGAGTCCGGCTGTTCCCCCAGCACTGCCCAGCTCAGCACTCCTGGGGAGCAGGGATGGAGCTGGGGGATCCTGGGGACACGGCAGGGTGGGGTTGTGTGTTTTGGGATAAAAACTGGATTTTCCATAGGGATAAACTGGCCCAGATGGGATATGGGCAGTGAGGGAAAGGAAATGGTGGGGACAGGGGGCTTCTGTGGAGCTGGCACCTGTGGGGTGGGTTGGGTGGATCCCATCCTCCTGCGCTGCCATTCCGGATAATTCCCAGGAGTGGGAATTCTGCTCCCCACCCCGCTGTGGAGCTGGGTGTGGGAACAGCACCTGGGCTCAGATCCTGGGGAATGTGAGCTCCAGACAGAGGGGAGGATGGAAATGGATTCCCTGCCCTGTGTTAGAGGGATTTGGGAAGGTTTTTGGCTTTTCCTGCTGGGAATTTTGGGTGTGATCCATCAGCCCCTGGCACTGCTGGAGCATGTGCTCCATGTGCTCCCTGCCTGATCCTCCTGCTTTAATTCCACCCTGGAATACATTACAAGACAAAGAGAATATTTAGGAAACCTCAGTGTTCTTGAAATCAGGGAATGAGGATTGTTCTTGGGTGCTGCTGATGTGGAGAAGGGATCAGGACAGGAGATGCTGCTCCATGTGCATCTCCTGGGGCATTCCCGCTGGTTTGTCATGGAATCCTGGAATGGTTTGGGGTGGGAGGGACCTTAAAGCCCATCCAGGGACATTTTCCACTATCCCAGGTTGCTCCAAGCCTCATCCAGCCTGGCCTTGGGCACTTCCAGGGATCCAGGGGCAGCCACAGCTGCTCTGGGAATTCCATCCCAGCCCCTCCCCACCCTCACAGGGAGGAATTCCTTCCCAATATCCCATGGCAGTGGGAAACCATTCTCCCTTGTCCTCAATCCTCTTCCTCCTGGGAGATCCTGGACCCCCAATCCCTTTAACCTGTCTTTGCACCATGAAATCATTTATTCCCCCCTGGACGTATCCTGACTCCCCAAATTCTCCGTGCTGGGCGGGGGGGCAGGAGGCGAATCCAGAGCGAGGGGTTGACTCCAGGGCTGTTTTCTCCTCAATTTACTTCATTTTCCCTGATTTTATTTCCCCTCCTGCTTTTCCTGCAGCTTTGGTGGGGGGTTGGTTTTCCTGTCTAACATTCCTTCTGTTCCCTCCTCACGCAGCGCGGAGCCAAGCCCAAAAAGGTGCCGTTTGTCCCTTTTCCGCATGCCGGGGCCATCCTCATCCTCACTGTCCCCATCCCGCTCCATCCCAGCGCTGCATGGCCGTCCCTGCATGTGCTCCCAGCCAGGGAGGGGCAACATCAACCTGGAATCCTGGAATGTTTGGGTGGGAAAAGCCTCTGAGGCCGGAGAGTTCTCCCGGCCAAGGGTCGCATCCGCAGGAATGGGGAATTCCCTTGGAAACAGGGACTCTTTCCCCTGCTCTGGGCAGCCTCTTCCAGTGTTTTCCAGCTCATTCCATGAAGGAATTTTCCAGCCTGAATCTCCCCTGAGGCCGTTTCCTCACAGATATTTGTATAAACCCTAAATGGTGACGCAGGGGACATGTGGCACCTTCTCAGGGCTGTCCTGTCCCTGGGCTCCAGCTCCTCCCGGGGAGCCTCAAACCCGCCTGGTTTGTGACAATTATGGAAGCCAAAAATCTTTTGGGCAAGGATGAAACTCCAAAAGGTCGTGGGAAAGAATCCTGGAATGGTTTGGGTTGGGATGGGCATTAAAGCCCATCTCACTCCACGCCCCTGCCACGGGCAGGGACACCAAATCATCGTTCCCTGCAGGAAATTTGGGGAAATTTTTTTTCCCCTTGGGAATTTTGCCAAGAGAAAAGCCAAGGTGGGCGCTGGAGACGTGGGAGAGGGGAGGGAGGTCATACCTGTGCACCCTTTGGTCCAGATTTGCTTTCCAGCCGCTTCCGTGTCGTTTTTTGGGTGGAAAAATGTTCCAGAGAGCTCTGTTTGTCCATGGGAAGTCCAGAGGAGAGGAGCAAGGTGGAATCTGCTGAGAGCCTGTGGAGAGAGGCCGGGAGCACCTGCCCCCGAGTGTCCCCTCCTTGTGTCCCCCCAGATCCAGGTGTCTGCGTGTCCCCGAGGCTGCAGGGTCCGTGTGGATCCCTCATCCCGGTCCTGCCAGCTCCAAGGGGCTCTGCTGGGATGAAATTCCTGTCTGGAATGATGGGTTCTTCCTTCCCTGTCCTTGCTCTGGTGGGTTTGCAGCTGCTCCCTGTCCTTGCTGTCTGCTCGGAGCTGCGGCTGGGATTAGGATCAGGGGGGTGTGACTGTCACTGTCCTGGGGATCATGGATCTGTCACTGTCACTGTCGTGGGGATCATGGATCTGTCACTGTCCTGGGGATCATGGATCTGTCACTGTCACTGTCGTGGGGATCATGGATCTGTCACTGTCCTGGGGATCATGGATCTGTCACTGTCACTGTCCTGGGGATCATGGATCTGTCACTGTCACTGTCGTGGGGATCATGGATCTGTCACTGTCCTGGGGATCATGGATCTGTCACTGTCACTGTCCTGGGGATCATGGATCTGTCACTGTCACTGTCGTGGGGATCATGGATCTGTCACTGTCCTGGGGATCATGGATCTGTCACTGTCACTGTCCTGGGGATCATGGATCTGTCACTGTCCTGGGGATCTGGGGCTGTTACTGTCACTGCCCTGGGGATCCTGGTTGGGTGACTGTCACTGTCCTGGGGCTGTGGGGCTGTGACTGTCACTGTCCTGGGGATCATGGATCTGTCACTGCCCTGGGGATCATGGATTGGTGACTGTGACTGTCCTGGGGATCACGGATCTGTCCCTGTCACTGTCCTGGGGGTCTGTGACTGTCACTGCCCTGGTGATCTGGGGCTGTGACTGTCCTGGGGATCATGGATCTGTCACTGTCACTGTCGTGAGGATCTCAGATCTGTCACTGTCCCAGGGATCTGTGACTGTCACTGCCCTGGGGATCTGGGGCTGTGACTGTCCTGGGGATCATGGATTTGTGACTGTCACTGTCCTGGAGAACCTGGTTGGGTGACAGTCACTGTCCTGGGGATCATGGATTTGTGACTGTCACTGTCCTGGAGATCTTGGTTGGGTGACAGTCACTGCCCTGGGGAGCTGGGATCTGTCACTGTCCTGTGGATCACAGATTTGTGACTGTCACTGTCCCGAGGATCATGGATTTGTGACTGTCACTGTCCTGGCAACCGTGGGGGTGTGACAATCACTGTCCTGAGGATCTGGATCTGTCACTGTCCTGACCCTCATCCTGGCCATGTGGGCACACCTCACACAGGGATGTCCCCACTGAGGGACAGCCCCGTGCCAGTCCCTGCTGTCCCCTCACAATTTAACCTTTTAATGACCCCCCTGCCCCTCAGGCAGCTCCTGCCTCGCTCAGGGATGTGCCATCGGAGGGGGAACCTGGATAATGAGAGTAATTAGCAGGTAAATCCTCGTTCCGGAGATTACGGCGGCTCCTGTGTGTCAAATATAGACTTTAATCGTGTCCAGAGCTGCTGCCAGATGGGTCTTCCCCCCCTGCTGTGCTCCTTCCCTGTTTTCCATGGATTTGGGAGTGCTGTGGCCGTTGTGGCCTTTGGGCTCGGAGCAGGGGCTGCAGGACAGGGGGGTCCTGTCCCTTGGCTGTGAGACCGTGTCGGGGTGTCCTTGTTCTTGGAGCAGGAGGTGCTGGCTGGGAAGGACCCCAAAATCTGGTTAAAGAGCAGGAAAAGGGTCTTTCCCAGCTCATTTTTGGGATGAAACGTGTTGTTTTCGTGCCTTGACAATGTGTCTGCGGTGGTGACGCTGGGTCACGGGTGTCACCTCCCAGGGACACGGAGCTGGCAGGGCTCCAGCAAAAGCTCTGCCTCGCTCAGGGTGTCAGGGTGGGCTGCTGGGGTCTGACCCACTCTGGGATCATGGAATTGTGGAATATTTAGGTTGGAAAAGCTTTCTGAAACCACCGAGTCCGACTGTTCCCCCAGCGCCACATCCACAGGTGGTGCGTGCTGGCACCGTGACCCTGCTGTTAAATCCTGTCCCGTCACCTCAGGTCACCTGTCCCCTGCAGCCGGATTGATCCCTGGCGTTTTCCCTCGGATGGATCAGGTTTGACATCCCTGTTCCCTTCCCAGCGCCATTCCACGTGCCAGGGCTGGATTCCCGCGGCGTGTCCTGACGCTGCACCTCCCTCTCTGCTGAGCACCTGCTCTGATCCCAGGGTGGCCAGTCGGTGTCCGGGTTGTTCTCCCGGTGTTCTCCCGGTGTTCTCCCGGTATTATCCTGGTGTTATCCCAGTGTTATCCCGGTGTTATCCCGGTCTCCATGCAGGACCAGCCAGGTCACTGCTGTCCACTGTTATCCCGGTGTTATCCCGGTGTTATCCCGGTGTTATCCCGGTGTTATCCCGGTCTCCATGCAGGACCAGCCAGGTCACTGCTGTCCACTGTTATCCCGGTGTTATCCCGGTGTTCTCCCGGTGTTATCCCGGTCTCCATGCAGGAACAGCGGAGTCAGTGTCTGGGTTGTTATCCCAGTGTTGTGTTGTCCCGGTGTTGTCCCGGTGTTGTCCTGGTGTTATCCCGGTGTTGTCTCGGTGTTGTCTCGGTGTTGTCTCGGTGTTGTCCCGGTGTTGTCCTGGTGTTATCCCGGTGTTACCCCGGTGTTGTCCCAGTGTTGTCCCGGTGTTGTCCCGGTGTTGTCTCGGTGTTATCCTGGTGTTATCCTGGTGTTATCCCGGTCTCCACGCAGGAGCAGCTGGGTGAGTGTCTGGGTTGTTATCCCGGTGTTGTCCCGGTGTTACCCCGGTGTTACCCCGGTGTTATCCCGGTGTTATCCCGGTGTTGTCCCGGTGTTGTCCCGGTGTTGTCCCGGTGTTGTCCCGGTGTTACCCCGGTGTTACCCCTGTGTTATCCCTGTGTTATCCCAGTGTTATCCCGGTCTCCACGCAGGAGCAGATGGCCCATTCCAGCCCGGAGCAGGTCCCAGCTGTTCTGTTGAACGCAGAGGGGCCACCCCAAGCCCCGTTAACCTTTTAAAGGAACGGATAATCCGATGGGCTCCATAATCCCACCTGACCCCGGCTGCCCAAACCGTGTCCCATGGCAGCGCCTGGATGAGCCCAGGGCTGCTTTTCCTGCTGTTCCTCGGGCTGGTGACACCCCCGTGGCAGCTCTTTGTGTCCCCAAGGGAGTCCCTGGTGATTTTTGGGATGGGACCCTCTGGGGCCAGGAGCCGAGCAGCATCTGCTGCTGCAAATGGATGATTCCATGGAAAAGGAGTTAACCCTGGAATCTCCAATCCCTCCGACTGCCAGGAGTTCTCCCATCTGTGATGGTGCCACAACTCCTTCTCACGGATTTAGGATAAGAAACCTCCCTTAACCCATCCCTGAGGAGTTCCAGGCACAGCCCAAAGCACCATTTTCCCGGGGTTAAATTGCATTTTCTCCCTGCTGCTGCATTTATTGGATCTTTGTGTGGGAAGGGTTGATATATTCTGGATTTAGGGAGCGGAGGAGAGGAGCTGGTTCATTAGAGCAGCTCTAATCCCCATAATTATCTTAAAGATAAATCCGTGTGAGCCTTCACGTGGCTCCTGCAGGGATGGACGCGGCACTCGGATCATTCCGGGGCTCACGGATCCGGGATGATTTCATCTGGAAGCGCTTCCTAAGGGGTTCCTTTTCCTGCTGGTTTGGGCTGGTGGGAATGGCAGGGAGATTCTGTTGGAGCATTGGAATGATGCCAAAAGCTGGGTCCTGAAGGGGCTGATGGAGAGGCTTCTTCGTTAAAGAGAGGAATTTCAGCTCCCAAAAATGTCCCTTGGGAACGCTCCCCTGCTCCCAGCGCCTGGCAGCAGCCGGAGGGAGCCGTGGGAAATGGGATCATGGAATGGGATGGGTTGGGAGAGACCATAAAGCACATCCATGGACACCTCCTGCTCTCCCAGGTGGATCCAGCCTGGCCTTGGGCATTCCCAGGGATCCAGGATCAGCCCCAGCAAATCTGGGAATTGCAGCCCAGGCAGGAATTCCTTGCCAAGATCCCAGCCCAATCTCCCCTTTCCCAGTGGAAGCCATTCCCTGGCTCCTGTCCCTGCAGCCCTTGGCCCCAGTCCCTCTCCAGCTCTCCTGGAGCCCCTGCAGGGACTCTCAGCATTCCCTGCATTTCTCCCTTCTCCAGGGGAACATTCCCAGCTCTCCCAGAGTAGAGGGGCTCCAGAATCCTGGAATGGTTTGGATTGGAGAGGACCTTAAAGCCCGTCCAGTTCCATCCCTTGCCACAAGCCAAGGACACCTCCCCTTATCGCAGGTTGTTCCAAACTCCGTCCAGCCTGCCCTTGGAAACTTCCCCCACAGCAGCTGGATTCCCCCATCCAGGGCTTTCCAGGGTTTTTCTTCAGGAATCAGATCCCAGCACAGATCAGTTGGACGTGGGATATCCCCAGCATGACAGCCCTGGGGTGCTGCTTCCAGGGAATGTCATCAACCCTTGGGGATAAAGAGGCCTTTAAAGGCTTTTTCCAGGAGATTGGCAGGATTGTGCTGAGGGTCTGGAAACGCTGGAGGTAACATTCCCTCTGTGTGAGGAGGGTTGGGCGTGCAGGTGAGCTCCTCTCCCCTCAGAATGTGGGAATGTTGGGAGGTAGCGCAGTTGGGAGCCGGATGAAGTCTGTGTTTGTGTTACATAACGTGTTGGAATAGACGGGATTTAAGGTTGGTGCGTGGAGAGGGAGCTGCTGTCCTGCTCTCCAGCACTCCGTGGGGCAGGCCACGGCTTCATGGAGAGTTTGGTGACATCCTGCGCGTTCCCAGCAGAGTTCTTGTCCAGGGAGTGCCGGGCAGGAATTGCGGGAGTGACCCTGGCAGGGCAGCGAGGCTGAGGATGTGCCGGACACTCCCCTGAGCGCCCAGCGCGCTCCGCAGGGGCATTTTCAGGGCAGGGATTTTGGGGCAGGGGCTCTCCGAGCCTCGGGGGAGTCTCTCCGCACCCTCAGCCGCGCAGAGCTGCCCTGAGCTCCCGGCAATCCGCCCGTGTCGGCCCGCGTCCATCTGTCCATCCCTCCGGGCTCGGCGCCGTCCATCTGTCCATCCTGGCTCCGCTCCGTCCGTCTGTCCGCTCCCGGCGGATTTACCGGGCGCTCGCAGCCGCCGGCACCGCGGGGGACACCGAGCGCAGCCACGGGAGCATCGGGGTGGCAGCCCGGGGCTGTCCCGGGGGGGCCCCGAGCCTCTGCGAACCTTCCCCCCCCCCCCCCGTCCCCCTCCCCGAGCGCAGCATCATCATCACATCCGCACCATCCTCATCCTCATCCGCACAGCGCCCGGCTCCTCGGTGCAGCGCCCGGCGGTGCGGCCCCTCCGCGGTGATGTCATGAGCCGCCGGGGCGGTGGTTGGAGCCACCGGCGGAGCGGGGACGGGCGGCCGCGGCCGGGGGGGGCTGCCCCGGACCCCCTGAGCCCCCGCCGAGCCCCCGGGCAGGACGTGGCGAGCGGCCGGCGGTGGCCGCGGCCATTTGCCGTGTCCGGCCGTGCCCACTGACCCGCTGCTCCGTCTCCTCCCGCTCCGGCCGTCCCTGCGCGACGATGAGGCAGGCCCCGACCACACGCAAGGTACGGTCCGCACCCGCATCCCCCGGCACATCGCATCCCCGCTTCCCAGCCGCCTCCTCGCTCTTTTTCCCCCTGTTTTCCCCCCGGGCTGTAATTGGGAGCGTGACGGGCTCGGGGAGGAGGGGGGCGGTGGGCGAGCATCGGTTCATGGCTGGCTTTGCCTTCCCGGCTCCCCGAGTCCCCTCTCCGTGTCACCCGGGCAGCGCAGCGGCTCTGCGGCTCTACCGGGGCCCTGTCCCCTCTGCCTGGGGGGGTCAGTGCTGTCCCTGCTGCCTGCCTTGTCCCCGCTGTCCCCGCTCCAGGGCTGCCGGTGCCATTCCTGCTGTCCCCAGCGCCATCCCCACAGCCGGAGAGTGTCAGTGCTGCTCCTGCTGCCGGTGCCACCCCTGCTTCCAGTGCCACCCCTGCTTCCAGTGCCACCCGTGCCCACCCTGTCCCCAGTCCTGCTTTTCCTGCCGGCCACGCTGTTGGGTTCAGCCTTTGGCATTCCCAGAGGCTGCCATTCCCGCAGGTGACAGCGTGGGCACTGGCCTATATGTTTATTTTTAGTGTAACCACGATGTCACTGCTCAGCTTAAAGAGAAATCCTGGGAATTTCTGGCTGATGGCAGGGAATAGATCCGAGCTGTGCCGGTTCCTGGCAGTAAATGCTCCCGGTTTACACCTCCCTGAGCTCAGACACCAACGCTCCTCATCACGTGTCCCTGTTCATCCTTTTCCCCATGGAAAGTTTCAGGGATGCTGCCTTCCCTCTGCCCCATTGGAGCGGGGGCTGCCGGTGCTCGGCCCCACGCCTGGATTCCATCCGGCTTTTCCCGTTGCTCCTCTCCTTGCCCATGGAATCACACCCGTGAGACCGGGCACCTGCTGGGTTGTTTAAAATGCAGAATTCCCAGCAGAATCCCAGGGAGCCACACCCTGAGGGGCTCATCCTGCTGCCTCAGACAGCTCCAGCAGAGGGGAGGTGCCTCCCGGGGGCCGAATTCCCAGGAATTGAGTGGGGTGGCATCAGCATGGACCAGCTCTGGGTCAGTGCCCGGGCGTCACCTCTGGCACTGCCTGCCCCACTCAGCACCTCCTGCCAATCCGAATCTTCCTGGAAGCTCTGGGAATCCTCCACAGCAGCAGCCACAGTCTGGAAGTTCAGACTCAGTCCAGGAGAAGGCTCCAGTGACATTCCTGCCCTGTCCTGCCCGCTGGAAGGTGACATTCACACATTCCTGCTCATCCATCCAACACCCGCTGCTCCCGGCTGGATCGGGATTCCCACACCTGGAGCAGAACCGAATCACCCCACCGCAGTCAGTCCTGGGTATCCAGGAGGATTTTTCCAGAGTCCCTGCTGCCAGGAGCCGAGCCCATCTCGGAGCCCCCAACGCTCCCCTGGGAGCAGAGGTTTTGTAATTCCATCAAATATTGATGCAGCAGCGTTACACAGCAGAGCCCGGAACATCCATCCCCAGCGGGGGGCTCGGAGCATCCCGGATCCAGGAGGGTCCAGCTGGGCTTGGAGCCTCTGTTCCCAGTGCTGGCACGATGCCGGATACCGGAAAATCCGTGTCCCATCCTGGTCACCGGCTTTTCCAGAGCCCAGGGATGACCGGCTGGGGACAGGTGGATGGACAGGAAGATGCCAACATGGAGAGGAGCCCGGCCATCCCCCATTCCTGATGGAGAGAGCAGCTGGAGCATCCCAGAGCTTCCCTTTGCCACGGATCCCGGGGGTCTTGGAGCTGCAGCTTCCAGTGATCTGCACGTGGCATCACATGGAGGGGACCAAAACTCCCAAGGATGCACAAAGCAGGATTATTCCCTGTCATTCCACACAGCTTGAGGGACACTTACCAGGAGGCTTCTCCCCGTTTTTGGGGTTTGGTGTGGCTCGAGTTGGTGTCCCCCACCCCATGGCCAGGACAAGGCTCAGTGTCCCCCAGCTGAGGGCTTGGTGTCCCCCAGGACAGGGATCGGTGTCCCCCAGGACAGGGATCAGTGTTCCCCATCCAGGAAAAGGCTCAGTGTCCCCCAGGACAGGGATCGGTGTCCCCCAGGACAGGGATTGGTGTTCCCCATCCAGGACAAGGCTCAGTGTCCCCCAAGGAAGGATTTGGTGTCCCCCAGGACAAGGCTCAGTGTCCCCCAAGGAAGGATTTGGTGTCCCCCAGCACAAGGCTCAGTGTCCCCCAGGGAAGGATTTGGTGTCCCCCAGCACAAGGCTCAGTGTCCCCCAGGGAAGGATTTGGTGTCCCCCAGGACAGGACTCACTCATCTCAGGTGACATTTCCCCGTGTCCAAGGACTCGGTGGGACCCCCCAGCCCTGCCCCACTCCTGAGTCCCCCCGACGTGTGTGGCAGGGAGTGGGGACATCTCCACCCGTGGAATTCCTGAAGAAGGCGTTTTCCAAGTGTTTCCCAGATTTTTGTTGCTGCTCCATGTTGCTTGGTTGGATTTTGGGAAGATGCTGGAGAGCTCCTGAAGGGCATCCTTGGGGTTTCACCTGAAGGTCTGGAACTTTTGCTGCTGTCATTCCATTTTCCTGACAATTTTGGTCGCGCAGGAGACGTTGTGGAAGACGGGAATGTTTTCCCTCGGGATGGACGTGGATTGCAGCCTTTGGGAAAAGGCTGGAAGCCAGCAGAGCAGGATTTAGCTGAAGCAATGCCAGAGGTGATGGGAAGTTTGGAGGTGCAAACACATCCAGGTTTGGATTGGAAACAGGGAAATAGAGCTCCGAGGTTTCCCGAGGCGTCAGGAGGGAACACGGCCGTGTTGGATACGGGCTGGAGCTGCTGGTCCCTGGTGGGCTCCGTGTGCCTCATGTCCCCATCCCGGACATGGATCACGTGCCAGCGCCGTTATCCATCTGTTCTGCTCCTGCTTATTCCCAGCTGGGATTAGGTCATGGAATCAGAAATGAAGGAAGTGCTCCAAGGCTGCAGCTGGGCAGATGATCCAAATGGCCCCCAGGACCAGCCTGGTCACCCCTCCTTTTCCAGCCATTAGGGGTTGTTTTTAAGGGGAAAAATCCAAAATCATTTCATATTTGTCTCTGTTCTGGGCTGGGCCCCGTGGCCTCCCCTCCCTGAGCTGCTGGGAGCTGCTGCATGTGCATGGAGGGGTGTGGGGGGTCCTACCCCAAAATCGTGGATGATTTAATTCCAGCCGTGAAAGGAAAAGCTGGGAGAGTGGCATCAGCTCCGTGGTGTCCCTGGAATTTCTGGGGGCTCTGAGGCGGCCGGTCCAGGGTGCTCTGGGCCCTTTGGAAAACCAGAGGGATGAGGAGAGGAGAAAACTCGTGTTTGAGATTAAATCCTTTCAACTCCCGCTCCGGGGGGGTCTCTGGGAAAGGCGTGGGAGGTCAAACCCCCCGAGCCCGTGGAATGCCCAGCCAACCCGAACCCGGCTTTGCCTCTGAAGACCAAAATTCCTTGGAAATACAAGGTGGATCTGCCCTGGGGTATCCGTGGGGTTGGGATGGGGGTTCAGGATGTGCCCTCTGTCCCCACAGGGGAGGGACAGGGACAGGGCTTGGGGGTGAGCAAGGGCTGTGGGCTCTGTTCCTGTGATCCCATGGGAGCAGTGCCTGTGGGTCCCACCCGGAGCAGCCCTTGGAGCGGGTTAACGAGCCCCCACGCTAACGACGCCGCGCACACCCGGTGCCGCTGGGCACGCTAACGATGCCGGGCACACTAACGATGCCGTGCTGTCTTTTGTCTCCTTTCCCTGCTCTGCCGCTCCGGCCGCCGCCGGCTCTTCTCTGCTCCTCTGTCCCTGTGTGACTGTCTGTCCTCTCTGCTTCCGCTCCCGCTGCCCTCCAGAGCACCGCCCGCCGGCCCAAGGTGAGCAGCCACGGTGGGGACACCGAGCGCGGGGACACCGGGCACCGACGGTGCCAGCGCCACTCAAAGCGTTGGGTGTCGACCCCGTCACAAGCGTGGATCACCAGTAATGGGTGCCAGCAGCACCTCAGGCTGGATCCATTGGTTCCCAGCCCCACTCAAACATGATCTGTTGGTTCCCAATCCCAGCCAAATGTGACCCTTTGGGTTCCAGCCCTACCCAAACGTGACCCATTGGTTCCCAATCCCACCCAAACATGATCCATTGAGTGCCAACACCACCCAAACATGATCATTGAGTGCCAACACCACCCAAACATGATCATTGAGTGCCAACACCACCCAAACGTGACCCATTGGGTACCAATGCACCCAAACGTGACCCATTGGGTTCCAGCCCCACACAAACGTGACCCATTGGTTCCCAGCCCCACGGCGCACTCCCGTTGTCCTTCCCCCTCGTTGTGCGGAGCCCAGAGGAGCTCACAGGGCTGGTGGGCTCCTCTGGAACATCTCCAGCTCCTTGGGACCCCTCTCCCAGGATGGAGCGGTGTGAAATCCGTGTGGCGGTGCCCGGGCTGTGCCGGGGGGTCCCGCTGCTCCTGACTGTCCCGGCCTGTGCCGGGGGCTCGGCGGTGGGATCTGGGTGGGATCTGAGAGAGCCTGAGGTGTCAGGCAGGGCTGGGTGGGCCCTTGGGGGCTGCTCCAACCAGCGGGATTCACCTTGGGAAGGGATTTGTGGCTTGAAGGGAGGAAATGTGGGAGAGAAATGCTTAAAGATCGAGTTTGGGACTGGAGAAGTCTCTGGATGCTTCCAGCACCTCGCCCCGGGCAGGGGTGGATTCCATCAGCCTCTGGGATCCCGTTCCCTGGGTTTGGGTGGTTCTTGCTGATGTCTCTGCAGGGGTGTCCTGTGGGACCTCCTTTGGCCTCACAGCCGTGCTGGGCAGGGAGATGGGATCCTGGAATCATGGAATGGCTTGGGTTGGAAGGGACCTAAAGCCCATCCAGCTCCACCCAGGAGCACCTCCCACCATCCCAGCTGGCTCCAAGCCCTGTCCAACCTGGCCTTGGACACTTCCAGGGATCCAGGGCTGGCCACAGCTTCCCTGGGCACCCTCCCAGCCTGGAATTCCTTCCCAATATCCCATCTAAGCCTGCTTTCCATGAGGGATCTGTGACCCAAAAGCACCAGGAACAGCAAACATTGGTGTTTTGTATCTGGAAGAAAGCGCGTGGGGCTCGGTGCCGCCCAGAAATTCCCTGTTTTCTGTGCCTGGGAGAACTGGGATTATCCCAGGAGGGCTGGCTGGGCCTATCCAAGGGGTGCTGGACTTGCTGCAGTGCAGTCAACTCGGATTTCCCTTTATTTTGGGGAAGGTAAGGGCAGAGGGTGGGTGTTTCTCCTTCCCAGCTGTGCCCATGGGTGAAACCACACGCCTGGTGAACCCTCATGGCACCAAAAATCCCATTTCCAGGAATAAAATTAAGTCAGGAAATGTAATTTACGCAGTCAGAGGTGAGTGGTCCAGAAACAGGGTCCATGAGGAGACCTGTGGGAGCCTGGGGGGCACCTGGTGCTTCCCTCACCCCTTTTCCCACGGCCTGGGCTCAGACAGTCATTAATTAACAGCCTCATAAGCGCTAATGAAGCAGCACCAGGCCCCACTGGACTCTGGCAACTCACTCCTTGTTGGTTTTCTTCTTGCTCCCCTAAGCTGGGTTCTCATCTTGGTGGGCTCTGAGGTTTTGCTGTCTCACCCTCTGGAGCTGGGACTTTGAATCCTGGAATTCTGGAATGGTTTGGGTTGGGAGGGACCTTGGAGCTCATCCAGTGCCACCCCCTGCCATGGCCAGGGACACCTTCCACTGTCCCAGGCTGCTCCAAGCCCCGTCCAACCTGGCCTTGGGCACTTCCAGGGATCCAGGAACAGCCACAGCTTCTCTGGGAAACACCTGGAGTCCTTCCCCAATGGATTATCCATGAATTCTCTCCGAGCCGAGTCCCCACTGTCGGCACACTCCAGGTTTCCCCTGCTGGAATGGGACTCTGGGAGTCACCCGAGGTGTCACGGCGGGAGGCTGTGGGACCACCATCCTTTGGGGTGTCCCCCCCTGACTCCCCTTGACCCGTGCTGGTGTTTTGCAGCCCACCCGGACCCCCACGTCATCGGCGTCCGGCGGCACGGCCGGGCCCTCGGGCTCGGCCTCGGCGTCCGGCGGGGAGATGAGCAGCAGCGAGCCCGGCACGCCCGCCCAGACCCCGCTGGTGGCCCCCGTCATCCCCACGCCGTCCCTCGGCTCCCCGGGGGCACCCCCGGTCCCCTCGCCCACCAAGGTGAGCCCTGCCCCGGGCAGTGCCCAGGTGAGCGCCGGGATCTGGAGAGGAAACTGCCCCCGGGAGGAGGTGGAGGTGGAGGAGGAGGAGGAGAAGGTGGTGGAGGTGGAGGTGGAGGAGGACGAGTTGGAGGAGGAGGAGGAGGAGGAGGAGAAAGAGGAGGAGGAGGATAGGGACGAGGAGGAGGAGGAGGCGCAGGAGGAGGAGGATGAGGAGGAGGAGGAGGAGGAGGAGGCGCAGGAGGAGGAGGAGGAGGAAGAGGAGGTGGAGGAGGAGGAGGAGGAGGAGGTGGAGGTGGAGGAGGAGGAGGTGGAGGCGGGGGAGGAGGAGGAGGAGGAGGTGGAGGAGGAGAAGGAGGTTGAGGAGGTGGAGGAGGAGGAGGACGAGGACAAGGATGAGGACGAGGTGGAGGAGGAGGTGGAGGAGGAGGAGGAGGAGGAGATGGAGGTGGAGGAGAAGGAGAAGGAAGTTGAGGAGGTGGAGGAGGAGAAGGAAGAGGTGCCCTGGAGGGTCCTGGGGGTGGTCACTGGGCTGTGGCAGGAGCATTGGGATGGGTCAGAGCTGGCCAGGACAGAGACAGAGGTGGCACAGCTGGGAGGCCACTTCCAAAGAGAATTCCCAGATCCCTTCCCAGATCCCTTCCCAAATCCCTGTGGGGCACAGGGGGCAGTTTGGCAGGGCTGAGGCTCCGAGTCAGAGCGTGATCCTGTTAAATCCAGAGGGTCCGGTTGGCAACACCCACTGGTGCTGGGAGAACTGGGGTCCCTCCCACCTTGGGATGCAAAGTCCCCTTGGAGAGGTTCAGGATTTCCCAAATTTGGGAGAATTGGGGTGCAGGGACCAGCACTGGGGGCCCTCCCACCTTGGGATACAAAGCCCACATGGAAAGATCCAATATTTCCCAAATTCAGGGATTTTTAATCATTACGGAGTTATTCCCATTTTGATCTTTAAAATACTTTTCTTATCACTTCCATCCTGCTTTGATTAATGAGTTAATTAGTGCTTGGGAGAGATTTGGGGCACAGACCCAGGGAGGGATAGCGGGAGAGGACGAGGCTCTGGGATTGTGTTGGAAGGGAGAGCTGGAGAAGGCAGCCCAGGGTGGGACAGGGGATGTCCCCACCCGTGTCCCCATTCCCAGAGCTCCCTGGGAACTGGTTCCTCTAACTGGGTTTTTTTGGGGACATCAGAATGTCCAGGCTGGGAAAGCAGCACAGGAGGAATCCATGGGAGGTTCTGGATTTTTCCAAGTCCCGTTCCTTGTTGTCACCCAGCTTTGGGATTTGAAGCTTTAGCCCCTGTGGCTGCTGCCAGGGAGGGAGGTCACATCCCTTTGTCCCTGCAGCCCTTCCTTTGGGAATGCTGGCATCAGCCTTTGGGAGCTGAGCTGCTGGAAAAGGACCTGGATCAGTTTTCCCTGGGAGGAGATCACCTGGGGATGATGTGGGTGCTGCAGTGGGATCAGACAGCCCCAGCTCCTCTGGGCAACCTGTGCCAGGGCTTCAGCACCCTCCCAGCCAGGAATTCCTTCCCAATATCCCATCTAACCCTGAGCCATTCCCTGTGTCCTGGCACTCCAGGCCCTTGTCCCAAGTCCCTCTCTCCTCCAACTGCCCCGATATCGATGACAAAAGTCAGGCCAGGCTCCCTGGGCTTCCAGGAACATCCCTGGAGCTCTGTCCAAAGGATGTCCCTGCTCCTTCCCTGATCCTTGGCTCGGTGTCACAGGAGGAGGAGAATCTCCGTGCTCAGGTCAGGGACCTGGAGGAGAAGCTGGAGACGCTGAAAATCAAGCGGAATGAGGACAAGGCGAAGCTCAAGGAGCTGGAGAAGTACAAGATCCAGCTGGAGCAGGTGCAGGAATGGAAGAGCAAGATGCAGGAGCAGCAGGCTGACCTCCAGAAGCGCCTGAAGGAGGCCAAGAAGGTGAGTGAGCGTCCCTGGGAATGGGGCAGTGCCCGGAGAGGTGACTCCAGCAGGAATTCCAGCCCTGACAAACCTTTCTGGGAGGAAACTTTCCCAATATCCAACTAAACCTCCCCTGCTGCACCTCGAGGTCTTTTCCTCTGCTGTGAATCGACACCGGATGTGTTTGGGAATCAGGCTGAGCCAAGGTGGGACTTTGAGTTCCTTATTCCCTCTCTTTCCAGGTGCTTCCCTCTTCCCTCTTCCTTCTCTCTCCAGGTGCTTCCTTCTCTCCTCTCTCTCTCCAGGAATTCCAGGCAATTCCTTCCCTCCTCTCTCTCTCCAGGAATTCCAGGCAATTCCTTCCCTCCTCTCTCTCTCTCCAGGAATTCCAGGTGCTTCCTTCTCTCTCTCCAGGAATTCCAGGTGCTTCCTTCTCTCTCTCCAGGAATTCCAGGTGCTTCCTTCTCTCTCTCCAGGAATTCCAGGTGCTTCCTTCTCTCTCTCCAGGAATTCCAGGTGCTTCCTTCTCTCTCTCCAGGAATTCCAGGTGCTTCCTTCCCTCCTCTCTCTCTCTCTCCAGGAATTCCAGGTGCTTCCTTCTCTCCTCTCTCTCTCCAGGAATTCCAGGCACTTCCCTTTCCCCCTCACCTGTGCCTGCAGCTCCCAGGACTCCATCCAAGCAGCCAAGCAGCGTTTCCTTCTCCCTGCCCTACTTTTCCAGGGTGGATTCCTGGTTTCTTTCCCCAGGGATTTATCTGTCTGCTCCGCTATTCCCTTTCTCCTTACCTTTGTCCTCAGGTTGTCTGGGCGTGGAGCGGGGAGGAGGAGAGCAGGACACCCTCCCATCCCGGATAAATGTCCATTGCACTGGGGAGAGGCACAACAATGATTCCCAAGGGCTGTTGTGGGGTCCCCCCAGAGCTGTGGGGTCCCCTCAGCTGCCGTGCTCGCCCCCAGGAAGCCAAGGATGCCCTGGAAGCCAAGGAAAGGTACATGGAGGAGATGGCGGACACGGCCGACGCCATCGAGATGGCCACGCTGGACAAGGAGATGGCCGAGGAGCGCGCAGAGTCCCTGCAGCAGGAGGTGGATTCCCTCAAGGAGAAGGTGGAATACCTCACCATGGACCTGGAGATCCTCAAGCACGAGATCGAGGAGAAAGGTGGGAAGGGAGAAGGGGCTTGGGGCTCGGAGAATGGGGAACGGAGGTGGGGTTAGGTGGGATATTGGGAAGGAATTCTCCTCTGTGAGAGTCCTGAGGCCCTGGAATGAATTTTTCCAGAGGAGCAGTGGCTGCTGCATCCCTGGAAGTGTCCAAAGCCAGGTTGGATGGGGCTTGGAGCACCCTGGGATAGTGGAAGGGGGCGGGAACGGGTGGGATTTGAGGTCCCTTCCCACCCAAACCGGTCTGGGATCCTGGGATCCTGATTCCTGCCTTCCTCCGCAGGCTCTGACGGAGCGGCATCCAGCTACCAGGTCAAACAGCTGGAGGAGCAGAACGCCAGGCTCAAGGAGGCTCTTGTCAGGTGGGAACCCACCTGTGCTTCCCAAAATTCCTTCCCAGGCCTCTTGTGCTCCCTAAATCTGAGAGCATCCATCCCTCTGGATCTGAAGGATCTGAATCCTTCTCTGGAGCAGCCCACATCAACCCTGCTGATGCCTCTGGGGTCTTTGCCGAGCTCTTAAAGCTCCCCCAGGGAAGGGATTGGTGGGGATGGGGACAAAAGGAGTCACTCCAGGCTGATCCCATGCCTCATTCCCTATGGATGTGGTGCTCGGTATCCCTGCCCAGCCCTGGGATCTGCCTTTCCCCAGACGATCCCACTTTCCAGGGCTCGAGGGCTTTTTATTTGGGAATCCACAGGCAAGAAGTCCAGGTGGGACCCATCCCTTGCTGAATTTTGGGGATGTCACTCACCAGGGAGGGGCTGATGGGGATGGATGAGCTCCCTGATCCCGGCTGGAGCGGGCAGGAGCTCTTGGGAGGAGCCAGGCGCTCCTGGACCGGCCCTGAGGGCACCTGTGGCCGTCCCAGGATGCGGGATTTGTCCGCCTCGGAGAAGCAGGAGCACGTGAAGCTCCAGAAGCAGATGGAGAAGAAGAACACGGAGCTGGAGTCGCTGCGGCAGCAGCGGGAGAAGCTGCAGGAGGAGGTGAAGCAGGCGGAGAAGACGGTGGATGAGCTCAAGGAGCAGGTGAGGGACGGGTGGGACGGGGTATTCGGGGCAGTTTGGGGACATTTGGGGCAGTTTGGGGACATTCGGGGCAGTTTGGGGACATTTGGGGCAGTTTGGGGGCAGTTTGGGGACATTTGGGGCAGTTTGGGGACATTTGGTGCAGTTTATGGACATGTGGGGCAGTCTGTGGACATGTGGGGCAGTTTGGGGACATTTGGGGCAGTTTGTGGACATTTGGGGCAGTTTGGGGACATTTGGGGCAGTTTGGGGACATGTGGGGCAATTTATGGACATTTGGGGCAGTTTGTGGACATTTGGGGCAGTTTGGGGACATTTGGGGCAGTTTGGGGACATTTGGGGCAATTTGTGGACATTTGGGGCAGTTTGTGGACATTTGGGGCAGTTCGGGGACATTTGGGGAGGTTTGGGGACATTTGGGGCAGTTTGGGGACATTTGGGGCAGTTTGGGGACATTTGGGGCAGTTTGGGGACATTTGGGGCAGTTTGGGGACATTTGGTGCAGTTTTGTGGACATTTGGGGCAGTTTGGGGACATTGGGGGTGGTTTGGGGACATTTGGGGCAGTTTGTGGACATGTGGGGCAGTTTGGGGACATTTGGGGCAGTTTGGGGACATTTGGGGCAGTTTGGGGACATTTGGGGCAGTTTGGGGACATTTGGGGCAGTTTGGGGACATTTGGGGCAGTTTGGGGACATTTGGGGCTGTTTGTGGACATTTGGGGCAGTTTGGGGACATTTGGGGCAGTTTGTGGACATTTGGGGCGGTTTGGGGACATTTGGGGCGGTTTGTGGACATGTGGGGCAGTTTGGGGACATTTGGGGCAGTTTGGGGACACTTGGGGCAGTTTGGGGACATTTGGGGCAGTTTGTGGACATTTGGGGCGGTTTGGGGACATTTGGGGCAGTTTGGGGACATGTGGGGCAGTTTGTGGACATTTGGGGCGGTTTGGGGACATTTGGGGCAGTTTGTGGACATTTGGGGCAGTTTGGGGACATTTGGGACAGTTTGTGGACATTGGGGGCAGTTGGGGATCTTTGGGGGCTTTTTGGGGACATGGGGGGCAGTTTGGGGACATGGGGGGCAGTTTGTGGACATTTGGGGCGGTTTGGGGACATTTGGGGCTGTTTGTGGACATTTGGGGCAGTTTGGGGACATTTGGGGCAGTTTGGTGTCATCTGGGCCAGTGTGGGGACATTTGGGGCAGAGTGGGAACATTTGGGGCAGTTTGGGGACATGTGGGGCAATTTATGGACATTTGGGGCAGTTTGGGGACATTTGGGGCAGTTTGTGGACATGTGGGGCAGTTTGGGGACATTTGGGGCAGTTTGGGGACATGTGGGGCAGTTTGGGGACATTTGGGGCAGTTTGGGGACATGTGGGGCAGTTTGGGGACATTTGGGGCAGTTTGGGGACATTTGGGGCAGTTTGGGGACATTTGGGGCAGTTTGGGGACATTTGGGGCACTGGAACTCGCGGGGAGCCACGTGCAGTGATCCCACTGCAGGGACCAACGCTCCTGCTCCCGTATTCCCCAGTTCCAAACCCTGTTCCAGCAGTGGGGCTGGGCAGGGTGTGGGGTGACACATGGGGTGACACATTCCTGCTGGGATGGTGATGATCCTGCCCCGGGAAACCCTTCCCAGTGCCTTAGAGGGGCTCCAGGAGAGCTGGAGAGGGGCTCGGGACAAGGGTTGGAGGGACAGGACACAGGGAATGGATTCCCACTGGGAAAAGGGAGATTGGGGTGGGATGTTGGGAAGAAATTCTTCTTGTGGGGGTTGTCCCAGCCCTGGGCTCAGGTCTCCTGGATGGATTGGGATGTGTGGGATGGACTGGGATGTGTGGGATGGACTGGGATGTGTGGGATGGATTGGGATGTGTGGGATGGATTGGGATGTGTGGGATGGATTGGGAAGGATTGGGATGGACTGGGATGGACTGGGATGGATTGGGATGTGTGGGATGGATTGGGATGGACTGGGATGGATTGGGATGGATTGGGATGTGTGGGATGGATTGGGATGGACTGGGATGGATTGGGATGGATTGGGATGTGTGGGATGGATTGGGATGGACTGGGATGGATTGGGATGTGTGGGATGGATTGGGATGGACTGGGATGGATTGGGATGGACTGGGATGGATTGGGAAGGATTGGGATGGACTGGGATGGATTGGGATGTGTGGGATGGACTGGGATGTGTGGGATGGACTGGGATGGACTGGGATGGATTGGGAAGGATTGGGATGTGTGGGATGGATTGGGATGGATTGGGATGTGTGGGATGGATTGGGATGGACTGGAATGGACTGGGATGGACTGGGATGTGTGGGGTGGATTGGGATGGATTGGGATGGACTGGGATGGATTGGGATGTGGGATGGATTGGGATGGACTGGGATGGACTGGGATGGATTGGGATGTGGGATGGATTGGGATGGACTGGGATGGACTGGGATGGATTGGGATGTGGGATGGACTGGGATGGACTGGGATGGACTGGGATGGATTGGGATGGACTGGGATGGATTGGGATGTGTGGGATGGATTGGGATGGATTGGGATGGACTGGGATGGACTGGGATGGACTGGGATGGATTGGGATGGACTGGGATGGACTGGGATGGACTGGGATGGACTGGGATGGATTGGGATGGACTGGGATGTGTGGGATGGACTGGGATGGATTGGGATGGATTGGGATGGACTGGGATGGACTGGGATGGATTGGGATGGACTGGGATGGATTGGGATGTGTGGGATGGATTGGGATGGATTGGGATGGATTGGGATGGATTGGGATGGACTGGGATGGACTGGGATGGATTGGGATATGTGGGATGGACTGGGATGGATTGGGATGGATTGGGATGGATTGGGATGGACTGGGATGGACTGGGATGGATTGGGATGGACTGGGATGGACTGGGATGGATTGGGATGGACTGGGATGGATTGGGATGTGTGGGATGGACTGGGATGGACTGGGATGGATTGGGATGGACTGGGATGGACTGGGATGGACTGGGATGGACTGGGATGGATTGGGATGTGTGGGATGGATTGGGATGGATTGGGATGGATTGGGATGGACTGGGATGGACTGGGATGGATTGGGATGGACTGGGATGGATTGGGATGGACTGGGATGGACTGGGATGGACTGGGATGGATTGGGATGTGTCCCCTGGCACTGGGATGGACTGGGATGTGTGTCCTGGTGTTGGGATGGATTGGGATGTGTGGGATGGATTGGGATGGACTGGGATGGATTGGGATGTGTGGGATGGACTGGGATGGATTGGGATGGACTGGGATGGACTGGGATGGACTGGGATGGATTGGGATGGATTGGGATGGACTGGGATGGACTGGGATGGACTGGGATGGACTGGGATGGATTGGGATGGACTGGGATGGACTGGGATGGACTGGGATGGACTGGGATGGACTGGGATGGACTGGGATGGATTGGGATGGACTGGGATGGACTGGGATGGATTGGGATGGACTGGGATGGATTGGGATGTGTGGGATGGACTGGGATGGACTGGGATGGATTGGGATGGACTGGGATGGACTGGGATGGATTGGGATGGACTGGGATGGACTGGGATGGATTGGGATGGACTGGGATGGACTGGGATGGACTGGGATGTGTGGGATGGACTGGGATGGACTGGGATGGATTGGGATGGACTGGGATGGACTGGGATGGATTGGGATGTGTGGGATGGATTGGGATGGATTGGGATGGACTGGGATGGATTGGGATGGACTGGGATGGACTGGGATGGACTGGGATGGACTGGGATGGACTGGGATGGATTGGGATGGACTGGGATGGACTGGGATGTGTGGGATGGACTGGGATGGATTGGGATGGACTGGGATGGACTGGGATGGACTGGGATGGACTGGGATGGACTGGGATGTGTCTCCTGGCAGGTGGATGCAGCGCTGGGTGCTGAGGAGATGGTGGAGACTCTGACAGAGAGAAACCTGGATCTGGAGGAGAAGGTCCGGGAGCTGCGTGAGACCGTCGGGGACCTGGTAAGGCGGAACTCCCTGGGATGACAGCTGCTCCAGGGGCCAGGACGGGGATCTGCAGAGCCAGAGGGATTTTGGGAAGCTCTCCGGAGCGCTGGGACACGTCTGAGCCGCACGGCGTGGCTTTGTCCCCGCAGGAAGCCATGAACGAGATGAACGACGAGCTGCAGGAGAACGCGCGGGAGACGGAGCTGGAGCTGCGGGAGCAGCTGGACATGGCCACGGCGCGCGTGCGCGAGGCCGAGAAGCGCGTGGAGGCCGCCCAGGAGACCGTGGCCGACTACCAGCAGACCATCAAAAAGTACCGGGAGCTCACGGCTCACCTGCAGGTGACAGCTCCAGCTCCTCCTGGAGCTCAGCCCGCGGCCAGGAGAGCCAGAGGGAGCATCCCATGGGAATGTCCTGTGGAGCTGGGCACGGCAGGACACGGCTTGGGGCTGGGTGGGTTCCTCGTGGAGCTTCCGCGGGGCCCCTCCCACTGCCTCGTCCTGCAGAGAGCTGGGAATGTCCAGCCTGCAGAAGGGAAGGCTTCAAGGAGACCTCAGAGCCCTTCCCAGTGCCTTAAAGGGGCTCCCAGGAAAGCTGGAGAGGGACTTGGGACAAGGGTTGGAGGGACAGGACGCAGGGAATGGCTTCCCACTGGGAAAAGGGAGATTTAGATGGGATATTGGGAAAAAATTCTTCCCTGTGGGGGTTGTCCCAGCCCTGGGCTCAGGTCTTGATTCAGGGGAATGAACCTGTGGATATTGACACTTGGTGCCTCTCCCTCCCCTGTGCCTGCTCGGGGTGTTGCCCCCCAGGAGGAGGTGTGGGGAGGGGCTGGGGGTCCCTGAGCTCCATGTCCCCGTGTCCCTGTGGCCAGGACGTGAACCGGGAGCTGATGAGCCAGCAGGAAGCGTCTGCCGAGAAGCAGCAGCAGCCGCCCCCCGAAATGTTCGACTTCAAGATCAAATTTGCAGAGACGAAAGCCCACGCCAAGGTAGGGCCAGCAGGAGACGTGGATGGGCTCATCCACGCCCTGGGACGGGCTCCAGGGTATTCCCAGGGTTGTGGCTGCCCCTGGATCCCTGGAAGTGTCCAAAGCCAGGCTGGACAGGGCTGGGAGCACCCTGGGATGGTGGGAGCTGTCCCTGCCCCTGGATGGGGTGGAATGGGATGGGCTTTAAGGTCCTGCCAACCCAAACCATTCCATGATTTTGGAGCCAGGCTGGGAAGAGCCAGGAATTCAGGAATTCACCTGGAGAAGGGAAGGCTCTGGGGAGAGCTCAGAGCCCCTTCCAGAGCCTAAAGGGGCTCCAGGAGATCTGGAGAGGGACTGGGGACAAGGGAATGGCACTCCAGGACACAGGGAAAGGCTTCCCACTGCCAGAGGGCAGGGTTAGACGGGATATTGGGAAGGAATTGTTCCCTGTGAGGGTGGGGAGGTCCTGGAATGGATTTCCCAGAGAACCTCTGGCTACCCCATCCCTGGAGGTGTCCAAACCCAGGCTGGAGCACCCTGGGACAGTGGGAGGTATCCCCGCCCATGGCAGGGGGTGGCAGTGGGTGCACTGGGAGATCCCAGATTCTCCAAGGAGCAGAATTCCATGATTTTCTACCCCCCCTGAGCGGCTCTGGGTGTCTCCTCAGGCCATCGAGATGGAGCTGCGGCAGATGGAAGTGCAGCAGGCCAACCGCCACGTGTCCCTCCTCACCTCCTTCATGCCCGACAGCTTCCTGCGGCACGGCGGCGACCACGACTGCGTCCTGGTGCTGCTGCTCATCCCACGCCTCATCTGCAAGGTGGGACAGCCTGGGGAGAACCTGGGATGGGAAACAGCACCTCAGTCCCCGGGGGAACTGAGGATTTGGGGTGTTTGCTGCTGGAGGAGCTCCCCAATGTTTTTGAGTGACTGGAGTTGCCATCCCTGGAGGGGTTCAGGTGGGATATTGGGAAAATTCCTTCTGGAGAGGGGTGTCCAGCCCTGGCACAGCTGCTGGGGACAGTGGTGGAGTCCCCATCCCCGGGGGGATTTAACAGCTCTGTGGATGTGGCACTTGGGGACAGGGTCAGTGGCGGTGCTGGGGGAACAGCTGGACTCGATGGTCTTAAAGGGACTTTCCCAACCTAAATAATTCCATGATCCCAGGATTATCAAGTGCTCTGGGAGAAGGGAAGGGGAGGAAGCCGCCAGGGGCGGTCACTTAGCAAGGACAGGTCACTCTTTGGAGGTGCAGGGGCTGTCAGCCCTGGCTCAGCGGGACAGAGCAGGCAAGCATGGAACGCCCTGAAGGATTTCCGTGTCTCCTCCAGGCCGAGCTGATCAGCAAACAGGCGCAGGAGAGGTTCGAGCTGAGCGAGAGCTGCGCCGAGCGGGCGGGGCTGCGAGGAGCCCCGGGCGAGCAGCTCAGCTTCGCCGCTGGCCTCGTCTATTCCCTGAGCCTGCTCCAGGCCACGCTCCACAAATACGAGCAGTGAGTCCCCGCCCTTCCCTCCCTCTGCCGGCCGAATTGCAGGGATTCGGGGAGCCGGGCTGGGAAAAGGTGCTGGGATGGTTTTTGTCGCCTTGCCGTGGGGTTGTTTCTCTGTGATCCTCCCTGTGTGTTTTTCCCAAGGGATGACGTGGGAAGGGATTCTGGGAGCTGGGCTGGGAAAAAGCAGTGGGATCCCTTTCTCCATGACCTGTCTGTGTCCTTCCCAAGAGATCACACGGGATTTTGGGAGCTGGGATGGGAAAAAAGCAGTGGGATCCCTCTTTCCATGACCTGTCTGTGTCCTTCCCAAGAGATCACACGGGATTTTGGGAGCTGGGATGGGAAAAAAGCAGTGGGATGTGTTTATCCATGACCTCTGTGTGTCCTTCCCAAAAGATCACACGGGATTTTGGGAGTTGGGATGGGAAAAAAGCAGTGGGATGTGTTTATCCATGACCTCTGTGTGTCCTTCCCAAAAGATCACACGGGATTTTGGGAGTTGGGATGGGAAAAAAGCAGTGGGATGTGTTTATCCATGACCTCTGTGTGTCCTTCCCAAAAGATCACATGGGATTGTGGGAGCTGGGCTGGAAAAAAGCAGTGGGATCCCTCTCTCCATGACCTGTCTGTGTCCTTCCCAAGAGATCACACAGGATTTTGGGAGCCGGGCTAGAAAAGAGCAGCGGGATCCCTTTATTCCCTTGGGAGGATCCCCTTCCTTGTGACTTCTGTCTGTCCTTCCCCAAAGATCACGTGGGATTCTGGGAGCTGGGATGGGAAAAAAGCAGTGACCGTGACCTCTTTGTGTCCCTCTCAAAAGGGTGATATGGGAAGGGATTTTGGGAGCCGGGCTAGAAAGACCCAGCAGAATCCCCTTATTTCCTTGTGAGGATCCCCTTCTCCATGGCCTGTCTGTGTCCTTCCCGAGAGGTGACACGGGAAGGGATTTTGGGAGCCAGGCTAGAAAAGGAGGATGAGTTCTCCTCCTCAAGAGGTGACACCTGAAGGAATTTTGGGATCCAGGCTACAGAGAAGCAGCAGGATCCCCTCATTCCCTTATTCCCATCTCCGTGACCCTCCCGGTGTTCCCCTGGGCCTGCAGCACCACCCAGCTCACGGCTGTGTCCCTGTCCCCAGGCCAGCAGCGCCTCAGGGCTCCGCTTTCCCGTGTCCAGCCCCTTGTCCCTGTCCCCTCAGGGCCCTGAACCGCTGCAGTGTGGAGGTGTACAAGAAGGTGGGGACCCTGTACCCCGAGATGAGCGTCCACGAGCGCTCCCTGGACTTCCTGATCGAGCTGCTCCACAAGGACCAGCTGGACGAGACCGTCAACGTGGAGCCGCTCACCAAAGCCATCAAGTACTACCAGGTGGGGCTGGGGGTGACCCTGGGGACAGGTGAAAATCTGGGATGGAGCTCCTTTTGGCAGCCCTTTCCTTTGGGTGTGTGCCCTGAGGATGGATCCTCCTGATCCCCGGAGGATCCCGTCCCACATTCCTTCACCTGTGGAATTAAGCACCGCCAGCTCTTTTGGGGCACTGTTGTTACTTCCATTTAAAAAAAAAAAAAATGTCCCAAATCCTCACAATTTGGGGGTTTTTTTTTTTTGAGCATTCCCACGTTGGATTTTTCCACGTGTGCTGCGGATGCTGATCCTGCCATTCCCACAGCACCTGTACAGCATCCACCTGGCCGAGCAGGCTGAGGACTGCACCCTGCAGCTGGCCGACCACATCAAGGTGAGCGGGGACAGCCCTGCCCCGAGCCCTCTTTTCCACCTCTGTGTCCCCCAGGATCCCTGCAGCCACCCCCCCGAGCGGCCACGCCTCCCCAGCGGTGGCACCGGGCCCAGGGGACACGGGGGTGAGGAGAGCAGGGATGGGAGTGCGGAGACCCTCGTGTCTCAGGGTTGTATCCCGGGCTTCCCAGTGTCCTGCCTGACCGCTTTCCCTGCTCCTGAAAATCCTGGGGTGGTGGCAGGGTCCATCCTGGAATTCCTGGGACTGGATGAGTGTGGCCCGGGAGCCCTCCTGTCCCTGTCCCCGTGCTGAGGGTCCCTGTGCCTGTGCCCGCAGTTCACCCAGAGTGCCTTGGACTGCATGGGGGTGGAGGTGTGCCGGCTGCGGGCCTTCCTCCAGGTAGGATCTTCCTCCAGGTAGGATCTTCCTCCAGGTAGGATCTTCCTCCAGGTGGCACCTGCCAGGATGGCTGGGCACGTGCCACCTTCCTGCTGTCCCCGTGTCCCTCTGTCTGAGGTCCTCTAAAGTCCCTCTCTCTCCTCATGTCCCTCTGAGCTTCCTCTCTGTCCCTGTGTCTGTCAGAGCTCCTTCTGTGTCCCTGTGTACCTCTGTGTCCCTCTGAGGTTCCTCCATGTCCCTCTCTGTGTCCCCGTGTCACTCTGAGGTCCCTCTGAGTCCCCCTTTGTCCCTGTGTCTGTCAAAGCTCCCTCTGTGTCCTCATGGCCCTCTGAGGTTCCTCTGTCCCCGTGTCCCTCTGAGGTCCCTCTGTGTCCCCCTGTCCCTCTGAGCTCCCCATGTGTCCCCATGTCCCTCTGTGTCCCCATGTCCCTCTGTGTCCCCATGTCCCTCTGTGTCCCCGTGTCCCTCTGTGTCCCTCTGAGGTCCCTCTGTGTCCCCATGTCCCTCTGTGTCCCCATGTCCCTCTGTGTCCCCGTGTCCCTCTGTGTCCCCATGTCCCTCTGAGGTCCCTCTGTGTCCCCATGTCCCTCTGTGTCCCCATGTCCCTCTATGTCCCCATGTCCCTCTGAGGTCCCTCTGTGTCCCCATGTCCCTCTGTGTCCCCGTGTCCCTCTGTGTCCCCGTGTCCCTCTGAGGTCCCTCTGTGTCCCCATGTCCCTCTGTGTCCCCGTGTCCCTCTGTGTCCCCATGTCCCTCTGTGTCCCCGTGTCCCTCTGTGTCCCCGTGTCCCTCTGTGTCCCCGTGTCCCTCTGAGGTCCCTGTGTGTCCCCAGGCCGGGCAGGAGGCGGCAGACCTGGCCATCCTGCTCAAGGACCTGGAGACGTCCTGCAGCGACATCCGCCAGTTCTGCAAGAAGATCCGGCGCCGCATGCCGGGCACGGACGCGCCGGGAATTCCCGCGGCCCTGGGCTTCGGAGCGCAGGTCAGCGGGGCAGGGACACCCTCAGGCACGGGCTGGGAGCTGTGGGATGCGCTGGGAATGCAGAGGGAAGTGAGCTGGGATCGTGGAATCAGGCGCTGGTTTAGGTTGGAAAATCCCTCGGAGATCCCTGAGTCCAGCCCCAGCTCCAGCACTGCCAGGGCCATCACTGACTGTCCCCAACTGCCACATCCGTGGATGTCAAATCCCCCCAGGGGTGGGGACTCCCCCCTGCCCAGGAGGAATTTTCCCGATCTCCAGTTTGGCCCAGCCTGAGGCCGTTCCCTCTCCTCCTGTCCCTGTTCCCTGGCTGTCCCCTCCTGGCAGCAGAGCCACAAGGGCCCCCTGAGCCTCCTTTGCTTCAGGCTGGGCCCCTTCCCCAGCTCCCTCAGCCCCTCCTGGGGTTCCAGACCTTCCCCAGCTCCCTCAGCCCCTCCTGGGGCTCCAGACCTTCCCCAGCTCCCTCAGCCCCTCCTGGAGGAGTCACAATGGATGTGGCATCTGGATTTTCCATTCCCACCTCGCCTGGAGACCTGGATTCACACCCAGGACCTATTTCCCTCCATCTTCCCGTTATTTCCCCCAATCCCAGTGACCATCCCGGGGCGGGATTCCAGGCTCCCACTCCCGCTGATCCCTCTCTGTCCCTGCAGGTGTCGGACACGCTGCTGGAATGCCGGAAGCACCTGACGTGGGTGGTGGCCGTGCTGCAGGAGGTGGCGGCGGCCGGGGCGCAGCTGATCGCGCCGCTGGCCGAGAACGAGGGGCTGCCGGCCCCACGCCTCGAGGAGCTGGCCTTCAAAGTCAGCGAGCAGGTGGGACATCTTTCCTTTCCTTTTTTCCTTTCCTTTCCTTTCCTTTCCTTTCCTTTCCTTTCCTTTCCTTTCCTTTCCTTTCCTTTCCTTTCCTTTCCTTTCCTTTCCTTTCCTTTCCTTTCCTTTCCTTTCCTTTCCTTTCCTTTCCTTTCCTTTCCTTTCCTTTCCTTTCCTTTCCTTTCCTCTTCCGCACTTTCCTTTCCTTTCCTTTCCTTTCTTTTCTCTTTCCTTTCTTTCCTTTCCGCATTTCCTTTCCTTTCTTCTTTCCTAGCACCTTTCCTTTCCGCACCTTTCTTCGAACCTATTTCCTTTCCCTTTCCGCTTTCCTTTTATTTCCTTTCCGAACTTTCCTTTCCGCACCTTTCTCCTTTTTCAGCACCTTTTCCTTTCCTTTCCGCACCTTTTTTCAGCATCCTTTCAGCACCTTTCCCTTTTTCACCTTTTCCGTCTGATTCGCTCTTTCCTTTCTTCCCTTTCGCATCCCTTTCCCTTTCGCACCGTTTCCTTTCGCACCTTTTCCTTTCCTTCCGCCACCTGTCGCACCTTCCCTTCTGCCCTTCCCTTCCCTTCTGCTCTTCCCTTCCCTTCACTTCCCTTTCCCTTTCCCTTCTTCCCAGTCCCTTCCTTACCTTCCCGTTACTTTCCCTTCCTTCCCTTCCCTTACCTTCCCTTCCCTTCCTTCCCTTCCCTTCCCTTCCCTTTCCCTTTCCCTTCCCTTTCCTTCTTTCTTCCTTCCCTTCCTTCCCTTCCCTTCCCTTCCCTTCCCTTCCCGTCCTTCCCGTCCCTTCACTTCCCTTTCCGCCGTTCCCTTTCCCCTTTCCCCTTTTCCCCCTTCCCCTTTCCCCCTTCCCCCTTTCCCCTTCCCCCTTCCCCCTTCCCCCTTTCCCCTTTCCCCTTTCCCCTTTCCCCCGTTCCACAGCAGGGAATGATCGTGGGGAATTCTTGTAGAGAGAGGAATCGTTTTCTCCAGGCTGAGCCCCCTCAGCTCTGCAGAGCCTTTCCCACCTTTCCCTGGACACGGTGGATGTGGTGTCCCGGATTTCTGCAGGTTTTGGTGTGACTGTGGTGAAGGACAAGGCGTGGGCTCTGTGCTCATCGTCCAGCCCCGTTTGCTGTGCTTTGATTGGTGTGTGTGGAATATTTTGTATTTTGTTGGTTGGATTCGTTGATGGAAGTGAAGGTTTTGTGTCGGATGTGGATTTTAAGGGTGATTCTTGAATATTAGAGGGACATCCTTAACCATCACAGGGACATTGTCACCATCAAAAGAACATTTTAACCATCAGAGAGGAACATTTTAACCATCAGAGAGGAACATTTTAACCATCAGAGAGGAACATTTTAACCATCAGAGAGGAACATTTACACCATCAGAGAGGAACATTTTAACCATCACAGGGACATTTTAACCATCTCTGGGACATTTTCACCATCTCTGGGACATTTTCACCATCACAGGGACATTTTAACCATCTCTGGGACATTTACACCATCAGAGAGGGACATTTTAACCATCAGAGAGGGACATTTTCACCATCACAGGAACATTTACACCATCAGAGGGACATTTTCACCATCTCTGGGACATTTTCACCATCAGAAGGAAACTCCAGTTGTGTGATGTGGGTCGGTGGGCCTGGCCCAGAGCCACCACCCACGTCCTTGCCATCCTTGCCAGATTTACGGCTCCCAGGGCATCAATCCCTACGAGTGCCTGCGCCAGTCCTGCAGCATCCTCATGGCCACCATGAACAAGATGGCCACGGCCATGCAGGAGGGCGAGTACGACGCCGACCGCCCGCAGAGCAAGGTGGGCTGGGCTCTCTGGGTGACCAGGACAGGGATTTGGGGAGATTTGGGGAGCTGTGGTGTCTGGGATTCCTCCTGAAATCCCGACTGTCCCTCTGGTGCAGCCCACGCCGCCGGCGGAGCTCCGGGCGGCCGCGCTCCGGGCGGAGATCACGGATGCCGAGGGGCTGGGGCTGAAGCTGGAGGACAGGGAGACGGTCATTAAGGAGCTGAAGAAGTCCCTCAAGATCAAGGTGAGGTGTTCCTCGCTGATCCCTGCTTTCCTGGCTGCTCCTCACCCATCCCTGCTGGTCCCTCACCCATCCCTGCCTCCTCACCAATCCCTGCCTCTTCCTCACCAATCCCTGCCTCTTCCTCATCAATCCCTGCCTGTCCTGCATCAATCCCTGCCTGTCCTTCATCAATCCCTGCCTGTCCTTCATCAATCCCTGCCTCCTCATCGATTCCTGCCTCTTCCTCACCAATCCCTGCCTCCTCCTCATCGATCCCTGCCTGTCCTTCATCAAACCCTGCCTCCTCCTCATCACTCCCAGCCTCTTCCTCACCCATCCCAGCCTCTTCCTCATCAGTCCCTGCCTGTTCCCCACCCATCCCAGCCTGTTCCCCACCCATCCCCACCTTCCTGCCAGCTGTGGGATTCAGCTCCACGCTCCTGGTGCCTCCCTGCCTGCGGAGATGCCGATCCCAAGCCCCATCCAGATCTCCTGGGGATGTTTTTCCCGTGGGCAGGGAGGTGCTGCCACCCAGACCTCGCCCCTGCCGTGTTGTGGGGTGCTCAGGGCGGGAGCTGGGAGCTGTTTTGGGCTCCAGCCGCGGGTGCTGGTGATTTGGGGGGCTCTCCCAGCTCCCTGCTTCCCTCCCTGCCGCTCCAGGGCGAGGAGCTCAGCGAGGCCAACGTGCGGCTCAGCCTCCTGGAGAAGAAGCTGGACAGCGCCTCCAAGGACGCGGATGACCGCGTGGAGAAGATCCAGACCAAGCTGGACGAGACCCAGACGCTGCTCAAAAAGAAGGAGAAGTAAGTTTGGAACGGGGCTGGGGGTGTGAAGCTGGGGGAGCTCATCCAGAGGAAGCCACAGAGCTGCTCCAAGAGCTGGAGCCAGGCTGGGAGAGCTGGGAATGTTCCCCTGGAGAAGGGAAAATTCCAGGGAATGCTGAGAGTCCCTGCAGGGGCTCCAGGAGAGCTGGAGACAAGGATAAGGGATCCTGGCCTCACACACCCCTCCCTCCGTGTGCTCTTCCCAGGGAGTTTGAGGAGACCATGGACGCTCTCCAGGCTGACATCGACCAGCTGGAGTCGGAGAAGGTGGAGCTGAAGCAGCGCCTGAACAACCAGTCCAAGCGGACGATCGAGGGGCTGCGGGGGTCCCCGGCCTCGGGCGTGGCCTCCATCGTGTCCGGCATCGCCGGAGGTGAGCGGGGACAGCTCACCAGGAGCTCCAGGGGTGCTGTGGGATGGGAATTTGGGAATGGTGCTCCCCACGGCAGCTGCTGGCTCTCCCGGAGCCACAGCCTCTCCCGTATTCCCAGTCCTGGCTCCCAGGGATGTTGCTGGAATGTTGCGTTGCCAAAGGAGCAGCCCCAGGGGTCCTGCCTGGGTCACTCCCAGCTGCTGGGAATGGGCTCAGTCCCAGATGTGGCCCTGGGGTCCCGGAGCTGCTCCAGCCACGGCTCCTCTCCCGCCCAATCCGGGGCTTTAATCCCGATTTCTCTTGTCTCTCCCGGCCTCTCTCCCTGTGCTGCAGAGGAACAGCAGCGAGGTACGGACACACCCTGCATGCAGCCCCCAGAGCATGGCGGGGAAACCAAATCCCAGGACACCCAAAGCCTGGGATCCGCCTGGGAAGGGAGGGATGAGCACGGAATTGTGGTGGATGTGGATTGGGGTGACCTGGAGAGCCTTGGGAAGGGGCACTGGGAGCTGCTGGGAGCTCTGGGGAGGTGCCAGGTGTTGGTGCCAGTGCACTGTGTCCCCATATCCCCATGTCCCTGTGTCCCCATGTCCCCATGTCCCCGTGTCCCTGTGTCCCCGTGTCCCCATGTCCCCGTGTCCCCATGTCCCCATGTCCCCTGGGGGCTGGCAGTGCTGACACCGGTGTCCCTCGGCAGGTGTCGGTGCCGGGCAGGTGCCGGGAGGCGGCTCCGGCCCGGTCCAGGTGAAGGATTCCCCCCTCCTGCTGCAGCAGATCGACGCCCTGCAGCTCTCCCTGAAACACCTCAAGAACGAGAACAACCTGCTCAAGGTCGGGGGGAGTGTGGGATGGGATCCCTGTGGGATCTGTGTGGGATCTGTGATCCCTGTGGGATCCCTGTGTGATCCCTGTGTGATCCCTGTGTGATCCCTGTGGGATGAGCTGGAGACCAGGCTCTGATCTGGAGGGCTCCAGGGGAGTGAGCTGAGAGCAGCACTGGGGTCTGGGGGTGCTGCTGGAGCTGGGGGTGCTGGGGGTGCTGGTGGTGCTGGGGGTACTGGTGGAGCTGCTGGAGCTCGGGGTGCTGGTGGAACTGGGGGTGCTGGTGGAACTGGGGGTGCTGGTGGAGCTGGGGGTACTGGTGACGTCCCTGCCAGCCCCGGTCCCCTCGGTCCAGACACTGCTGGCACCACCTGATTGATCGATTAATTGATCAACTGATTGATCGATTGATGAACACCCCATGGGGCACAGCAGCCGACAATCCAATTAACCAACCATTATAACAGATATTAATTGATGGATGAGATGGAGCAGCTCCTTAACATCCCCAATCCAGTCCCACCACCATCCCCGTGTCACTTCCCTATTCCCACCCCTTCCAGAGTGTTCTATCCCGTTTTTATCCCGTTTCCCACCGGCCCCTCCTCCGCGGTGCCGTTTCCCGGCGTTCCCTGACTGTTTTCCGGTGGATCCCAGGGTGCCCAGCTGAGGATGGAGCTGGCCAGCCTGGCCCCGCTGCAGGTGCCGCGGGTGGCGCGGGAGCGGCCGGGCGAGGGGCTGCCCACGCAGAGCCTGTACCGCAAAACCTCGCAGCTGCTGGAGACCCTCTACCAGCTCAGCGCCAACGCCAAGGTGCTGGACATGAGGCACAGCAAATCCAGTAGGTGCTACACAAACCCTCCTGGGGATTGGGGCTGTGGCACCTCTGAGGGGAGGGGTCTGCTCTCTTTGGGGTGTGTGGGTTGAGGGGGACAGCTCTGTGTCCCCAGCCCTGTCGCACTCAGGGCCATCGGTGTGCCGGGGACGGGGCTCAGTGTCCAGGGCTGCTCTGGGGGGGCTCAGCCTCTCCCTGCTGGGGAGCCCCCAAAGCCCTGAAATCCCCCTGGTGCTGATCCAAGGTCAGACCTTCCCCAAAACCCTCCTGGTACCAACCTGAGATGGTAAAAACTCCCCAAAACCACCTGGTACCAACCTGAGGAGGTAAAAACCCCCCAAAACCCTCCTGGTACCAACCTGAGGAGACCAAACCTTCCCCAAAACCCTCCTGGTACCAACCTGAGGAGGTAAAAACTCCCCAAAACCACATGGTACCCACCTGAGACAGTAAAAACCCCCCCAAAACCCTCCTGGTACCAACCTGAGGAGGTAAAAACTCCCCAAAACCACATGGTACCCACCTGAGACAGTAAAAACCCCCCTAAAACCCACCTGGTACCACCCTGAGGAGGTCAAAGCCCCCCAAAGCCCGAGGGGGTCCCGGCTGTGTCCGTGTCCCCCCACCCACCCCTCCGTTCCCCTGTCCGCAGCGAGGAGCTCGTCGGCGCGGCTGCTGGAGCAGACAGCCCGGCTCTGCGCCCTCAAGAACTCCATCGAAGCCCTGAAGGTGAGGAGGGGTCTTCCCGGGGGTGGGGGACCTGGTGGGACCCCCAGCCCAGCCCTCCAGACTGGGGTTGGTGGCACCTGGTGGCAGTGAGGGGACAAGGTGCCACCCGTTCCCGTTCCCCTCCCAGAACAGTTGGGTTTGACCCCTCTGCCCTGTGCCCAGGGTGGGCGAGGGGCTCTGGGGGGCTCTGGGGGTGGGTGAGGGGCTCTGGGGGGTGGGCGAGGGGCTCTGGGGGGCTCTGGGGGTCCCCACGGGGTGGGTTTTGGGGTGACCTCGCTGTGCCCCCCAGGACGACACGCTGAGGGAGATGGTGCAGCAGCAGCCGGGCGCTGGCGTCTCCTCCACCTTCGGCACCTTCCCATCCTCTTCCTTCCTGAAGGTGAGACCCCCATCCCCAGGGACCCCCGGCTCCAAGGGACCCCAATCCCGAGGAATCCGCAGCCTTGAGGGACCTCAGCCCCAAAGGAGTCCCCCAATCTCGAGGGACCCCCATTCCTGAGGGAACCCCGATACCAAGAGACACCAGTCACAAAAAACCCCATTCCTGAGGGCCCCCCAATTCCGAGGGACCCCAACCACAAGAAATTCCCAATCCCGAGGGACCCCAACCACAAGAAATTCCCAATCCCGAGGGACCCCAATCAATCCCAAGGGACTCCTGTTCCTGATCCCAAATTTCCATGGATCTGCCGAACTCCAGCCCCGAGGGATCCCCCGTTCCCCAGGGATCTGACGGGTGAAACCCCCCCCCTTCAACAGCCACCTCTCCCCATCCCGGGGGACCCCGGGGGACACGGCGGGGACCCCGGCAGCGCGGGGGTGTGTTGGGGTCGCGCTGAGCGCGGCGCTGTCCCCGCAGGCCAAGCAGGAGCAGGCGCAGGGCCCGGCGCTGTGCGGGCGGGTGACGATCCCGTGCGCCCCGGGGCACGGCCAGGCGCACCGGCTGCTGCTCACCCCCGAGCTGCTCCAGCACCTCCGCCAGCACTTCGTGGCTTGAGCCGGCCCCGAGGGAGCCGAGCCCCGCCGTCCCCACCGCGGGAATCTCCGCTTTCCCCCCCAGCGCCCGCCCCGCTCGCGGCTGGAGCCGGAGCCGCTTCCCCCGGGGGGATCCGCGCCCCCCGCGCTGCTCTCGGACACTGCGGACCCCCCTCTCCCCCGGGACCCCCGCGGGGCCGGGGCTGCGGCCCCTCCGCGCTCCTCGCACCCAATAAAACACCCCTGGATCAGCTGCCTGGAGCTTCTGGAGCGGGGACACGGGAGGGGACACGGGGGGGACACGGAGAGGACACGGGAGGGACACGGGGGGGACACGGAGAGGACACGGGAGGGACACGGGGGGGACACGGGAAAGGGACACCGAGGGACACGGGAGGGACACGGAGGGGACACGGGAGGGGACACGGGAGGGGACGCTGGGGACTATAAAAAGGGACTGGGAGGGCACTGGGGGGTGACGGGAGGGGACCGAGAGAGCCCCAGGAAGGGACACGGGGACATTTGAGGGTCCCGGGGTGGCACCGCGGGGACATTTGGGGGTGGCGGGTCCCGGCACGTGCGGCCGCGCGCGCGCGCCAAACGGCGCGGGAAGGGGCGGGGCTGGGGCTCGTGCGCGCGGCTCCCATTGGTCAGCGCGCAGGAAAAGGCGGGAGGAAACGGCTTCTCCCGGCTCTGATTGGCAGCCGCAGCAGAGGGGGCGGGGTCAGCGCCTCCTCTGCCTGATTGGCTGCTGGGCGGGCCCATCGAGGGCGGCCCGCGGTGATTGGCGAAGGGCGCGGCGTAGTGGGCGCTGATTGGTGAAAGATGAAGGAGGCGGGGTTCCGGCGGGGACACGGCCTCATTTCCGGGCGGCGACGGCAGCGGGAGGGCGATGGTGAGCGAGGGCCGCGCCGGGGCCGCATCCGCCGCCATCGGGAGTTGGGGGGGAGCCGGGAGCCCCCTCGGGCCGCATCGGGACGCGCCGGGGCCGCAGGGAGGCCGGGGGAGCCGCGTGGAGCGGGGCCGGGCGCTGCGCGGGGGCGGCGGGCGCGGGGATGGGCGGGAGCCGCCGGTGCCGCCCCGCTGAGCGGAGCCCCCGGTGCCGCAGGTGCTGCTGCACGTGCTGTTCGAACATGCGGCCGGGTACGCGCTGTTCGCCGTGCGGGAGGTGGAGGAGATCGGGCTGCTGCTGCCGCAGGTACGGGCCCGGGAGCGGGGGGATGCGGGAGCGGCGGGGGAGGCCCGGGGGTGCCGGGGGGGAGCGGCCGCACCCCCGGGCTCGTTTCCCGTGCCCGGTGTGACCGGAGCCGCCCCGCAGGTGGAGGAGAGCGTCCTCACCCTGGGCAAGTTCCACAACGTGGTGAAGCTGGTGGCGTTCTCGCCGTTCCGCTCGGCGCAGAGCGCGCTGGAGAACATGAACGCCGTGTCCGAGGGTGAGCGCGGGACCGGGACCCCCGGAACCCCCCGGGACCCCCCCGGGCACCGCCCTGAGCCCTCCGTGTCCCGCAGGAGTCCTGCACGAGGACCTGCGGCTGCTGCTGGACACGGCGCTGCCCCCCAAGAGGAAGAAGGTGCTGCTGGGGGTGGGCGATGCCAAGATGGGCGCGGCCGTGCTGGAGGAGCTGGGGGTGCAGTGCCAGACCGGCGGCGTGGTGGCCGAGCTGATGCGCGGTGAGCGGGGACACGGGGGACGGCTCGCCTTGGACCGGCCGGCGTTTCCGCGAGGGGCGGCCCCGGGACAGCCCGTGCCGGCAGCTCGGTGTCCCCGCCCGGTGACCCCCGTGTCCCCGCAGGGATCCGGCTGCACTTCCCGGCGCTGGTCCGGGGCCTCACGGCGCAGTCGGCGGCCAAGGCCCAGCTGGGGCTCGGCCACAGCTACTCCCGGGCCAAGGTGAAGTTCAACGTGAACCGGGTGGACAACATGATCATCCAGTCCATCAGTCTGCTGGACCAGCTGGACAAGGACATCAACACCTTCTCCATGCGGGTCCGGTCAGTGGGGACGGAGCCGGGGTTTCGGGGGTTTTGGGGTCTCCCCTCCCCACGCTTACCGCAGGCGCCGCCGCTGCTCCGGCCGCCTGTACAGACCGGGGAGGGACAGCAGCTCCCCGAGAGCCACCGGCCGGGCCGCAGGGCCACGGCGTGGACCTGGGGGGACATTTGGGGACATTCGGGGTGGCCTGGGGACACGGGTGGCACCGGTGACAGCGTCCCGTCCCCGCAGGGAGTGGTACGGATATCACTTCCCCGAGCTGATCAAGATCGTCCCCGAGAACTCCATGTACTGCCGGGTGGCCAAATTCATCGGGAACCGCCGGGAGCTGAGCGAGGAGAGCCTGGAAGGGCTGGAGGAGATCGTCATGGACAGCGCCAAGGCCCAGACTATCCTGGAGGCCTCCCGCTCCTCCATGGGTGAGGGGGGCTCCAGGGGGGTTCCAGGGGCTCCAGGGGGGTTTCAGGGGGTTCCAGGGGCTCCAGGGGGGTCCCTGGGGCTCCAGGGGGGTTTCAGGGGCTCCAGGGGGGCTCCCAGGGGGGTTCCAGGGGCTCCCAGGGGGGTTCCAGGGGCTCCAGGGGGGTCCGGCCACGCGGTCGGCACCACCGCTCACCCCGTGCCACCCCGCAGGGATGGACATTTCCCCCCTGGACCTGATCAACATCGAGAGCTTCTCCCGCCGCGTCATCTCGCTGTCCGAGTACCGCAAGGGGCTGCAGGAGTACCTGCGCTCCAAGATGAGCCAGGTGGCCCCCAGCCTGTCGGCGCTCATCGGGGAGGTGGTGAGTGCAGTCCCCGGGGCGCCCCGCCGGCCGCGGACGTGATGTCAGAGTGAATCTGTCAATCCACTGAGCCGCCCTGCTGACGCTTCCACTGCTGATCCCGGCCTGTGGGGACTCCTCCGTGCGCCCTCGGGGGGTTCAGGGTCACCCCGAGCCCCCCCTGACCCGGTGCTGTCCCCCCCAGGTGGGCGCCCGCCTGATCTCGCACGCCGGCAGCCTCACCAACCTGGCCAAGTACCCGGCGTCCACGGTGCAGATCCTGGGCGCCGAGAAGGCCCTGTTCAGGTACGGCCGGGGGCTGGGGGGGGTCTGTGCGTGCTCGGGGGCTGCGTTCGGGGGGTCCTGACCCCCTCCATCCCCTCCCAGGGCGCTGAAGACGCGGGGGAACACCCCCAAGTACGGCCTCATCTTCCACTCCACCTTCATCGGGCGCGCGGCCGCCAAGAACAAGGGGCGGATCTCGCGCTACCTGGCCAACAAGTGCACCATCGCCTCGCGCATCGACTGCTTCTCGGGTGCGCCTGGGGGCTCCCCCGGGGGGCTCTGGGGGGCTCAGGGGGTGCAGACCGGGCGCTGTCACCCCCAGGGGGGCTCAGGGGGGGTTTGGGGGCACAGACCGGGCGCTGTCACCCCCGGGGGGCTCAGGGGGAGTCTGGGGGCAAAGACCAAGAGCTCTCACCCCCGGGGGGCTCAGGGGGTGCAGACCGGGCACTGTCACCCTCAGGGGGGCTCAGACCAGGCATTGTCACCCCCAGGGGGGCTCAGGGGGGGTTTGGGGGTGCAGACCGGGCGCTGTCACCCTCAGGGGGGGTTTGGGGGGCACAGACCGGGCGCTGTCACCCTCAGGGGGGTCTGGGGCAGCTCTGCCATGATGGGAATATTTTTCGTCAACAGCATCTCACGGTGTGTGAATGGTGACACCTCTGGGCTGAGCAGAGCACGGGGAGGTGGTTTTGGGGTGTTTTTGGGGGGTTTTGGGGTGTTTGGGGGTGCAGGGTGAGTGCTGAGCCCCTCCCCACAGAGGTCCCCACCAGTGTTTTCGGGGACAAGCTGCGGGAGCAGGTGGAGGAGCGCTTGGCCTTCTACGAGACCGGGGAACCACCCCGCAAGAACCTGGAGGTGATGAAGGAGGCGGTGGTGGAGGTGAGGAGGAAGAGGAGGGTGGGGATGCTGAGGGATGAAGGAGAGGGGTGAGGATGGGGGTGGTGCCAGGGGATGAAGATGATGGAGGTGAGGTATCGGGGGGGGGGATGAAGATTGTGAGCGGGAGGGGCTGGGACGATGGAGGATGGGGGGGAGGTGATGAAGGTGAGGGGCTGGGGGGATGAAGATGATGATGGTGATGTGCTGGGAGGATGATGAGGATGAAGATGATGACAGTGGTGAGGTGCTGGTGAAGATGATGAAGATGATGGTGAGGTGCTGGGGGATGAAGATGATGATGGTGAGGGTGAGGTGCTGGGGGTGATGGTGAAGATCATGATGATGATGATGGTGAGGTGCTGGGGGGATGATGAAGATGATGAAGATGATGATGGTGAGGTGCTGGGGGGATGATGAAGATGATGATGATGATGAGGTGCTGGGGGGATGATGAAGATGATGATGATGAGGTGCTGGGGGGATGATGAAGATGATGATGATGATGATGAGGTGCTGGGGGGACGAAGGCCAGGCCCGTGCCGGAGGTGATGTCACTGTGCCATCCTGACCCGCTGTGGAGGCCAAAGACTGATTTAATGAGTCTGATCCTGCCGGGCCGTGGCCGCGCCCCGGGAGCGTCCCCCGCTCACCCCCCGTGTCCCCAGGCCAGCGAGGTGGTGGCTGAGGTGAGGAGGAGGCAGGAGAAGAAGGAGAAGAAGAGGAAGAAGAGGGAGAAGCGGCGGCTGGAGGCCCTGGCAGCGGCTGCCGAGGAGCCGGCAGAGAACTCGGTGATGGAGACAGAGGTGAGGGGGTGGGGAGACCCTTGGGGGGCTGGGGAGGTGTTGGGGGGCCCACGGGGGGAGGGGGAGGATGGGGAGACCCTTGGGGGGCTGGGGAGGTGTTGGGGGGCCCACGAGGGGAGGGGGATGGGGAGGATGGGGAGACCCTTGGGGGGCTGGGGAGGTGTTGGGGGGCCCACGGGGGGAGGGGGATGGGGCAGAGCTGACGGGGGCTCCCCCCAGGAGAACGATGTGGGCACCAAGAAGAAGAAGAAAAAGAAGAAGCAGCAGGAGGAGTCGGAGCCGGAGGAGAACGGGGTGGAGGAGGAAGAGGAGGAGGAGGAGCCACTGCCTAAGAAGAAAAGGAAAATCACGGTGGAGCCCGAGGAGGAGGAGGAGGAGGAAGAAAAGAAGAAGAAAAAGAAGAAGAAGAAGAAGGCAGCAGCTCGGGACTCGGAGGAGGATTAGCGAGCTGAGCACATGGACTGACAGACTGACAGACGCTCCTGAGGTGTCCCCAGCACCTGGAACTTGTCACAGCCTCTGGTGGCCTGGCTGATCTCTCTGGTGGCCTGGCTGATCTCTCTGGTGGCCTGGCCGATCCCTCTGGTGGCCTGGCTGATCCCTCTGGTGGCCTGGCCGATCCCTCTGGTGGCCTGGCCGATCCCTCTGGTGGCCTGGCTGATCCCTCTGGTGGTCTGGCCGATCCCTCTGGCCACCGGCAGCCCCCGGACTGTGCCTCACACAGCGGAACTGCCAACCCCCGGCCCTGCACGGGGGGCTGGGGCTGCACGGGGGTCCCCAGGCTGGGTCCCCTTCCTCAGGGACCTGGGGCTGTCCCCAGCCATGTCCCCGGGCTGTGTCCCCTTTCCCTGGGGCCCTGGGGCTGTGTCCCCATTCTTGGGGCCCTGGGGCTGTCCCCAAGCCGTGTCCCCTTTCCCTGGGGCTGTCCCCAGCCGTGTCCCCACCCCTGGCTGTGCCCCAAACCCCAATAAAGGGCTGTGAGGTTGTTGCTGATCGCTCCTGTCCTGCTCCGGGGCCGGGGGTGGCAGGCTGTCCCCAGCGGGGTCACCCTGTCACCGGCAGCCTGCCCGGGCCGAGGGACACGACGGCAGCAGCACGGTCACACGCCTGAGGCCACTTTATTGGAGTCGGCGGGGCTGGGGCCACTAAACCTCCAGGGCATCTATCACGGCCTGGGTGAAATCCAGGGAGGTGGAGTAGCCCCCCATGTCCGCCGTGCGCACCTGCAAGGAGACGGGAGGTTAGGGACAGCGGGGACAGCGGGGTCACCTCCCGCTCCCCGGAGCCCTCTGCGCCCCCACAATCGTCCCCTGTGCCCTGGGGACGCGCGGTCCTGCTCGTGGCGCTGCCACCCCCGGCCAGCACCCCGAACTGTCCCCGAGGGAAGCGTTGCACCCTTTATTAGCGAAGCAGGAATACAGAGCACGGCGCGACGCCCCGCGGTTACGGGATCGGCTCCGGGCCCTGGAAGTGACAATTCCCGTGGGTTTGGGGTGTCCCCAGGTCACCCCGGGGCTGGAATTGTCCCTGCACGGGGACCAAGGGGTGTGGGGGGGTCACCCTGGTTATTGCTGAAAGCTGGGGGGGGGGGTGGGGGCCACGGGAATGGGGGAGCCCACGGTCATGGGAATGGGGGTACTGGGGTCCCAAAAACTGCACGGGAATGGGGGTACTGGGACCCCACAAATCACATGGGAATGGGGGTACTGGGGTCCCAAAAACTGCACGGGAACCCCAAAAACTACACTGGAACGGGGGCACTGGGATCCCACAAATCACACGGGAATGGGGGCACTGGGATCCCAAAAACTGCACGGGAACCCCAAAAACTACACTGGAACGGGGGCACTGGGATCCCAAAAACTACACTGGAACAGGGGCACTGGGATCCCACAAATCACACGGGAATGGGGGCACTGGGATCCCAAAAACTGCACAGGAATGGGGGTAGTGGGACCCCACAAATCACATGGGAATGGGGGCACTGGGATCCCAAAAACTGCACGGGAACCCCAAAAACTACACTGGAACAGGGGCACTGGGATCCCACAAATCACACGGGAATGGGGGCACTGGGATCCCAGAAATTGCACTGGTCCCATGGGAACGGGGGTCCCACAGTTGTGGTGGTCCCGTGAGAATCCCAAAAACCAGGCTGGTCCCACAGTCACAGGGATCCCATGGGAATGAGGATCCCAGGGATCCCAAAGGGGATCCCACAGGAATGGTTCTCTAGTACTGGGGATCCCATGGGAATGGGGACCCCATAATCACAGGGATCCCATGGGAATGGGGATCCCATGGGAATGGGGATCCCACAGGAATGGGGATCCCTTGGGAATGGGGATCCCACAGGAATGAGGATCCCAGAATCACAGGGATCCCACAGGAATGGGGATCCCTTGGGAATGGGGGATCCCAGAACCACAGGGATCCCACAGGAATGGGAATCCCATGGGAACGGGGTCCCAGAGCCACGGTGGGTGGGTGTTCCCCATGTCCCCGGAGCTGCCGCTGAGTTGGGGGCTCTGCCCCATCCCCCGAGCACCCCAAATCCACCTGCAGGGAGCGATCCCTGCTGGGCTGGGGAAGGCTCAGGGATCGTTCCCGGGGTTCCTCCTCCCCCAGGGAAGGCTCAGGGATTGTCCCGGGGTTCCTCCTCCCCCAGGGAAGGCTCGGGGACTGTCCCAGGGTTCCCCCAGGGAAGGCTCGGGGATTGTCCCGGGGTTCCCCCAGGGAAGGCTCGGGGATTGTCCCGGGGTTCCCCCAGGGAAGGCTCAGGGATTGTCCCGGGGTTCCTGGGCCTGCCCCGGGCCGGGGAGGGGATCTGGGGGGGCTGCCGGGGGTCTAGGCCCCGTAGTGGGGGTGCAGGTTGTCAATGACGGACTTGACGAAGTCGGAAGTGGTGGAGTAACCGCCCAAATCCCGAGTCCGGACCTGCAAATCCAACAGAGGGAGGGGAAAAACGGGAGAAAGGAGCTGTGAACACAGGGAATGGGCTGGGAGAGGGACAGGAGAGAGAGAGAGACAGAGACAGCAGCCACCCTGAGAGCCCTGCCAGGACCTGGGGGGAATGGGGAAGGTCCCTGAGAGCCCTGCCAGGACCTGGGGGGTGAATGGGGCTGGGGAAGGTCCCTGAGCCCTGCCAGGACCCGAAGTCCCTCCCTCGCCACGACACGGCCACAGGGGCTGGACACAGCCGTGGGCACGGGATTCCAGCTGCAGGGAGGAGAGGAGCCAGAATTCCAGCTGGAAAGAGGAGCCAGAATTCCAGCTGCAGGAAGGAGCCCCAGAATTCCAGCTGCAGGGAGGAGCCCCAGAATTCCAGCTGGAAAGAGGAGCCAGAATTCCAGCTGCAGGAAGGAGCCCCAGAATTCCAGCTGCAGGAAGGAGCCCCAGAATTCCAGCTGCAGGGAGAAGCCAGAATTCCAGCTGCAGGGAGGAGCCCCAGAATTCCAGCTGCAGGAAGGAGCCCCAGAATTCCAGCTGCAGGAAGGAGCCCCAGAATTCCAGCTGCAGGGAGGAGCCCCAGAATTCCAGCTGCAGGGAGGAGCCCCAGAAGTGACACCAGCACCACCAACCCCACCCCGCTGCCCCGCGCTCACTTTTCCACCCTTGATCACTTTCTTCACGGCGTCCGAGATCATGTTGGAGTGGTATTCCAGGCTGGAAAAGAGGGGGAATTGGGGGTTCAGCCCCCCAGAATCCCCCCCAAACCCCCCCCCGAGGTCCCAGCACGTACTTGAGGTGCCGCAGCATGTTGGAGGCCGACAGCAGCATGGCCGTGGGGTTGGCGATGTTCCTGCCCACGGCTTGGGCGAAGGGGTGCCGGGCTCCCTGCGGGACACGGCGACGGCGTCACCCCTCCATCCTTCCTCGGGAATTCTCCCTCTGGAATTCCTCCCCCTCTGGAATGCCAATTCCCCTCTGGAATGCCAATTCCCCGTCTGTCTCACCAGCTCGAAGACGGCGTACTCGGCGCTGTAGCTCTCGCCGGGCACGACGCCGGCGCCGCCCACCAGCCCCGCCGCCAGGTTGTCCACGATGTTCCCGTAGAGGTTGGGCATCACCAGGACGTCGAACTGGTAGGGATTCTGCACCAGCTGGAACGGGAATGTTGGGAATGTTGGGAATGCTGGGAATGCTGGGAATGCTGGGAATGCCGGGGGAAGGGGGGGTGGGGCTGGAGGAGAGGCCAGGGGTGTCCAGAGCCTTCCAGGGGTTCCACGCTCGGAACCGCCTGGAGCAGCAGGGAGGGCTCCGGGGGAGCTGTGAGGGGTTCAAGGGGGGATTTCAGGGGTGTGAAGGGATTTCAGGGGTGTGGAGGGGGGATTTTAGGGATGTGAAGGGATTTTAGGGATGTGGAGGGATTTTAGGGATGTGAAGGGATTTTAGGGGTGTGGAGGGATTTCAGGGGTGTGGAGGGGGGATTTTAGGGATGTGAAGGGATTTTAGGGATGTGGAGGGATTTTAGGGATGTGAAGGGATTTTAGGGGTGTGGAGGGATTTTAGGGACGTGAAGGAGTTTTTAGGGATGTGAAGGAGTTTTTAGGGATGTGAAAGAGGGTTTTTAGGGATATAAAGGTGTTTTTAGGGATGTGAGGGAGGGTTTTTAGGGATATAAAGGTGTTTTTAGGGATGTGAGGGAGGGATTTTAGGGATGTGAAAGGGATTTTAGGGATATAAAGGTGTTTTTAGGGATGTGACGGGGGATTTTAGGGATGTGAAGGAGTTTTTAGGGATGTGAAAGGATTTTAGTGACGTGAAAGGATTTTAGGGATGTGAAGCTGAGTTTTTAGGGATGTGGAGGGGTTTTTAGGGATATAAAGGGGAGTTTTTAGGGGTATAAAGGGGGGATTTTATGGATATAAAGGGGATTTTTTAGGGATATAAAGAGGATTTTAGGGATATAAAGGGGATTTTTTATGGATATAAAGGGGATTTTTTTGGGATATAAAGGGGATTTTTTAGGGATATAAAGGGGATTTTTTAGGGATATAAAGGGGAGTTTTTAGGGATATAAAGGGGGGATTTTATGGATATAAAGGGGATTCTTTATGGATATAAAGGGGATTCTTTATGGATATAAAGGGGATTCTTTATGGATATAAAGTGGAGTTTTTAGGGATATAAAGGGGGGATTTTTTAGGGATATAAAGGGGAGTTTTTAGGGGTATAAAGGGGAGTTTTTAGGGATATCAAGGGGGGTTTTTATGGATATAAAGGGGGGTTTTTATGGATATAAAGGGAGTTTTTATGGCTGTGCAGGGGCTGTGGCTGACCTGCATGCAGCAGTTATCGATGATCATGGTGTCGAATTTGATCTTGGGGTAGAGCTCAGCCACCTCCTTGCAGCACTGCAGGAACAGCCCATCCCCCAGCTTCCTGCCAAGGGAACCCCGGGAGCAGGGAAATCCTCCAGGAACTGGGACCTCTGAGCCCGCCTGGGGCTCCTCATCCCGCCCTCCCCACCCTCTCCCTGCTCTGTGCCAGTGCTGGTCCCGCAGTCTGGGATTCTGCAGGAATGGTCCCACAGGCAGAGGTTGTGATGGGAATATCGGATTCATGGATCAGCAGCAGCTCCAGGGTCCTGCTGGCTCCTGGCTGGGAGCAGAGCGAGGGAAAAGCCCCAAATCCCAGGGAAATCCGGGTGTCCCTCACCCACAGATCCCAGAATCAGGGAATGCTTTGTGTGGAGAGGAACCTTGAACATTCCCGATTCCACGGGCAGGGACAGCTCCCATTACCCCAGCTGGATCCAACCCCAAAGTCCAGCCCGGCCTTGGGCGCTCCCAGGGATCCACAGGAAATCTGGGAATTCCTTCCCAGGATCCCAGCCCAATCTCCCCTTTCCCAGTGGAAGCCATTCCCTGGCTCCTGTCCCTGCAGCCCTTTCCCAAATTCCAGCTCTCCTGGAGCTCCTTTAGGGACTCTGAGGATTCCCTGGATTTTTCCCTTCTCCAGGGGAACATTCCCAGCTCTCCCAGAGCAGAGGGGCTCCCAAATCCCAGATTTTTTTGCTTTGGAAGGGACCTTAAATCCCACCAATTCCAACCCCATCCGTGGGCAGGGACAGCTCCCACCATCCCAATGGATCCAAATCCATTCCAACCCGGCCTTGGGCGCTCCCAGGGATCCAGGGGCAGCTACGGGAAATCTGGGAATTGCAGCCCAGGCAGGAATTCCTTGCCAAGATCCCAGCCCAATCTCCCCTTTCCCAGTGGAAGCCATTCCCTGGCTCCTGTCCCTGCAGCCCTTGGCCCCAGTCCCTCTCCAGCTCTCCTGGAGCCCCTGCAGGGACTCTCAGCATTCCCTGCATTTCTCCCTTCTCCAGGGGAACATTCCCAGCTCTCCCAGCATCCCTGACCTCACCCCCTCATTCCCAAACTCCCAAACCTTCCCAAACTCTGCCATTTTCAGGATGACCACACCCTTTATCCAGGATAACTCCATCCCAACCCAGAACCCCTTCCCAAAACCCCACCCAAACCTCGTTCCCCCACTCCAAACCCCCTCCCGCCACCGCGGTGACAGGGAGGTGACAGGGAGGGGACAGGGAGGTGACAGGGCAGGGGACAGGGAGGGGACAGTGCCACTCACATGATGTTGGCTTTGTGCACAGCTGTCACCTTGGCCCGGCCCTTCTTGGTGGCGTAGTCGAAGGCGAACTTGGCGATGCGCTGGGACTTGGCCCTGGTGATGATCTTGAGGCACTCGATCACCCCCCTGACGCTCTGGGGACAGGGACAGGGTGACACTGGTGTCAGGACAGGGACAGGGTGACACTGGTGACAGGACAGGGACAGGGACAGGGTGACACTGGTGTCAGGGCTGGGACAGGGTGACACTGGTGTCAGGACAGGGACAGGGACAGGGACAGGGTGACACTGGTGTCAGGGACAGGGACAGGGTGACACTGGTGACAGGACAGGGACAGGGTGACACTGGTGACAGGACAGGGTGACACTGGTGACAGGACAGGGACAGGGTGACACTGGTGACAGGGACAGGGTGACACTGGTGACAGGACAGGGTGACACTGGTGACAGGACAGGACAGGGTGACACTGGTGACAGGACAGGGTGACACTGGTGACAGGACAGGGTGACACTGGTGACAGGACAGGGTGACACTGGTGACAGGGACACGGGATGGAGTGTGTGACACAGTGTGTGCCCTCCCTTCTGATCCTGAACTCGGACACCCAAACACTGAATTTCACACAACGTGAAATTCATGGGCGTGATCGCGTGGCGACGCATGAGAACAACTGTTACCGTCAGGCAGAGAAAGCTGAAAATGTGTGTAAAATAAAGTTTTCCTAAATCCCTGGGTGAAAAAGTTACAACTGTTAAAGTCAGAAAAAGCTGCAAGTGTGAGGATAATTAACGTGTTTATTGTTAATTGGCTAAAAACGGGTGTAAAGATAAATGAGCCGTGTAATTTGGGGCCGTTTTGGCTTTGTTGTACCATCAGAAGGAAGAAATGAATCAGATTAAAAAGATTTAAAGTTGTGCAGAAAGGCTGGAGAGACCTGTGGTGTTTTGTGATGACTTTCTAATTAACACAATTCTTTCTAATTAACACAAGAAACAAGATCCTAATGAGCTGGGGAGTTTCTTTCAAAGCTGAGATGATCAGGGCTCCCCACCAGGGAGGATCCCAAAAGAATCCGGCCCAAAAGGAGGCTGAGAAATCCGGGAAGAGAAAGAAAAACACAGAGGGAACGCAGCAGAATGAGAGAAAAAGGAATTTTTAGAAATAAAAATGCAGAAGAATGAGAGAAAAATGAATTTTTTAGAAATAAAAACGCAGCAGAATGAGAGAAAAAGGAATTTTTAGAAATAAAAATGCAGCAGAATGAGAGAAAAAGGAATTTTTAGAAATAAAAATGCAGCAGAATGAGAGAAAAAGGAAATTTTTGAAATAAAAATGCAGCAAAATGAGAGAAAAAGGAATTTTTTAGAAATAAAAACACAGAAGAATGAGAGAAAAAGGAATTTTTTAGAAATAAAAATGCAGCAGAATGAGAGAAAAAGGAATTTTTAGAAATAAAAACACAGAAGAATGAGAGAAAAAGGAATTTTTAGAAATAAAAACACAGAAGAATGAGAGAAAAAGGAAATTTTTTAAATAAAAATGCAGCAGAATGAGAGAAAAAGGAATTTTTAGAAATAAAAATGCAGCAGAATGAGAGAAAAAGGAATTTTTTAGAAATAAAAACGCAGCAGAATGAGAGAAAAAGGAAATTTTTTAAATAAAAACGCAGCAGAATGAGAGAAAAAGGAAATTTTAGAAATAAAAACGCAGCAGAATGAGAGAAAAAGGATTTTTTAGAAATAAAAATGCAGCAGAATGAGAGAAAAAGGAATTTTTAGAAATAAAAACGCAGCAGAATGAGAGAAAAAGGAATTTTTAGAAATAAAATTGCAGCAGAATGAGAGAAAAAGGAATTTTTAGAAATAAAAATGCAGAAGAATGAGAGAAAAAGGAATTTTTTAGAAATAAAAACACAGAAGAATGAGAGAAAAAGGAATTTTTAGAAATAAAAATGCAGCAGAATGAGAGAAAAAGGAATTTTTAGAAATAAAAAGAGAAGAAGAATGAGAGAAAAAGGAATTTTTAGAAATAAAAACACAGCAGAATGAGAGAAAAAGGAATTTTTAGAAATAAAAACGCAGCAGAATGAGAGAAAAAGGAATTTTTAGAAATAAAAACGCAGTAAAATGAGAGAAAAAGGAATTTTTTAGAAATAAAAAGAGAAGAATGAGAGAAAAAGGAATTTTTTAGAAATAAAAACACAGAAGAATGAGAGAAAAAGGAATTTTTAGAAATAAAAAGAGAAGAATGAGAGAAAAAGGAATTTTTTGGAGCAAAGTTACAACACACGGAGTGTGTGTCTGTGCTCTGGGATCCAAAAAACACCAAATTTCACACAAAACCAAATTCCAGGGCGCGTTTTCACGCTGTTAACGTGAAAATAATCGTTCAAGTTGGATAGGAAAGCTAAAAGTGTGTGTTAATTAGAGAGCTTTATTAAGTTCCTGTGTAAAAAAATTAATGTTTAGGGTTTAAAGCAGATTAGAAAAGGGAAGATGAGATGGAGGATTTAAGGTGTTGTCACTTTTTCCTTCTTTCTTTCCTCATTTTTCTCCTCTAGAAGTTTTTGGGTAGAAAATGTCCCAGTGCAGCACACAGGTTAATTCATTAAGTCATTAAGAAAAATAATTTATGTGCCAATAGTTAATTAGATGAGAATAAATATAAAGATGGGTCATTAAGAAAAATAATTTATATGTCTATTGTTAATTTGTGGTGTATAAAGATGTGTCATTAAGTCATTAAGAAAATAATTTATGTGTCTGTTATTATTTAGATAAATATAAAGATGTGTCATTAAGAAAAATAATTTATGTGTCTGTTGTTAATTAGGTAAGAGTAAACATTAAGATGGGTCATTAAAAAAATAATTTACATGTCTATTATTAATTTGTAAGTATAAAGATGTGTCATTAAGTCATTAAAAAAATAATTTATATGTCTATTATTAATTTGTAGTGTATAAAGATGTGTCATTAAGTCATTAAGAAAAATAATTTATGTGTCTGTTGTTAATTGGATAAATATAAAGATGTGTCATTAAGAAAAATAATTTATGTGTCTGTTGTTAATTAGGTAAGAGTAAACATTAAGATGGGTCAATAAGAAAAATAATTTACATGTCTATTGTTAATTTTTAAGTATAAAGAAGTGTCATTAAGTCATTAAAAAAAATAATTCATGTGCCTATTGTTAATTGGATAAATATAAAGATGTGTCATTAAGAAAAATAATTTACATGTCTATTGTTAATTTGTAAGTATGAAGATGTGTCATTAAGTCATTAAGAAAAATAATTTATGTGTCTGTTATTATTTAGATAAATATAAAGATGTGTCATTAAGAAAAATAATTTATGCGTCTGTTGTTAATTAGGTAAGAGTAAACATTAAGATGGGTCATTAAAAAAATAATTTATATGTCTATTATTAATTTGTAAGTATAAAGATGTGTCATTAAGTCATTAAGAAAAATAATTTACATGTCTATTGTTAATTTGTGGTGTATAAAGATGTGTCATTAAGTCATTAAGAAAATAATTTACATGTCTATTATTAATTTGTAAGTATAAAGATGTGTCATTAAGTCATTAAAAAAATAATTTACATGTCTATTATTAATTTGTAGTGTATAAAGATGTGTCATTAAATCATTAAGAAAAATAATTTATGTGTTTGTTAATTGGATAAATATAAAGATGTGTCTTTAAAAAAATAATTTACATGTCTATTATTAATTTGTGGTGTATAAAGAAGTGTCATTAAGTCATCAAGAAAAATAATTTATGTGTCTGTTGTTAATTGGATAAATATAAAGATGTGTCATTAAGAAAAATAATTTACATGTCTATTGTTAATTTTTAAGTATAAAGAAGTGTCATTAAGTCATTAAGAAAAATAATTTATGTGTCTGTTGTTAATTGGATAAATATAAAGATGGGTCATTAAGAAAAATAATTTATGTGTCTATTGTTAATTAGGTAAGAGTAAACATTAAGATGGGTCATTAAAAAAATAATTTATATGTCTATTATTAATTTGTAAGTATAAAGATGTGTCATTAAGTCATTAAGAAAAATAATTTACATGTCTATTATTAATTTGTAAGTATAAAGATGTGTCATTAAGTCATTAAAAAAAATAATTCATGTGCCTATTGTTAATTAGATAAATATAAAGATGTGTCATTAAGAAAAATAATTTACATGTCTATTGTTAATTAGATAAATGTAAAGATGGGTCATTAAGAAAAATAATTTATGTGTCTATTGTTAATTTGTAAGTATAAAAATGGGTCATTAAGAAAAATAATTTATGTGTCTATTGTTAATTAGATAAATGTAAAGATGGGTCATTAAGAAAAATAATTTATGTGTCTATTGTTAATTAGATAAATGGAAAGATGGGTCATTAAGGAAAATAATTTCCATGTCTATTGTTAATTAGATAAATGTAAAAATGGGTCATTAAGAAAAATAATTTATGTGTCTGTTGTTAATTTGTAAGTATAAAAATGGGTCATTAAGGAAAATAATTTCCATGCCTATTGTTAATTAGATAAATGTAAAAATGGGTCATTAAGTCATTAAGAAAAATAATTTATGTGTCTGTTGTTAATTAGGTAAGTGTAATGATAAAAGAACTGGGTATTTGAGGCCATTTTGTGCTTTTGTTTCAATGATTGAATTGTTCTAATTGGAATTTCCCAGTTCTCGTCCCCACTTTTTCCATGTCCAGGGATAAGCCAGGACAATTTCCATGTGCCACTGTCCCTTTCTCCAGGCTTTGTCCCTCCCCTGCAGGGGCTGGGGGGGCTCTCATCCCAAAATCCTCCCCGAATTCCATCGCTCCAGGCTGGTCCTGGGTGTGCTGAGCAGGGAAATCAGGGAAATCAGCAGGGAAATCATGGAAATCGTCAGGGAAATCAGGGAAATCGTCAGGGAAATCAGGGAAATCGTCAGGGAAATCGTCAGGGAAATCATCAGGGAAATCAGGGAAATCGTCAGGGAAATCAGGGAAATCATCAGGGAAATCGTCAGGGAAATCGTCAGGGAAATCGTCAGGGAAATCATCAGGGAAATCAGGGAAATCATCAGGGAAATCATCAGGGAAATCATCAGGGAAATCATCAGGGAAATCATCAGGGAAACCAGCAGGGAAATCGTCAGGGAAATCATCAGGGAAATCGTCAGGGAAATCAGGGAAATCATCAGGGAAATCAGGGAAATCATCAGGGAAATCGTCAGGGAAATCGTCAGGGAAATCGTCAGGGAAATCATCAGGGAAATCAGCAGGGAAATCAGGGAAATCATCAGGGAAATCATCAGGGAAATCGTCAGGGAAATCATCAGGGAAATCAGCAGGGAAATCAGGGAAATCATCAGGGAAATCATCAGGGAAATCAGGGAAATCATCAGGGAAATCATCAGGGAAATCGTCAGGGAAATCAGGGAAATCAGCAGGGAAATCATCAGGGAAATCGTCAGGGAAATCATCAGGGAAATCGTCAGGGAAATCAGCAGGGAAATCATCAGGGAAATCAGGGAAATCATCAGGGAAATCAGGGAAATCGTCAGGGAAATCAGGGAAATCGTCAGGGAAATCATCAGGGAAATCATCAGGGAAATCATCAGGGAAATCAGGGAAATCATCAGGGAAATCGTCAGGGAAATCATCAGGGAAATCGTCAGGGAAATCAGGGAAATGAGGGAAATCATCAGGGAAATCATCAGGGAAATCAGGGAAATGAGGGAAATCATCAGGGAAATCGTCAGGGAAATCATCAGGGAAATCAGGGAAATCATCAGGGAAATCAGGGAAATCAGGGAAATCATCAGGGAAATCAGGGAAATCGTTAGGGAAATCATCAGGGAAATCAGGGAAATTGTCAGGGAAATCATCAGGGAAATCAGCAGGGAAATCAGGGAAATGAGGGAAATGAGGGAAATCATCAGGGAAATGAGGGAAATCATCAGGGAAATCAGGGAAATCATCAGGGAAATCAGGGAAATCATCAGGGAAATCGTCAGGGAAATCAGGGAAATCATCAGGGAAATCAGGGAAATCATCAGGGAAATCGTCAGGGAAATCGTCAGGGAAATCGTCAGGGAAATCATCAGGGAAATCAGCAGGGAAATCAGGGAAATCATCAGGGAAATCATCAGGGAAATCGTCAGGGAAATCATCAGGGAAATCAGCAGGGAAATCAGGGAAATCATCAGGGAAATCATCAGGGAAATCAGGGAAATCATCAGGGAAATCATCAGGGAAATCGTCAGGGAAATCAGGGAAATCAGCAGGGAAATCATCAGGGAAATCGTCAGGGAAATCATCAGGGAAATCGTCAGGGAAATCAGCAGGGAAATCATCAGGGAAATCAGGGAAATCATCAGGGAAATCAGGGAAATCATCAGGGAAATCATCAGGGAAATCGTCAGGGAAATCATCAGGGAAATCATCAGGGAAATCATCAGGGAAATCGTCAGGGAAATCATCAGGGAAATCGTCAGGGAAATCATCAGGGAAATCGTCAGGGAAATCAGGGAAATGAGGGAAATCATCAGGGAAATCATCAGGGAAATCAGGGAAATGAGGGAAATCATCAGGGAAATCGTCAGGGAAATCATCAGGGAAATCAGGGAAATCATCAGGGAAATCAGGGAAATCAGGGAAATCATCAGGGAAATCAGGGAAATCGTTAGGGAAATCATCAGGGAAATCAGGGAAATTGTCAGGGAAATCATCAGGGAAATCAGCAGGGAAATCAGGGAAATGAGGGAAATGAGGGAAATCATCAGGGAAATGAGGGAAATCATCAGGGAAATCAGGGAAATCATCAGGGAAATCAGGGAAATCATCAGGGAAATCAGGGAAATGAGGGAAATCATCAGGGAAATTGTCAGGGAAATTTTTCCCTTCTCCAGGGGAACATTCCCAGCTCTCCCAGAGCAGAGGGGCTCCCAAATCCCAGATTTTTTTGCTTTGGAAGGGACCTTAAATCCCAGCAATTCCACGTTCAGGGACAGCTCCTGTTATCCCACGTGAGCTTGGACACTTCCAGCCGCCAACGTGGGAGGAATTCCATCCCAAAATCCCAGTCCCTCCGTGGGGGAAGCTGGGGATTCCCTCATCCCGGTGGAATTCCCGGTGGAATTCCCGGTGGAACTCCCAGTGGAATTCCCGGTGGAACTCCCGGTGGAACTCCCGGTGGAATTCCCGGTGGAACTCCCGGTGGAATTCCCGGTGGAATTCCCGGTGGAACTCCCGGTGGAATTCCCGGTGGAATTCCCGGTGGAATTCCCGGTGGAATTCCCGGTGGAACTCCCGGTGGAATTCCCGGTGGAACTCCCGGTGGAATTCCCGGTGGAATTCCCGGTGGAATTCCCGGTGGAACTCCCGGTGGAACTCCCGGTGGAATTCCCGGTGGAATTCCCGGTGGAATTCCCGGTGGAACTCCCGGTGGAACTCCCGGTGGAATTCCCGGTGGAATTCCCGGTGGAACTCCCGGTGGAATTCCCGGTGGAACTCCCGGTGGAACTCCCGGTACCTCGTGCTCCAGGGAGCTGTACTCGCCCTCGGTCTGCTCGCGGATGATCACCAGGTCCAGGTTGTTGTGCCGGGTCTGGTACCCCGGCAGGCTCTTGACGTGCACCACGTTGGCAAACAGGTCCAGCTTCCTCCTGGGGCATGGGGACAGCGTGTCACCTGCTGGGGACAGGCTGGGGACACTGTGTCACCTGCTGGGGACAGGCTGGGGACACTGTGTCACCTCCTTGGGACAGGCTGGGGACACTGTGTCACCTCCTGGGGACAGGCTGGGGACAGTGTGTCACCTCCTGGGGCACGGGGACAGCGTGTCACCTCCTGGGGACAGGCTGGGGACAGGCTGGGGACACTGTGTCACCTGCTGGGGACAGGCTGGGGACACTGTGTCACCTGCTGGGGACAGGCTGGGGACACTGTGTCACCTCCTGGGGACAGGCTGGGGACACTGTGTCACCTCCTGGGGACAGGCTGGGGACACTGTGTCACCTGCTGGGGCACGGGGACAGCGTGTCACCTGCTGGGGCACGGGGACACTGTGTCACCTCCTTGGGACAGGGCTGGGGACACTGTGTCACCTGCTGGGGACAGGCTGGGGACACTGTGTCACCTGCTGGGGCACAGGGACAGCGTGTCACCTGCTGGGGACAGGCTGGGGACACTGTGTCACCTCCTGGGGACAGGGCTGGGGACACTGTGTCACCTCCTGGGGCACGGGGACAGCGTGTCACCTGCTGGGGCACGGGGACAGCGTGTCTCCTGCTGGGGACAGGCTGGGGACAGCGTGTCACCTGCTGGGGACAGGCTGGGGACACTGTGTCACCTGCTGGGGACAGGCTGGGGACACTGTGTCACCTGCTGGGGACAGGGCTGGGGACAGGCTGGGGACACTGTGTCACCTCCTGGGGCACGGGGACAGCGTGTCACCTGCTGGGGACAGGCTGGGGACAGGCTGGGGACACTGTGTCACCTCCTGGGGACACGGCTGGGGACACTGTGTCACCTCCTGGGGACACGGCTGGGGACACGGTGTCACCTGCTGGGGACACGGCTGGGGACACCCTGCTGCAGGGACAGCTCCTGGCATGGTCCCACAGGAGCTGAGCTTCTCATTAAGTCATTAATTATTAATTAATGGGGATTTTCCACCACTGCTCCCTCCAAGTCCCAAGGGACACGGCTGGGGACACCCCTCTGCAGGGACAGCTCCTGCTGGCATCGTCCCTCAAGAGATTTGCTTCTCATTAACTCATTAATTATTAATTAATGGGGTTTTCCCTCTGCAGGGACAGCTCCTGGTATTGTCCTGCAGGAGCTGAGCTTCTCATTAACTCATTAATTGTTAATTAATGGGGTTTTCCCTCTGCAGGGACAGCTCCTGGCATTGTCCTGCAGGAGCTGAGCTTCTCATTAACTCATTAATTGTTAATTAATGGGGTTTTCCCTCTGCAGGAATGGCTCCTGGCATTGTCCTGCAGGAGCTGAGCTTCTCATTAACTCATTAATTGTTAATTAATGGGGTTTTCCCTCTGCAGGAATGGCTCCTGGCATTGTCCTGCAGGAGCTGAGCTTCTCATTAACTCATTAATTGTTAATTAATGGGGTTTTCCCTCTGCAGGAATGGCTCCTGGCATTGTGCTGCAGGAGCTGAGCTTCTCATTAACTCATTAATTGTTAATTAATGGGGTTTTCCCTCTGCAGGAATGGCTCCTGGCATTGTCCCTCAGGAGGTGAGCTTCTCATTAACTCATTAATTATTAATTAATGGGGTTTTTCCAGCTCTGGAAAACTCCAGGATTTCCAGGGAACCAGCATCAGACAACAGGGGCAGCTCCCAGCTACAGAGTTTTGCCTAGCAATAACTCATTAATTATTAATTAATAATACTCATTAATTATTAATTAATAATAACAACTCATTAATTATTAATTAATGGTTTTTTTCCCCACTGAAATTCCGTGGGAATTTCCAGGGAACCAGGATCAGCTCCCAGCCATGGATGGTCCCTGAGGAGTTTTGCTTCCCAATTCATCAATTAAATCAATTTACAACCAAATCTAAAATAATTAAATATTAATTAATACTTTTACAAATTCATATTAATAATTAATACATAATATCAATAACTAATATAATAATATGACAGTATATTAAGATAATATAATAGTATATTAATATGCATTATTAGTATATTAATATACAATGTAAAATTAATATATAATTATATATTATAATATACAATATAATATACATTATTATATACTATAAATATATAAATATAAAATAATCCATAATATATATTAGTATATTAATAATATACAATTAACATGTAATTACTACAATTAATATTATTAATTACTAAATGTATAATAAATACAAATATAAATTTTTATTATAAAATTATATTAATTATATCTAATAATATCTAATAATATCTAATAATATACCATATTATATTAATAATGTATTATTAATATATTGGATTAATTATATACATTAATTATATATATTATATGCAATTAAATACAATATATTGCCATTAATATATTATTAATAATATATTAATATAACTATAATAATATGTTGATTACTATTATATTAATAATCGAAAATTAATAAAATATATAAATATATTAATACATCTATATAATGTTGATAAATGTTAATTATCATTAATTAATGATATTAATAATTACTAATACTTAATTATTAGCTTTTCCCCCCACTCCAGGTCCCAGCCCCCCTGCAGACCCGCAGGGACAGCCCTCCCCCGTAAGTCATTAATTAGTGATTAATTAAGGCCTTTGGCAGCCCCTCACCTGAGCCTCATGTCGTAGGACGCCAGGTCTCCCTTGTACTCCATGGGCGTGTGGATCTTCCCTGCGGGACACGGAGCGGGGTCGGAACCGCCCCGGATCCCCGGGAACCTGAGCGGTCACACCGCCTGTCCCGGGGTGGGGACGGGATGGGGACAGGGTGGGGACAGGGTGGGGACAGGGATGGGGACAGGGACGGGGACAGGGATGGGGACAGGGACAGGACGGGGACAGGGTGGGGACAGGGTGGGGACAGGGTGGGGACAGGGATGGGGACAGGGACAGGGATGGGGACAGGATGGGGACAGGGTGGGGACAGGGATGGGGACAGGATGGGGACAGGGACAGGATGGGGACAGGGATGGGGACAGGGTGGGGACAGGGTGGGGACAGGGTGGGGACAGGGACAGGATGGGGACAGGATGGGGACAGGGATGGGGACAGGGATGGGGACAGGGATGGGGACAGGGATGGGGACAGGGATGGGGACAGGGACAGGATGGGGACAGGGATGGGGACAGGATGGGGACAGGATGGGGACAGGGATGGGGACAGGGATGGGGACGGGGATGGGGACAGGGACAAGGACAGGAACAGGGACAAGAACAAGGACAGGGACAGAAACAGGGACAAGGACAGGAACAAGGACAGTGACAAGGGACAAGGACAGGGACAAGAACAAGGACAGGAACAGGGACAGAGACAAGGACAGTGACAAGGACAGGAACAAGGACAAGGACAGGAACAGGGACAATGACAGTGACAAGGGACAATGACAGTGACAGGGACAAGGACAGGGACAGTGACAAGGGACAAGGACAGTGACAAGGGACAAGGACAGGGACAAGGACAGTGACAAGGGACAAGGACAGGGCCAGGGCCACGTTCCCCTCACCAATGAGGGCCACCTTGCTCTCCTTCATGGAATCCACCACCCGATCCAGCTTCTCCTCGGACGCCGTGTTCTGCACCTCGCTCAGGTGGTGCTCGTCGAAGATCACGGGGACACTGCCAGCCTGGCACGGGGACAGAGCCACCCACTGTCACCTGTGGGACCCTCGGGGACACGGCAGGGGGGACACAGAGCCCTCAACAGGCCAGGGAGAGCTCAGGGGAAGCAGGAAATCATTGGGAACTGGGATCGCTCCAGTGCCAACGGAACGGTGACGGGGATGGAACCGTGGAGTATTTCCCTTGGGAAAAGCCTCTGAGGGACAGGCCACCGCTGGCATGTCCCCAAGTGCCACATGCACACAGGGCTGTTCAATCCCTCCAGGGATGGGCACTCCCCCCACCGCCTTGGAGAGCCATTTTTAGGAGGAATTTTCCCAATATCCGACCCAAATCCCTCCAGGAATGGGGACTCGCCCTCTGCCCGTGGGTGCCCAGTGGGGACAGAGGGCACAGGGACACCCAGGGACACTCAGGGACACACAGGGACACCCAGGGACTCTCAGGGACATTCAGGGACATCCCTGATCCCAGAATTCCCTCCATCCCAATCCCAGAATCAGGGATGCTCAGGGACACTCAGGGACTCATGGGGACACTCAGGGACCCTCAAGGACACTCAGGGACACCCAGGGATGTTCAGGGACACCCAGGGACACTCAGGGACTCTTAGGGACACCCAGGAATGCTCAGGGACACCCAGGGACACTCAAGGACGTTCAGGGACACTCAATGACACCCAGGGACACTCAGAGACATTCAGGGACATCCCTGATCCCAGAATTCCCTCTATCCCAATCCCAGAATCAGGGACACTCAGGGACTCATGGGGACACTCAGGGACACTCAAGGACACTCAGGGATGCTCAAGGACACCCAGGGACACCCAGGGACATCCAGGGACTCTTAGGGACATCCAGGACACTCAGGGACACCCAGGGATGTTCAGGGACACCGAGGGACTCTTAGGGACACCCAGGAATACTCAGGGACACTCAGAGACTCTCAGGGATGTTCAGGGACACTTGGGGACACCCAGAGACACTTGGGGACACCCAGGGCCAGCTGTCTGGTGTCCCCCTGGACGTGGCCGTACCTTGAAGACCTCCTTGACGGCGTGCATCAGCTCCGGGCCCACGCCATCCCCCGGCAGCATCGTCACCTGGAATGTCCCCTCAGCCTTGGCACTGTGGGACTGCGGGGACACGGCGGGGTCACCCCAAAACCAGCCCCAAACTGGGGCCAGGGCACCCCCAGGGTCCAGCCCCACAGGGCCGGGGAACGCTCCGAGTTCTTAGGGAGTTATGGAAAGGCCCGGGGTCTTCTCATGTCCCCAAGTGTCACATCCACAGGTTTGGGAAATCCCTCCAAGGGATGGGGACTCCACCCTGTCCTGGGCTGGCCTTTCCAGGAGGAAAATTCCCAATATCCCACCCAAACCTCGTCCCTTTGTCCTGTCCCTGCTCCTCTCTCCTGGCAGGGAGTTGTGCAGAGCCACAGGGTCCCCCCTGATCCCCCTTTTCTCCAGGCTGATCCCCCTTTCCAGCTCCCTCAGCCTCTCCTGGGGCTCCACTCCCTTCCCCAAATCCATTCCTTTCCCTGGACACGCTCCAGCACCTCCAAGCCTTGTCCTGTCAATCGCTGTCGCTGTCCTGAGGCCACCCCGGGGTGACACCAGCCCCGAGCACACCCGACACCACCGAGAGACCTTCCCTCCACTCAGCACCTCCAGAAATAACCTCTCCCTCCATCCCGCGGAATTCCCGGCACAGCCCGGTGTTCCTGAACTCCCTCAGCACCTCATGGGACCCTGGACAGCCGTTTTTAGCAGGAGTTTCCCCAATTATTCCCCCAAAAATTCCCCAATCTGACCCAAATCTCTCCAGGGATGGGGACTCCGCCCTCTTCTCCTCCCAGGAGGGATTTCCCCAGTGGAAATTCCCCCTGGAATTCCCTCATTCCTGCTCCCTGCCCTCAGCATCTCATGGAATTTTGGGCAGCCCAGAGCATCATTCCTGGGGTGTTCCACACATCCCATTCCAACAGCCTCCCTCCCACTGCTCCCACCTTCCTCAGCCCGGAATTCCCTGCTGGGAGCTGCTCCCAGCAGGAATCTCTCAGATCCAGCCTGGGGGATCCACAGGGAATTCCCTCCCAGCAACGCCAGAGAAACTCTGGAATTCCAGTGGGAGCAGGGAAATGAGGGAGGGAGGGAAGGAAAGCTGAGAGTCACAAATTGGGCTGGAATCAAATTTCCAGGGCACAAACGGGGCTCCTGGGCAGGGATGAAATATCAGGAGGCGAAGCTGAGGAAGGGCAGCCTCAAGGTCACGCAGCTGCTCAGGGCCGAGCCCTTCCCTCAGCAACATTTCCCACGGAATCAGGGAATTTTCCGGCTGGGAAAAGCCTCAGAGACTCCCCCCAGCACTGCCAGGGCCACCACTGACCGTGTCCCCAAGTGCCACGTCCCCACGGTTGTTAAACCCCACCAGCACCGGGAACTGCCCTTCCCAGCAAGGAAAATTCCCAATATCCCACCCAAACCTCCCTTGGCACAACTTGAGGCCGTTTCTTGTCCTCTCCCTTGTTCCCGACTCCCCACTCCTGTCCGGGACTTTCTGGGGAGCCCTGATCGCCCTTTTCCCCCCCAAATTCCGCCTTCCTCCCTCAGCCGCTGCTCACCTTGGCCTGGGCTTGCTGCAGGAGGGGGGCCGAGGTGCCCAGCCCCCGCCACACCCCGAGGCTCTGGGCTCGCAGGAGGCCCTGGGGGTGCCGGGGGAGATGTCAGAGCCCAGAGAGCCCCGTCAGGGGGTTCTCCTCACCCCCAAAGTCCTCCCAGCACGAAGGAATCCCAAAGGGTCACCCCCAAAGCGTCACCCCCCAAGCCAGCCTCAACCTCCCCCCACAAAACTGACACTCCCCAAACGGAACCATCCCGGCTCTGACCTCACACCCTGCCCCAGACTGATCCCTCAGACCCCCTCTGATCCCCCCAGACCTCCTCTGATCCCCCCAGGCCCCCTCTGATCCCCCCAGACCCCGTCTGACCCTTCCCAGCCCTCACGAACTCCCCCTCAGCCCTCACGGACCCCCCTCAGCCCTCACGGACCTCCCTCAGCCGGCGCAGTGAAGGATGAGGTCAGACCCCATCTGCCCTCCCCCCCAGACCCCGCAGCGATCTCCCCCCTCGCCGTGTCCCCTCATTCCCCGTCACGGAGCCCGCTGTCCCCTGCCCGCCGCTTGTCTCGCTCCCCCCTCACCGCCGCCGCCGCCCGTCCCGCGCTGAGCGCCGCCATCTTTGCGGGCCCACAATGCACCGCGCCCGCCGCGCACGTGACGCAAAAGGGGCGGGGCCTCGCGGGGCCTGCGGCGCCCCCTGGCGGGCGAGCGAGACAGCGCGGGGACGGGACCCCCCCATGGACCCCCAGTGTCACCCCAATGTCCCCCCATGGACCCCCAGTGTCACCCCATGGGCCCCCAGTGTCACCCCAATGTCCCCCCAGGGACCCCCAGTGTCACCCCAATGTCACCCCAGGGACCCCCAGTGTCACCCCATGGACCCCCAGTGTCACCCCAATGTCCCCCCATGGACCCCCAGTGTCACCCCAATGTCCCCCAGGGACCCCCAGTGTCACCCCAATGTCCCCCCAGGGACCCCCAGTGTCACCCCATGGACCCCCAGTGTCACCCCAATGTCCCCCCATGGACCCCCAGTGTCACCCCAATGGCACCCCAGGGACCCCCAGTGTCACCCCAATGTCCCCCAGGGACCCCCAGTGTCACCCCAATGTCCCCCCAGGGACCCCCAGTGTCACCCCATGGACCCCCAGTGTCACCCCAATGTCCCCCCAGGGACCCCCAGTGTCACCCCAATGTCCCCCAGGGACCCCCCCAATGTCCCCCAGGGACCCCCAGTGTCACCCCATGGACCCCCAGTGTCACCCCAATGTCACCCCAGGGACCCCCAGTGTCACCCCAATGTCCCCCAGGGACCCCCCCAATGTCCCCCAGGGACCCCCAGTGTCACCCCATGGACCCCCAGTGTCACCCCAATGTCCCCCAGGGACCCCCCCAATGTCCCCCAGGGACCCCCCCAGTGTCACCCCAATGTCACCCCAGGGACCCCCAGTGTCACCCCATGGACCCCCAGTGTCACCCCAATGTCCCCCCAGGGACCCCCAGTGTCACCCCAATGTCACCCCAGGGACCCCCAGTGTCACCCCAATGTCCCCCAGGGACCCCCCCAATGTCCCCCAGGGACCCCCCCAGTGTCACCCCAATGTCCCCCCATGGACCCCCCCAATGTCCCCCAGGGACCCTCGATGTCCTCCCAAGTGACCCTTGGTGACCCCAGTGACCTCCCCTTCCAAGCATGACCCCGGGGTGTCCCTGAGTGTCCCCTCCCACCCCGGGGTGTCCCCGAGTGTCCCCTCCCACCCCACCCCATGTCCCCAAATCCCCTCCTTGGTGACACCGGACCCGGAGCTCTGCTCTTTATTGCACGAGGAGGGAGGGGACCGCGGTGTCCCCAGGGGTGTCCCGGGGGTGTCCCGGGGGTGTCCCAGGGGTGTCCCAGGGGTGTCCCAGGTGTGTCCCCAGGGGTGTCCCAGAGATGTCCCAGGGATGTCCCAGGGGTGTCCCACAGGTGTCCCCAGGGGTGTCCCAGGGGTGTCCCAGGTGTGTCCCAGGGGTGTCCCCAGGTGTCCCCAGGGGTGTCCCAGGGGTGTCCCCAGAGATGTCCCGGGGGTGTCCCAGGGGTGTCCCCAGGTGTGTCCCAGGGGTGTCCCCAGGGATGTCCCAGAGATGTCCCAGAGATGTCCCGGAGATGTCCCAGGTGTGTCCCCAGGGGTGTCCCCAGGGGTGTCCCCAGAGATGTCCCAGAGATGTCCCAGAGATGTCCCACAGGTGTCCCCAGGTGTGTCCCGGGGGTGTCCCCAGAGATTTGGGGTCACTTTTTGAGGAGCTGTGCCCGTGCCCGGTTGAGTTTCTCGGCCACGGCGCCGTCGGTTGCGGCCGAGCACCGCGCCAGCACCAGGCTCATCTCGGCCTCGTTCCTGCGCTCGATGGCCGCCTCGGCCGCCTGCTCCAGGTCCCTGCCGACGCCACCGAGACATTTGGGGACACCCTGGGGACACCCTGGGGACACCACGGACACCCCCAGGCTCCCAGCGCCTCCCGTGGGGGCTCTCACCGCCCCAAATCCCCGCTCCGGGGAACTCCAGCTGCGCGTTCCCACATCCTGGTGTCCCCCAGTGTCCCCCGGTGTCCCCTGGGTGTCCCCCGGTGTCCCTCTGTGTCCCCCGGTGTCCCTCTGTGTCCCCTCCGTGTCCCCCGGTGTCCCCTGGTGTCCTTCAATGTCCCCTGGTGTCCCCCTGGTGTCCCTCAGTGTCCCCTTGGTGTCCCCCAGTGTCCCCTCAGTGTCCCCTCAGTGTACCCTCGGTGTCCCCCAGTGTCCCTTGGTGTCCCCCGGTGTCCCCTCGGTGTCCCCTTGTCCCCCAGTGTCCCCCTGTGTCCCCCAGTGTCTCCTCAGTGTCCCCCGGTGTCCCCTGGGTGTCCCCCGGTGTCCCCCGGTGTCCCCTCAGTGTCCCCTTGGTGTCCCCTGGGTGTCCCCCGGTGTCACCTCGGTGTCCCCTTGTTGTCCCTCAGTGTCCCCCGGTGTCCCCCTGTGTCCCCTGGTGTCCCCTCAGTGTCCCCTTGTTGTCCCCCAGTGTCCCCCGGTGTCCCCTCAGTGTCCCCCGGTGTCCCCCGGTGTCCCCTGGGTGTCCCCCGGTGTCCCCTCAGTGTCCCCCGGTGTCCCCTGGGTGTCCCCCTGTGTCCCCTGGTGTCCCCTCAGTGTCCCCTCGGTGTCCCCCGGTGTCCCCAGGACGCACCCCACGAGGACGAAGGCCTTGACGCGCTGCTCGGGGGGCACGCGGGGCGCGTATTTCCTGGCCTCGTAGCGGTTGTGGTGCTTCACCGCCACCTCCACGAAGGGCTGGGGGCGCGAGGAAGAGTGGGGAGAGGTGAGGAAGGGCGGGGAGAGGTGAGGAAGGGCAGGGAGAGGGGAGGAAGAGGAGGGTGGGGCTGGAGAAGGAGGAAGAGGAGGGTGGAGCTGGAGGACGAGGATGGTGGAGCTGGAGGAAGAGGAAGAGGAGGGTGGAGCTGGAATTGGGAGGAAGAGGATGGGAGAACTGGAGAAGGAGGAAGAGGAGGATGGAGCTGGAGAAGGAGGAAGAGGAGGGTGGAGCTGGAGAAGGAGGAGCAGCATGGTGGAGCTGGAGAAGGAGGAAGAGGAGGGTGGAGCTGGAGGAAGAGGATGATGGAGCTGGAGAAGGAGGAGCAGCATGGTGGAGCTGGAGAAGGAGGAAGAGGAGGGTGGAGCTGGAGGAAGAGGATGATGGAGCTGGAGAAGGAGGAAGAGGATGGTGGAGCTGGAGAAGGAGGAAGAGGAGGGTGGAGCTGGAGAAGGAGGAAGAGGAGGGTGGAGCTGGAAGAAGAGGATGGTGGAGCTGGAGGAAGAGGATGGTGGAGCTGGAGGAAGAGGATGATGGAGCTGGAGAAGGAGAAAGAGGATGATGGAGCTGGAGAAGGAGGAAGAGGATGGTGGAGCTGGAGAAGGAGGAAGAGGAGGGTGGAGCTGGAGAAAGAGGATGATGGAGCTGGAGAAGGAGGAAGAGGATGGTGGAGCTGGAGGAAGAGGAGGGTGGAGCTGGAGGAAGAGGAGGGTGGAGCTGGCATTGTGAGGAAGGTGAAGGAGCACAGCCAGGGGGTGACCGCTGCCCCCCTCAGCAGCCCCAGCTCTCACCAGGTACCCGATGGGCGACTTCTTGCTCTTGGAGAACTTCTCCACCTCCTCCCAGTCCCCGCGTGTGGCCAGGGCGTTGATCTTCAGCCACCAGTACCTGGGGTCGGGGGGTCAGGGCAGGTCCCGGAGCCCCCCAGGAGCCCCCAGAACCCCCCAGAACCCCCGGAGCCAGCCCCACCTCTTGTCCGGGATCCTGAAGTCGCGGCAGAGCTGCTCGGCGCGCTTGTGGTGCCCGTCCAGGATGAGGGTGGACACGGTGTCGTGCAGGGACAGCTCCAGGTACGGCTTGTCCAGCTCCTCCTGCAGGTGCCGCTGCAGCCGCAGCAGCTTGATCTGCTCCTCGGTGGCCTGGGACACGGGGACAGCTCCTCAATGTCCCCATCCCAGCCCCAATGTCCCCATCCCAGCTCCATGTCCCCATCCCAGCCCCGATGTCCCCATCCCAGCCCCAATGTCCCCATCCCAGCCCCAATGTCCCCATCCCAGTCCCAGTGTCCCCATCCCAGCCCCAATGTCCCCATCCCAGCCCCAATGTCCCCATCCCAGCCTCAGTGTCCCCATCCCAGTCCCAGTGTCCCCATCCCAGCTCCATGTCCCCATCCCAGCCCCAATGTCCCCATCCCAGTCCCAGTGTCCCCATCCCAGCCCCAATGTCCCCATCCCAGCCTCAGTGTCCCCATCCCAGCCCTGTCCCATCCCCGATGTCCCCATCCCAGCCATGCCCCTGGACAGCCACCCAGCCTTGTCCCCAGGGCAGGGATACGTGACCTTGTCCCTTGGTGTCCCTGGTGTCCCCCATGTCCCCAGTGTCCCCCATGTCCCCATATCCCCGGTGTCCCTGGTGTCCCCATGTGTCCCCATGTCCCTGGTGTCCCCGTGTCCCTGGTGTCCCCCATGTCCCCGATGTCCCCTTGCTCACCTTGGCAGCGAAGTCGTTCTTGGCCTTGTAGAACTCGTCCAGGGCGTTCTGCAGAGCGGCCACGCGGCCCTCGATCCGCTGGGAACGGACACGGACACGGAACGGACACGGACACGGGATGGACACGGACACGGGATGGACACGGGATGGACACGGACACGGAACGGACACGGACACGGGATGGACACGGACACGGAACGGACACGGGATGGACACGGACACGGAACGGACACGGACACGGAACGGACACGGACACGGAACGGACACGGACACGGGATGGACACGGACACGGGATGGACACGGACACGGGATGGACACGGACACGGACACGGGATGGACACGGACACGGGATGGACACGGACACGGGATGGACACGGACACGGGATGGACACGGACACAGGATGGACACGGACACGGGATGGACATGGACACGGGATGGACACGGACACAGGATGGACACGGACATGGGATGGACACGGACACGGGATGGACACGGACACGGGATGGACACGGACACGGGATGGACATGGACACGGGATGGACACGGACACGGGATGGACACGGACACAGGATGGACACGGACACGGAACGGACACGGACACGGAACGGACACGGACACGGAACGGACACGGACACAGGATGGACACGGACACGGAACGGACACGGGATGGACATGGACACGGACACGGAACGGACACGGACACGGAACGGACACGGACACGGGATGGACACGGACACGGGATGGACACGGACATGGGATGGACATGGACACGGGATGGACACGGACACGGGATGGACACGGACACGGAACGGACACGGACACGGGATGGACACACGGACACGGGACGGACACGGGATGGACACACGGACACGGGATGGACACACGGACACGGGATGGACACACGGACACGGGATGGACACACGGACACGGGATGGACACACGGACACGGGATGGACACGGGATGGACACAGACATGTCATTCCCTGGCTGGGATCCCTGGATAGATCCTGACCCCCTGGATAGATCCCGACCCCCTGGATAGATCCCGACCCCCTGGCACACACGGCATGGGATGGGCAGGGTCCCCCACAGCCCTGGGGTGCAAACTGGGAAGTGCCCAATTCTCAAATCCAGATCCCCCATTCCCAAATCCAGATCCCCCATTCCCAAATCCCAATCCCCCATTCCCAAATCCAGATCCCCCATTCCCAAATCCCAATCCCCCATTCCCAAATCCCAATCCCCCATTCCCAAATCCAGATCCCCCATTCCCAAATCCCAATCCCCCATTCCCAAATCCCGATCCCCCATTCCCAGATCCCCCATTCCCATTCCCAAATCCCAATCCCCCATTCCCAAATCCCAATCCCCCATTCCCAGATCCCCCATTCCCATTCCCAAATCCCAATCCCCCATTCCCAAATCCCGATCCCCCATTCCCGCATCCCGCTCCCCCGTTCCCAGATCCCGATCCCCCATTCCCAAATCCCGATCCCCCATTCCCAGATCCCGATCCCCCATTCCCAGATCCCCCATTCCCATTCCCAGATCCAAATCCCCCATTCCCAAATCCAGATCCCCCATTCCCAAATCCCAATCCCCCATTCCCAAATCCCGATCCCCCATTCCCAAATCCAGATCCCCCATTCCCACCCAGACAAGGATGGAAATCCTTCTCCTGGACTTTTCCCCGCCCTGTGGCAGCTCCCTGCCGTTCCGCCATCCCAATCCCGAAATTCCCCCCATCCCAATCCTGGAATCCCAATCCCCGTATTCCTCCTATTCCAATCTGGGAATTCCCCCTATACATCCCAATCCCAGAATTCCTCCCGTCCCAATCCCAGAATTCCTCCCATCCCAATCCCAGAATTCCTCCCATCCCAATCCCAGAATTCCTCCCATCCCAATCCCAGAATTCCCTCCATCCCAATACTGGAATTCCTCCAGAATTCCCCCCATCCCAATCCCAAAATTCCCCTGGAATTCTCCCCATCCCAATCCCAGAACTTCCTCCATCCTAATTCTGCAATTCTCTCCATCCCAATTCCGGAATTTCCCCCAATCCATCCCAATCCCAGAATTCCCCCATCCCAATCCCAAAATTCCCCCAATCCATCCCAATCCCAATATCGGGATTCTCGATCCTGGAATTCCCCCCAGTCCATCCTGATCCCCCCATCCCAATCCCGGAATTTCCACCATCCCAATCCCAGAATTCCCCCAGAATTCCCCCCATCCCAATCCCAGTCCTGATCCCAAAATTCCCCCAATCCATCCCAATCCCCCCATCCCGATCCCGGAATTCCCCCCATCCCAATCCCTGTATTCCCCCATCCCGCTGGATCCTGGAATTCCCGTTGGATCCCAGAATTCCCGTAGGATCCCGGAATTCCCGTTATTCCCGTTATTCCCGTTGGATCCCGTTGGATCCCGTTATTCCTGTTGGATCCTGTTATTCCCGTTATTCCCGCTGTTATTCCCATTGTTATTCCCGTTGTTATTCCCGTTGTTATTCCCGTTATTCCCGTTATTCCCGTTGTTATTCCCGTTGTTATTCCCATTGTTATTCCCGTTGTTATTCCCGTTATTCCCGTTATTCCCGTTATTCCCGTTGTTATTCCCGTTGTTATTCCCGCTGTTATTCCCGTTGTTATTCCCGTTATTCCCGTTGTTATTCCCGTTGTTATTCCCGTTATTCCCGCTGTTATTCCCGCTGTTATTCCCGTTATTCCCGTTATTCCCATTGTTATTCCCGTTGTTATTCCCGTTGTTATTCCCATTGTTATTCCCATTGTTATTCCCGTTGTTATTCCCGTTGTTATTCCCGTTATTCCCGTTGTTATTCCCGTTGTTATTCCCGTTATTCCCGCTGTTATTCCCGTTGTTATTCCCGCTGTTATTCCCGTTATTCCCGTTGTTATTCCCGTTATTCCCGTTGTTATTCCCATTGTTATTCCCGTTATTCCCGCTGTTATTCCCGTTGTTATTCCCGCTGTTATTCCCGTTATTCCCGCTGTTATTCCCGTTATTCCCGTTGTTATTCCCATTGTTATTCCCGTTATTCCCGTTGTTATTCCCGTTGTTATTCCCGCTGTTATTCCCGTTATTCCCGCTGTTATTCCCGTTGTTTTTCCCGCTGTTATTCCCATTATTCCCGTTATTCCCGCTGTTATTCCCGCTGTTGTTCCCGTTGTTCCCGCTGCTGACCCTCTCGCAGTAGGCGGAGTGCACGTGGAAGTTGCCCAGCTCCTGGTGGTTGTCGTCCTGGTTGTACAAATCCTTCAGCGTCTCCCGCTCCTGGTGCCGGCAGAACTGCGCCGGAATCCGGCAATTCGGGAACTCAGGGGGGGCTCGGGGGGTTTTGGGGGATCAGGAGGGTTTTTGGGGGGATTTTGGGGGGCTCAGGGGGTTTTTGGGGTGCTCATGGGGGTTTTTGGGGGGATTTTGGGGGGCTCAGGGGGTTTTTGGGGGGCTCAGAAGGGTTTTTGGGGGGATTTTGGGGGGGCTCATGGGGGTTTTGGGTGATCAGGAGGGTTTTTGGGAAGATTTTGGGGGGCTCAGGGGGTTTTTTGGGGTGCTCATGGGGGTTTTTGGGAAGATTTTGGGGGGCTCATGGGGGTTTTGGGGGATCAGGAGGGTTTTTGGGGGGATTTTGGGGGGCTCATGGGGGTTTTTGGGGGGGATTTTGGGGGGCTCAGAGGGGATTTTGGGGGCCTCAAGTTTTTTGGGGGGCGATTTTGGGGTCTCAGGGGTTTTTTTTTTGGGGTGCTCGGGGTTTTTGGGGGGCTCAGAAGGGTTTTTTGGGGGGATTTTGGGGGGGCTCATGGGGGTTTTGGGGGATCAGGAGGGTTTTTGGGAAGATTTTGGGGTGCTCAGGGGGTTTTTGGGGTGCTCATGGGGGTTTTTGGGAAGATTTTGGGGGGCTCAGGGGGTTTTTGGGGGATCAGGAGGGTTTTTGGGGGATTTTGGGGGGGCTCATGGGGGTTTTGGGGGATCAGGAGGGTTTCTGGGAAGATTTTGGGGGGCTCAGGGGGTTTTTTGGGGGCTCAGAAGGGTTTTGGGGGGGATTTTGGGGGGCTGGGGGGGTTTTGGGGGATCAGGAGGGTTTTTGGGAAGATTTTGGGGGGCTCAGGGGGTTTTTGGGGGGCTCAGAAGGGTTTTGGGGGGGATTTTAGGGGGCTCAGGGTGTTTTTGGGGGGGTCAGGAGGGTTTTGGGGGGGATTTTAGGGGGCTCAGGGTGTTTTTGGGGGGGTCAGGAGGGTTTTGGGGGGGATTTTAGGGGGCTCATGGGGGTTTTTGGGGGGGATTTTGGGGGGCTCAGAGGGGATTTTGGGGGCCTCAAGTTTTTTGGGGGGCGATTTTGGGGTCTCAGGGTTTTTTTTTTTTGGGGTGCTCAGGGGGTTTTTGGGGGGCTCAGAAGGGTTTTTGGGAAGATTTTGTGGGGCTCAGGGGGGTTTTGGGGGATCAGAAGGGTTTTTGGGAAGATTTTGGGGGGCTCATGGGGGTTTTGGGGGGATTTTTGAGAGTTCAGGGTTTTTTTGGGGTGCTCAATGGGTTTTGGGGGGCTCAGGAGGGTTTTGGGGTTCCCAGGAGGATAATGGAGTTCCCAGGCGGGTTTTTGGGGTGCTGAGGATGTTTTTGGGGTGCCCAGGAGGGTTTTGGGGTGCTGAGGATGTGTTTTGGGGTCCCAGGAGGGTTTCTGGGGGGCCCAGGCAGAATTTTGGGGTGCTGAGGACGTTTTTGGGGTGCCCAGGAGGATTTTGGGGTGCCCCACCTGGCGGTACAGGCTGAGGATGTTTTTGGGGTGCTGAGGATGTTTTTGGGGTGCCCAGGCAGTTTTTGGGGTGCTGAGGACGTTTTTGGGGTGCCCAGGAGGATTTTGGGGTGCTGAGGATGTTTTTGGGGTGCCCAGGAGGATTTTGGGTGCTGAGGATGTTTTTGGGGTGCCCAGGAGGATTTTGGGGTGCCCCACCTGGCAGTACAGGCTGAGGATATTTTTGGGGTGCCCAGGAGGATTTTGGGGTGCTGAGGACGTTTTTGGGGTGCCCAGGAGGATTTTGGGGTGCTGAGGACGTTTTTGGGGTGCCCAGGAGGATTTTGGGGTGCTGAGGACGTTTTTGGGGTGCCCAGGCAGTTTTTGGGGTGCTGAGGACGTTTTTGGGGTGCCCAGGCAGTTTTTGGGGTGCTGAGGACGTTTTTGGGGTGCCCAGGAGGATTTTGGGGTGCCCCACCTGGCGGTACAGGCTGAGGGCCACGGGCTGGTTCTGCAGGGTCATGAAGAAAGTGCCGCGGTTGAGCTCGTTCTTGAGGTGCAGCACCACGGTGTAAACTGGGACAGCAGAGGGGACATTGGGGACATCAGGGGGACATGGGGACATCAGTGGGGACGGCAACAGGGACATTTGGGACAGGGACAAGGGGTTCCCCCAGCCCCCAGAACATTCCAGGATCTCCCCCAGACCCCAGAACATTCCCAGGGGATCCCCCAGATCCCAGCCCATTCCCAGTTCCCCCAGCCCATTCCCAGTTCCCCCAGCCCATTCCCAGTTCCCCCAGATCATTCCCAGTTCCCCCAGATCATTCCCAGTTCCCCCAGATCATTCCCAGTTCCCCCAGCTCATTCCCAGTTCCCCCAGATCATTCCCAGTTCCCCCAGATCATTCCCAGTTCCCCCAGCTCATTCCCAGTTCCCCCAGATCATTCCCCCAGATCATTCCCAGTTCCCCCAGCCCATTCCCAGTTCCCCCAGCCCATTCCCAGTTCCCCCAGATCATTCCCAGTTCCCCCAGCCCGTTCCCAGTTCCCCCAGCCCATTCCCAGCTCCCCCAGCCCATTCCCAGTTCCCCCAGCCCATTCCCAGTTCCCCCAGCCCGTTCCCAGTTCCCCCAGCCCATTCCCAGTTCCCCCAGCCCATTCCCAGTTCCCCCAGCCCGTTCCCAGTTCCCCCAGCCCATTCCCAGTTCCCCCAGCCCATTCCCAGTTCCCCCAGATCATTCCCAGTTCCCCCAGACCATTCCCAGTTCCCCCAGCCCATTCCCAGTTCCCCCAGATCATTCCCAGTTCCCCCAGATCATTCCCAGTTCCCCCAGATCATTCCCAGTTCCCCCAGCCCATTCCCAGTTCCCCCAGCCCATTCCCAGTTCCCCCAGATCATTCCCAGTTCCCCCAGCCCGTTCCCAGTTCCCCCAGCCCATTCCCAGTTCCCCCAGCCCATTCCCAGTTCCCCCAGATCATTCCCCCAGCCCATTCCCAGTTCCCCCAGATCATTCCCAGTTCCCCCAGATCATTCCCAGTTCCCCCAGCCCACTCCCAGTGCCCCCAGATCACTCCCAGTTCACCCAGCCTATTCGCAGTCCCGCCAGCCCTTTCCCAGTTCCCCCAGCCCATTCCCAGTTCCCCCAGCCCATTCCCAGTTCCCCCAGCCCATTCCCAGTTCCCCCATCCCATTCCCAGTTCCCCCAGCCCATTCCCAGTTCCCCCAGCTCATTCCCAGTTCCCCCAGCTCATTCCCAGTTCCCCCAGCCCGTTCCCAGTTCCCCCAGCCCGTTCCCAGTTCCCCCAGCCCATTCCCAGTTCCCCCAGCTCATTCCCAGTTCCCCCAGCCCGCTCCCAGTTCCCCCAGCTCATTCCCAGTTCCCCCAGCTCATTCCCAGTTCCCCCAGCTCATTCCCAGTTCCCCCAGCCCGTTCCCAGTTCCCTCAGCTCATTCCCAGTTCCCCCAGCCCGTTCCCAGTTCCCCCAGCTCATTCCCAGTCCCCCCAGCCCATTCCCAGTTCCCCCAGCCCATTCCCAGTTCCCCCAGCCCATTCCCAGTTCCCCAGCCCGTTCCCAGTTCCCCCAGATCATTCCCAGTTCCCCCAGCCCGTTCCCAGTTCCCCCAGATCATTCCCAGTTCCCCCAGCCCATCCCCCAGCCCATTCCCAGTTCCCCAGCCCATTCCCAGTTCCCCCAGCCCGTTCCCAGTTCCCCCAGCCCCTTCCCAGTTCCCCCAGCCCATTCCCATTACTCCCAGAGCATTCCCAGTTCCCCCAGCTCATTCCCAGTTCCCCCAGATCATTCCCAGTTCCCCCAGCACGACCACAGTTTCCCCAGCCCGTTGCCAGTTCCCCCAGACCATTCCCAGTTCCCCCAGAACATTCCCAGTTCCCCCAGCCCGTTCCCAGTTCCCCCAGCCCATTCCCAGTTCCCCCAGCCCGTTCCCAGTTCCCCCAGCCCGTTCCCAGTTCCCCATCCCGCGGTGTCCCCGCTGTCCCCTCACCCAGGTCGGTGTCCCCGCTCTCGATGGCTTTGCCCAGGGCCAGTTTGCTGCGTTTCATTTTCAGCAGCAGCGGCACCTGCTCCCCGGAGCGGGGCTCGTACTCCAGCAGCTGCGGGGACACGGCTGTCACCGGGGCTGTCACCGGGGCTGTCACCGGGGCTGTCACCGGGGCTGGCACTGGGGCTGTCACCGGGGCTGGCACCGGGTCTGGCACCGGGGCTGTCACCGGGTCTGGCACCGGGGCTGGCCCTGTCACCCCCCTGTGCTGCTGTCACCGGGGCTGGCTGTGTCAGCTCTCTGTCCTCCCGTCAGCTCCCTGTCCTGCTGTCACCTCCCTGTGCTGCTGTCACCAGGGCTGGCAGTGTCACCTCCCTGTGCTGCTGTCGCCAGGGCTGGCAATGTCACCTCCCTGTGCTGCTGTCACCAGGGCTGGCAGTGTCACCTCCCTGTGCTGCTGTCACTGGGGCTGGCAATGTCACCTCCCTGTGCTGCTGTCACCGGGGCTGGCCCTGTCACCCCCCTGTGCTGCTGTCACCGGGGCTGGCAGTGTCACTTCCCTGTGCTCCTGTCACCTCCCTGTGCTGCTGTCACAAGGGCTGGCTGTGTCACCTCCCTGTGCTGCTGTCACCGGGGCTGGCTGTGTCACCTGGGGCTGGCTGTGTCACCCCCCTGTGCTGCTGTCACTGGGGCTGGCCTTGTCACCCCCCTGTGCTGCTGTCACCAGGGCTGGCAGTGTCACCTCCCTGTGCTGCTGTCACTGGGGCTGGCCCTGTCACCCCCCTGTGCTGCTGTCACCAGGGCTGGCAGTGTCACCTCCCTGTGCTGCTGTCACTGGGGCTGGCTGTGTCACCTGGGGCTGGCAGTGTCACCCCCTGTCCTGATGTGTCACCTCCCTGTGCTCCTGTCACCGGGGCTGGCTGTGTCACCCGGGGCTGGCAGTGTCACCCCCCTGTGCTCCTGTCACCCGGGGCTGGCAGTGTCACCCCCCTGTGCTCCTGTCACCCGGGGCTGGCAGTGTCACCCCCCTGTGCTCCTGTCACCCGGGGCTGGCAGTGTCACCCCCCTGTGCTCCTGTCACCTCCCCTCCTGCTGTCACCGGGGCCAGCCCGCTGTGTCACCCCCTGTCCTGCTGTCACCCCCCCCCGTCCTGCTGTCCCCACCTTGATGGCCAGCCCGTGTCACCCCGTGTCACCCCGTGTCCCCACCTTGATGGCCAGCCCGTGTCACCCCGTGTCACCCCGTGTCCCCACCTTGATGGCCAGCTCTGCGCGGCCGCAGTCGTGGGCGCGTGTGGCGATGTCCGAGTAGGAGATCCCGGCCGCGTCCCCCAGCTTGAGGTTGATGGCCTGGGCCACCTCCTCGTCCGACTTGTCCTTCTGCTGCACCTGAGGGGACAGCCAGAGTGTCCCCGAGTGTCCCCAGGGGTCCCCGAGTGTCCCCAGGTGTCCCCAGCTGTCCCCAGGTGTATCCCCAGGTGTCCCCAGCTGTCCCCAGGTGTCCCCAGGAGTGTCCCCAGGAGTGTCCCCAGCTGTCCCGAGCTGTGTCCCCAGGTGTATCCCCAGATATCCCCAGGTGTATCCCCAGGTGTCCCCAGCTGTCCCTAGGTGTATCCCCAGCTGTCCCCAGCTGTCCCCAGGTGTGTCCCCAGCTGTCCCCAGGTGTCCCCAGGTGTATCCCCAGATATCCCCAGCTGTCCCCAGCTGTCCCCAGGTGTCCCCATGTCCCCATGTCCCCAGGTGTCACCTTGTAGCAGGCCCAGTGTGCCAGGATGCGGCTGACGCCCTGCATGGCCGGGAGCCGCAGGAAGTCACAGATGCGGATGGCCAGCGGGTACAGGCGGCGCAGGACCAGCCTGGGGACACGGACAGAGGGGACAGCGGGGTCAGGGGACAGAGGGGACAGCGGGGTCACGGGGGACATGGAGGGGTCAGGGACAGAGGGGACAGCGGGTCAGGGGACAGAGGGGACAGCGGGGTCAGGGGACAGAGGGGACAGCGGGTCAGGGGACAGAGGGGACAGCGGGTCAGGGGACAGAGGGGACAGCGGGTCACAGGACAGAGGGGACAGCGGGGTCAGGGGGGACATGGAGGGGTCAGGGACAGAGGGGACAGCGGGTCAGGGGGGACAGAGGGGACATGGAGAGGTCAGGGGTCACGGAGGGGTCAGGGGACATGGAGGGGACAAAGGGGACATGGAGGGGACAGAGGGGACAGCGAGGGTCAGGGGGACATGGAGGGGACAGGGGACACACTGGAGGGTCACAGTCACACAGAGAGGACAGTGGGACCCAGGGGGGACAGGGGGACACCAGAGGGGACAGGGGACACAGGGGGGACAGGGGACACTGTGGGGACAGGGTTCACACTGTGGGGACAGGGGACACAGGGGGGACAGGGGACACAGGGGGGACAGGGGACACTGTGGGGACAGGGGACACAGGGGACACTGTGGGGACAGGGGACACTGGGGGGACAGGGGACACAGGGGGGACAGGGGACACTGTGGGGACAGGGGACACTGTGGGGGACAGGGGACACTGTGGGGACAGGGGACACAGGGGGGACAGGGGACACAGGGGGGACAGGGGACACTGTGGGGGACACTGGGGGGACAGGGGACACTGTGGGGGACAGGGGACACTGTGGGGACAGGGGACACAGGGGGGACAGGGGACACTGGGGGGACAGGGGACACAGGGGGGACAGGGGACACTGGGGGGACAGGGGACACAGGGGACACTGTGGGGGACAGGGGACACAGGGGACACTGTGGGGACAGGGGACACTGGGGGGACAGGGGACACTGTGGGGACAGGGGACACAGGGGGGACAGGGGACACAGGGGACACTGTGGGGCACAAGGAGTTGGAGCTGGGTTGGGTTTGGGAGGATCCCAAGGGCTTGGAGCTGCTCAGCCCCTGGATACGGGAATGGGATGGGAATGGGGGATGGGAATGGGAATGGGAATGGGATGGGAATGGGGGATGGGAATGGGGGATGGGAATGGGAATGGGATGGGAATGGGGGATGGGAATGGGATGGGAATGGGATGGGAATGGGATGGAATGGGAATGGGGATGGGAATGGGATGGGAATGGGGGATGGGGATGGGGATGGGATGGATGGGATGGGAATGGGATGGGATGGGATGGGAATGGGATGGGAATGGGATGGATGGGATGGGAATGGGATGGGAATGGGGGATGGGAATGGGATGGGAATGGGATGGGAATGGGGGATGGGAATGGGGGATGGGATTGGGGGAGGGGAATGGGAGGGGAATGGGGGATGGGTATGGGGGATGGGAATGGGATGGGAATGGGGGATGGGAATGGGAATGGGAATGGGAATGGGATGGGAATGGGGGATGGGAATGGGGGATGGGAATGGGGGATGGGAATGGGGGATGGGGGATGGGATGGGATGGGAATGGGGGATGGGAATGGGGGATGGGAATGGGGGATGGGAATGGGATGGGAATGGGGGATGGGGGATGGGAATGCGATGGGAATGGGATGGGATGGGAATGGGATGGGAATGGGGAATGGGGGATGGGAATGGGATGGGAATGGGGGATGGGAATGGGATGGGAATGGGGGATGGGAATGGGATGGGAATGGGGGATGGGAATGGGGGATGGGGGATGGGAATGGGGGATGGGGGATGGGAATGAGATGGGAATGGGATGGGAATGGGGGATGGGAATGGGGGATGGGAAAATGGGATGGGAATGGGGGATGGGGGATGGGAATGGGGGATGGGAATGGGGGATGGGAATGAAGGATGGAGAATGGGGGATGGGGGATGGGAATGGGGGATGGGAATGGGGGATGCAGAATGAAGGATGGAGAATTTGGGATGGGGAATTTGGGACAGGGAACGTGGGACAGGGAATTTGGGACAGGGAATGTGGGACAGGGAATGTGGGACAGGGAATGTGGGACAGGGAATTTGGGACAGGGAATTTGGGACAGGGAATGTGGGACAGGGAATGTGGGACAGGGAATTTGGGACGGGAGCCGTGGGCAGGCTTGGGAGCCCTCACCTGTCCAGCAGCACCTCGATGGTGAGCTGCTTGTATCTGTGGGGACAGTCAAGGGACAACCGGGATCACAACACCCCCAGAGGGACCCGATCCCGCCCCGGGAGGATCTCCAGAGGGATCTCCAGCTGGGATCTCCAGCAGGATCTCCAGGAGGATCTCCAGGAGGGATCTCCAGCAGGATCTCCAGAGGGATCTCCAGCTGGGATCTCCAGCAGGATCTCCAGGAGGGATCTCCAGAGGGATCTCCAGCTGGGATCTCCAGCAGGATCTCCAGGAGGGATCTCCAGAGGGATCTCCAGCTGGGATCTCCAGCAGGGATCTCCAGGAGGGATCTCCAGCAGGGATCTCCAGCAGGGATCTCCAGCAGGGATCTCCAGCAGGGATCTCCAGAGGGATCTCCAGCTGGGATCTCCAGCAGGATCTCTGTAAGGATCTCCAGGAGGATCTCCAGAGGGATCTCCAGCAGGATCTCCATGAGGATCTCCGTGAGGATCTCCAGGAGGATCTCCGTGAGGATCTCCGTGAGGATCTCCAGGAGGATCTCTGTGAGGATCTCCAGGAGGATCTCCGTGAGGATCTCCAGCAGGGATCTCCATGAGGATCTCCGGGAGGATCTCCAGGAGGATCTCCAGCTGGGATCTCCAGCAGGGATCTCCATGAGGATCTCCATGAGGATCTCCAGGAGGATCTCCAGCAGGGATCTCCGTGAGGATCTCCGTGAGGATCTCCAGGAGGATCTCCAGGAGGGATCTCTGTGAGGATCCCCAGGAGGATCTCCAGCTGGGATCTCCAGCTGGGATCTCCAGGAGGATCTCCATGAGGATCTCCAGGAGGATCTCCAGCAGGGATCTCCGTGAGGATCTCCGTGAGGATCTCCAGCTGGGATCTCCAGCTGGGATCTCCAGGAGGATCTCCGTGAGGATCTCCAGGAGGATCTCCAGGAGGGATCTCTGTGAGGATCTCCGGGAGGATCTCCAGGAGGATCTCCAGCTGGGATCTCCAGCAGGGATCTCCGTGAGGATCTCCAGGAGGATCTCCAGCTGGGATCTCCAGCAGGGACCTCCAGGAGGATCTCCAGGAGGATCTCCGTGAGGATCTCCAGCAGGATCTCCAGGAGGATCTCCATGAGGATCTCCAGCAGGGATCTCCGGGAGGATCTCCGTGAGGATCTCCGGGAGGATCTCCGTGAGGATCTCCAGCAGAGATCTCCAGGGGGATCTCCGGGAGGATACTGGGTGAAGGTGAGCGGGATCCCGATCTGGTAGTCGCGGACGGCGTTGAGGACCCGCAGGTCCTGGCACATCCGCACGAAGCTCTCCGGAGGGAACTTGTCCAGGAAACACTTCCCGAAGGAAGCAGCCTGCGGGAAAAGCAGAGGGAAAATCCTTCAGCTTCGGCCTCCCCCCTCCTCCTCCTCCTCCTCCTGGAGAGAGGGAGAGTCCCTGGGGACGGGAAAGGATCTGGAACATTCCATGGGACGGGAAAGGATCTGGAACATTCCATGGGACACAAGAAGGATCTGGAACATTCCATGGGATGGGAAAAGGATCTGGAACATTCCATGGGACAGGGAAAGGATCTGGAACATTCCATGGGACAGGGAAGGATCTGGAACATTCCATGGGATGGGAAAAGGATCTGGAACATTCCATGGGACAGGGAAGGATCTGGAACATTCCGTGGGACACAAGAAGGATCTGGAACATTCCATGGGACAGGGAAGGATCTGGAACATTCCATGGGATGGGAAAGGATCTGGAACATTCCATGGGACACAAGAAGGATCTGGAACATTCCATGGGACACAAGAAGGATCTGGAACATTCCATGGGACAGGGAAGGATCTGGAACATTCCATGGGACAGGGAAGGATCTGGAACATTCCATGGGACACAAGAAGGATCTGGAACATTCCATGGGACACAAGAAGGATCTGGAACATTCCATGGGACAGGGAAGGATCTGGAACATTCCATGGGACACAAGAAGGATCTGGAACATTACGTGGGACAGGGAAGGATCTGGAACATTCCGTGGGACACAAGAAGGATCTGGAACATTCCGTGGGACAGGGAAGGATCTGGAACATTCCATGGGACAGGGAAGGATCTGGAACATTCCATGGGACACAAGAAGGATCTGGAACATTCCGTGGGACAGGGAAGGATCTGGAACATCCCATGGGACAGGGAAGGATCTGGAACATTCCATGGGACAGGGAAGGATCTGGAACATTCCATGGGACACAAGAAGGATCTGGAACATTCCATGGGACACAAGAAGGATCTGGAACATTCCATGGGACACAAGAAGGATCTGGAACATTCCATGGGACAGGGAAGGATCCGGGATGGTGCCGGGCTCACCCTCAGCAGGGATTTCTGCGTGTCGGGCTCGTGCTCGTAGCCCGCGGCCTCGATGCACTGGCCCACGGCCTCGGGGAGCAGCTGCTGCTCCCGGATCTCCCGCAGGTACTCGTCGGCTTTCTGGCTCTGCTTCTGCGGGAAAACCGGAGCTGGGAGGGGCTGGGAGGGACTGGGAGGGACTGGGAAGCACTGGGAGGCACCGGGAGGCACTGGGAAGCACTGGGAAGCACTGGGATGCACTGGGAAGCACTGGGAAGCACTGGGAGGGACTGGGAGGCACTGGGAAGCACTGGGAGGCACTGGGAGGGACTGGGAGGCACTGGGATGCACTGGGAGGGACTGGGAAGCACTGGGAAGCACTGGGAGGCACTGGGAGGGACTGGGAAGCACTGGGAAGCACTGGGAGGCACTGGGAAGCACTGGGAAGCACTGGGAAGCACTGGGAAGCACTGGGAGGCACTGGGAGGCACTGGGAGGCACTGGGAAGCACTGGGAAGCACTGGGAAGCACTGGGAAGCACTGGGAAGCACTGGGAAGCACTGGGAGGCACTGGGAGGGACTGGGAAGCACTGGGAGGCACTGGGAAGGACTGGGAGGCACTGGGAGGGACTGGGAAGCACTGGGAGGCACTGGGAAGCACTGGGAGGCACTGGGAGGGACTGGGAAGCACTGGGAAGCACTGGGAGGCACTGGGAGGGACTGGGAAGCACTGGGAGGCACTGGGAAGGACTGGGAGGCACTGGGAGGGACTGGGAAGCACTGGGAGGCACTGGGAAGCACTGGGAGGCACTGGGAGGCACTGGGAAGCACTGGGAAGCACTGGGAGGGACTGGGAAGCACTGGGAGGCACTGGGAGGCACTGGGAAGCACTGGGAAGCACTGGGAGGCACTGGGAAGCACTGGGAGGAGCTGGGAAGCACTGGGAGGCACTGGGAGGCACTGGGAGGGACTGGGAGGCACTGGGAGGCACTGGGAAGCACTGGGAAGCACTGGGAGGAGCTGGGAAGCACTGGGAGGCACTGGGAGGCACTGGGAGGCACTGGGAGGCACTGGGAAGCACTGGGAAGCACTGGGAAGCACTGAGGAGCACTGGGAAGCACTGGGAAGCACTGGGAGGCACTGGGAAGCACTGGGAAGCACTGGGAAGCACTGGGAAGCACTGGGAGGCACTGGGAAGCACTGGGAGGGACTGGGAAGCACTGGGAGGCACCGGGAGGGACTGGGAAGCACTGGGAAGCACTGGGAGGCACTGGGAAGCACTGGGAGGCACTGGGAGGGACTGGGAGGGACTGGGAAGCCGGGATCCCGGCCCTCGGGACCCTTGGGAATGGGGGAACACCTCGTATTCCTTCTGTGCCTCCAGGAGGAGAGCGCCCGGAGCCATGGACGCGATCCGGAAAATCTCCTGGCTGGCTTCTGCAGGGATGGGATAAACGGGGGGTGAGGGGGGCGGAGCTGCCAGGAGCCGGCGGCATCCCCTGGATCATGGGATTCGGGATCTTAAATCCCATCCCATTCCCAGCCAGGCCTCTCCTGCTGGGATTCCTCCATGGAATCCTGGAATTGGGGTGGGAAGGGATCCTGAATCCCGTCCCATTCCAACCCCAACAGCTCCCACCGTCCCAGCTGGATCCAACCCCAAAGTCCAGCCCGGCCTTGGGCGCTCCCAGGGATCCACAGGAAATCTGGGAATTCCTTCCCAGGATCCCAGCCCAATCTCCCCTTTCCCAGTGGAAGCCATTCCCTGGCTCCTGTCCCTGCAGCCCTTTCCCAAATTCCAGCTCTCCTGGAGCTCCTTTAGGGACTCTGAGGATTCCCTGGATTTTTCCCTTCTCCAGGGGAACATTCCCAGCTCTCCCAGAGCAGAGGGGCTCCCAAATCCCAGATTTTTTTGCTTTGGAAGGGACCTTAAATCCCAGCAATTCCAACCCCATCCGTGAGCAGGGACAGCTCCCACCATCCCAATGGATCCAAATCCATTCCAGCCTGGCCTTGGGCATTCCCAGGGATCCAGGGGCAGCTGGAGGAAATCTGGGAATTGCAGCCCAGGCAGGAATTCCTGGGATCCCACCTGGGATCTCGTGCAGGAACTCGTGGGAGGAGCGGGACAGGATCCGGACCCCGTCCAGCTCCGGCACCAGGTGGGAATCCTCATCCAGGACAAAGCTGGGATCCGGCTAAGGAGCCACGGCTGCACCCAGTGAGGGAAATCCCGGGATGGGGAAGGGCCTGGGAACATCCCACGGGACAGGGAAAGGAGCTGGGAACATCCCTGGAATTCCTGGGATCATCCTTGGGAACAGGGAATTCCTGGGATCATCCTTGGGGACAGGGAATTCCTGGGATCATCCCTGGGAACATCCCTGGAATTCCTGGGATCACCCCTGGGAACATCCCTGGAATTCCTGGGATCACCCCTGGGAACATCCCTGGAATTCCTGGGATCACCCCTGGGAACAGGGAATTCCTGGGAACATCCCTGGGGACAGGGAATTCCTGGGAACATCCCTGGGAACAGGGAATTCCTGGGATCATCCTTGGGGACAGGGAATTCCTGGGATCATCCCTGGGAACATCCCTGGAATTCCTGGGATCACCCCTGGGAACAGGGAATTCCTGGGATCATCCTTGGGAACAGGGAATTCCTGGGATCATCCCTGGGAACATCCCTGGAATTCCTGGGATCACCCCTGGGAACATCCCTGGAATTCCTGGGATCACCCCTGGGAACATCCCTGGAATTCCTGGGATCACCCCTGGGAACAGGGAATTCCTGGGATCATCCCTGGGGACAGGGAATTCCTGGGATCACCCCTGGGAACAGGGAATTCCTGGGATCATCCCTGGGAACAGGGAATTCCTGGGATCACCCCTGGGAACAGGGAATTCCTGGGATCACCCCTGGGAACAGGGAATTCCTGGGATCATTCCTGGGAACAGGGAATTCCTGGGATCATTCCTGGGAACAGGGAATTCCTGGGATCATTCCTGGGAACAGGGAATTCCTGGGATCACCCCCAGGAACAGGGAATTCCTGGGATCATCCCTGGGAACAGGGAATTCCTGGGATCATCCCTGGGAACAGGGAATTCCTGGGATCATCCCTGGGGACAGGGAATTCCTGGGATCATCCCTGGGAACAGGGAATTCCTGGGATCACCCCCAGGAACAGAAGGATACCGGATGCTCTCCGAGGAATTTCCCACCACCATCAGCTGCCGCTCCCAGGCCAGCACCACGGCACGGTGCCGGCTCCGGGGCCGCGTGCACCTGCCGAGACAAACCCCTGGGATCCCAAATCCTGGGAATCCCAAATCCTGAGAATCCCAAACCCCTGGGAATCCCAAACCCCTGGGATCCCAAATCCTGAGAATCCCAAATCCTGAGAATCCCAAACCCCTGGGAATCTCAAACCCTGAGAATCCCAAACCCCTGGGAATCCCAAACCCTGAGAATCCCAAATCCTGGGAATCCCAAATCCTGGGAATCCCAAATCCTGGGAATCCCAAACCCCTGGGAATCTCAAACCCTGAGAATCCCAAACCCCTGGGAATCCCAAATCCTGGGAATCCCAAATCCTGGGAATCCCAAATCCTGGGAATCCCAAACCCCTGAGAATCTCAAACCCCTGGGAATCCCAAATCCTGGGAATCCCAAATCCTGGGAATCCCAAACCCCTGGGAATCCCAAATCCTGGGAATCCCAAACCCCTGGGAATCCCAAACCCCTGGGAATCCCAAATCCTGGGAATCCCAAACCCCTGGGAATCCCAAACCCCTGGGAATCCCAAACCCCTGAGAATCCCAAATCCTGGGAATCCCAAACCCCTGGGAATCCCAAACCCCTGGGAATCCCAAACCCCTGGGAATCCCAAATCCTGGGAATCCCAAACCCCTGGGAATCCCAAATCCTGGGATCCCCCAAATCCCTGGGATCCCCCAAATCCTGGAATACCAAATCCCTGAGATCCCCAAATCCCTGGGATCCCCCAAAACCCTGGGATCCCCCAAAACCCTTAACCCCCAATCCCTGGGATCCCCCCAAGAGAACCCCCAAATCCCTGGGATCCCAAATCTGTGGGATCCCCTGAGGGAATCCCCAAATCCTGGGATCCCCAAATCCTGGGATACCCCAAATCCCTGGGATCCCCCAAATCCCTGAACCCCAAATCCCTGAACCCCAAATCCTGGGATCCCCCAAATCCCTGAACCCCAAATCCCCGAACCCCAAATCCTGGGATCCCCCAAATCCCTGAACCCCAAATCCCTGAACCCCAAATCCTGGGATCCCCCAGCTCACCAAACCATCTGCTTGGGAGGGGAGCGGATGCCGGTGTTGAAGTCAGAGAATTTCTCCTGTGGGAGAGGAGAGGAGTCTGGGATACACCTGGAGAGGTTTGAGATACACCTGGAGAGGTCTGGGATACACCTGGAGAGGTCTGGGATACACCTGGAGAGGTCTGGGATACACCTGGAGGGGATCAGATACACCTGGAGAGGTCTGGGATACACCTGGAGAGGTCTGGGATACACCTGGAGAGGTCTGGGATACACCTGGAGAGGTCTGGGATACACCTGGAGAGGTCTGGGATACACCTGGAGGGGTCTGGGATACACCTGGAGAGGTTTGGGATACACCTGGAGAGGTCTGGGATACACCTGGAGAGGTCTGGGATACACCTGGAGAGGTCTGGGATACACCTGGAGGGGTCTGGGATACACCTGGAGAGGTCTGGGATACACCTGGACAGGTCTGGGATACACCTGGAGGGGTCTGGGATACACCTGGAGAGGTCTGGGATACACCTGGACAGGTTTGGGATACACCTGGAGAGGTCTGGGATACACCTGGACAGGTTTGGGATACACCTGGAGAGGTCTGGGATACACCTGGAGGGATCTGGGATACACCTGGAGGGTTTGGGATACACCTGGAGAGGTCTGGGATACACCTGGAGAGGTCTGGGATACACCTGGAGGGGATCAGATACACCTGGAGGGGTCTGGGATACACCTGGAGGGGTCTGGGATACACCTGGAGAGGATCAGATACACCTGGAGGGATCTGGGATACACCTGGAGGGTCTGGGATACACCTGGAGAGGTTTGGGATACACCTGGAGAGGTTTGGGATACACCTGGACAGGTCTGGGATACACCTGGAGAGGTCTGGGATACACCTGGGAAAGGTTTGGGATACACCTGGAGGGGATCAGATACACCTGGAGAGGTTTGGGATACACCTGGAGGGATCTGGGATACACCTGGAGAGGTCTGGGATACACCTGGAGGGGTCTGGGATACACCTGGAGGGGATCAGATACACCTGGAGGGGTCTGGGATACACCTGGAGGGTCTGGGATACACCTGGAGGGGATCAGATATACCTGGAGAGGTCTGGGATACACCTGGAGGGTTTGGGATACACCTGGAGGGTTTGGGATACACCTGGAGGGGATCAGATACACCTGGAGAGGTCTGGGATACACCTGGAGGGATCTGGGATACACCCGGACAGGTTTGGGATACACCTGGAGGGGATCAGATACACCTGGACAGGTTTGGGATACACCTGGAGGGATCTGGGATACACCTGGAGGGGATCAGATACACCTGGAGGGGTCTGGGATACACCTGGAGGGTTTGGGATACACCTGGAGGGGATCAGATACACCTGGACAGGTTTGGGATACACCTGGAGGGTCTGGGATACACCTGGAGAGGATCAGATACACCTGGAGGGGTCTGGGATACACCTGGAGGGATCTGGGATACACCTGGAGGGGATCAGATACACCTGGAGGGGTCTGGGATACACCTGGAGGGGTCTGGGATACACCTGGAGGGGATCAGATACACCTGGACAGGTCTGGGATACACCTGGACAGGTCTGGGATACACCTGGACAGGTTTGGGATACACCTGGAGAGGTCTGGGATACACCTGGACAGGTCTGGGATACACCTGGACAGGTCTGGGATACACCTGGAGGGGATCAGATACACCTGGAGGAGTCTGGGATACACCTGGACAGGTCTGGGATACACCTGGAGAGGTCTGGGATACACCTGGACAGGTCTGGGATACACCTGGAGGGTCTGGGATACACCTGGAGAGGTTTGGGATACACCTGGAGGAGTCTGGGATACACCTGGAGAGGTCTGGGATACACCTGGAGGGGTCTGGGATACACCTGGACAGGTTTGGGATACACCTGGAGGGGTCTGGGATACACCTGGAGAGGTCTGGGATACACCTGGAGAGGTCTGGGATACACCTGGACAGGTCTGGGATACACCTGGAGGGGTCTGGGATACACCTGGAGAGGTCTGGGATACACCTGGAGGGATCTGGGATACACCTGGAGAGGTCTGGGATACACCTGGAGAGGATCAGATACACCTGGAGAGGTCTGGGATACACCTGGAGAGGTTTGGGATACACCTGGACAGGTTTGGGATACACCTGGAGGGATCTGGGATACACCTGGAGGAGTCTGGGATACACCTGGACAGGTTTGGGATACACCTGGACAGGTTTGGGATACACCTGGACAGGTTTGGGATACACCTGGACAGGTTTGGGATACACCTGGAGGGGATCAGATACACCTGGAGGGGTCTGGGAGATTCCAGCTGTGGCTCTGGAAGGGAACAGAGCTCTGGGAAAGGTGGGAAATATTCCAGTGCCAGGGAAAAGGAAAAGGAAAGGGAAAAGAAGAGAAAAAGAAGGAAAAAAAAAAGGGAAAAGGGAAAAGGGAAAAAAAAGTAAAAAAAAGGGGGGAAAAGGGAAAAGGAAAAGGAAAAGGAAAAGGGAAAGGGAAATGGAAAGGGAAAGGAAAAGGGAAAGGAAAAGGGAAAGGAAAGGAAAGGAAAAGGGAAAGGAAAGGAAAAGGAAAAGGAAAAGGAAAAGGAAAACAGAAAGGAAAAGGGAAAGGAAAAGGGAAAGGAAAGGAAAGGAAAAGGAAAAGGAAAAGGAAAAGGGAAAGGAAAAGGAAAAGGAAAAGGAAAAGGGAAAGGAAAAGGAAAAGGAAAAGGAAAAGGAAAAGGAAAAGGGAAAGGAGCTGGGTTTGGGAGACGGGGAAAGCACCAGAAGCAGCTCTGGGATGGGGGGTGGTCTGACCCCCCCCAGGGACCCCCAGGGACCCCCAGGGACCCCCAGGGACCCCCAGGGACCCCCAGGGACCCCCAGGGACCCCCAGGCCAGGGGGGCTCACCTTGAGCGAGGCTGGTCCCATCCAGACGGTGCCGGAGTCGGAGAAGAGCGCGAGGTGCCGGTGGGTGAAGGACACGGCCATGTGCAGGAACGGCCCCGCCGAGGGGCTCAGCCCGGGGGGAGCCTGGCCACGACAGGGGGGACACCGGGGGACACCGGGGGACACTCAGGGTGACCCCCCAAGTGACGTGCTCGGAATGGGGGGCCCTTCCCGGCCACCCAGCCCTCGGCTCTTATCCGTACTGGTGCCTGGGAGAGCCGCAGGGAGGGGGTGGGAGAGAGTGGGGGGAGTGGGGAGCATCCCTGGGGACATGGAATGGACCTGGGAACATCCCTGGGGACATGGAATGGACCTGGGGACATCCCTGGGGACATGGAATGGACCTGGGAACATCCCTGGGGACATGGAATGGACCTGGGAACATCCCTGGGGACAGGGAATGGATTTGGGAACATCCCTGGGGTCATGGAATGGACCTGGGGACATCCCTGGGGACATGGAATGGACCTGGGAACATCCCTGGGGACATCCCTGGGGACAGGGAATGGACCTGGGAACATCCCTGGGGACATGGAATGGACCTGGGGACATCCCTGGGGACAGGGAATGGACCTGGGAACATCCCTGGGGACAGGGAGAGGAGCTGGGGACATCCCTGGGGACAGGGAATGGACCTGGGAACATCCCTGGGGACAGGGAGAGGAGCTGGGGACATCCCTGGGGACAGGGAATGGACCTGGGAACATCCCTGGGGACAGGGAATGGACCTGGGGACATCCCTGGGGACATGGAATGGACCTGGGGACATCCCTGGGGACATGGAATGGACCTGGGGACATCCCTGGGGACATGGAATGGACCTGGGGACATCCCTGGGGACATGGAATGGACCTGGGGACATCCCTGGGGACATGGAATGGACCTGGGGACATCCCTGGGGACAGGGAGAGGATTTGGGAACATCCCTGGGGACATGGAATGGACCTGGGAACATCCCTGGGGACATGGAATGGACCTGGGAACATCCCTGGGGACATGGAATGGACCTGGGAACATCCCTGGGGACATGGAATGGACCTGGGGACATCCCTGGGGACAGGGAATGGACCTGGGAACATCCCTGGGGACAGGGAATGGACCTGGGGACATCCCTGGGGACATGGAATGGACCTGGGAACATCCCTGGGGACATGGAATGGACCTGGGAACATCCCTGGGGACAGGGAATGGACCTGGGAACATCCCTGGGGACATGGAATGGATTTGGGAACATCCCTGGGGACATGGAATGGACCTGGGAACATCCCTGGGGACAGGGAATGGACCTGGGGACATCCCTGGGGACAGGGAATGGACCTGGGGACATCCCTGGGGACAGGGAATGGATTTGGGAATATCCCATGGGACAGGAAAATGACCTGGGAGCATCCCTGGGGCCAGTGGGGCCAGTGAGGCCAGTGGGGACATGGGGACAGTGGGGACATGGGGACATGGGGACATGGGGACATGGGGACATGGGGACATGGGGACATGGGGACATGGGGCCAGCAGGGCCAGGTGTCCCTCACCAGCACGGAGCAGGAGGTGCTGTCCAGCAGGAAGAGCTCCTGTCCCAGGGCCAGCAGCACCACGGTCACCCTGTCCTGGGACAGCACGGACCAGCAGGACGGGGGCTTCTGCAGCCCTGCGGGGACAGGGACAGCTGGGACAGGGACAGGGGACAGCTGGGACAGGGACAGGGGACAGCTGGGACAGGGACAGGGACAGCTGGGACAGGGACAGGGACAGCTGGGACAGGGACAGGGACAGCTGGGACAGGGACAGGGGACAGCTGGGACAGGGACAGGGACAGGGACAGGGACAGGGACAGCTGGGACAGGGACAAGGGACAGCTGGGACAGGGACAGCTGGGACAGGGACAGGGGACAGCTGGGACAGGGACAGGGACAGCTGGGACAGGGACAGGGGTACATGGGGACATGGGGACATGGGGACAGGGGGACATGGGGACAGGTGCCACCCACCAGGGACCTCGGGCAGGCGGCGCAGTTTGAGGTCCTCGATGTTGGTGGCCAGGGAGAAGCGCAGGGCCCCGGTCAGGATGGCCACGCCCGTCCCGAACTCCGTGTGGAACACCTGAGCCTCCAGCACGTGGTTCTGGAGCACCTCCTGCGGGGACAGGGACACTGGGGACACTGGGGACACACTGGGGACACTGGGGACACTGAGGGGACACTGGGGACACACTGGGGACACTGGGGACACACTGGGGGAACACTGGGGACACACTGGGGACACTGAGGGGACACACTGGGGACACTGGGGACACTGGAGCACCTCCTGCGGGGACAGGGACACTGGGGACACTGAGGGGACACACGGGGGACACTGAGGGGACACTGGGGGGACACTGAGGGGACACTGAGGGGACACTGGGGACACACTGGGGGGACACTGGGGACACTGAGGGGACACACTGGGGACACTGGAGCACCTCCTGCGGGGACAGGGACACTGGGGACACTGGGGGGACACTGGGGGAACACTGGGGACACTGGGGACACTGGGGACACACTGAGGGGACACTGAGGGGACACTGGGGACACTGAGGGGACACTGGGGACACACTGGGGACACTGAGGGGACACTGGGGACACTGGGGACACTGAGGGGACACACTGGGGACACTGGGGACACACTGGGGGGACACTGGGGACACTGGGGACACACTGAGGGGACACTGAGGGGACACACTGGGGACACTGGGGGAACACCGAGGACACACTGGGGACACTGGGGGGACACTGGGGGAACACTGGGGACACTGAGGACACACTGGGGACACTGGGGACACTGAGGGGACACTGAGGGGACACTGAGGACACACTGGGGACACTGAGGGGACACTGAGGGGACACTGAGGACACACTGGGGACACTGAGGGGACACTGGGGACACACTGGGGACACTGAGGGGACACTGGGGACACTGAGGGGACACTGTGGGGACACTGAGGGGACACTGGGGACACTGGGGACACTGGGGACACACTGGGGACACTGTGGGGACACTGTGTGGACACTGTGGACACACTGGGGACACTGAGGACACTGAGGGGACACTGGGGACACACTGGGGACACTGTGGGGACACTGTGGGGACACTGGGGACACACTGGGGACACTGAGGGGACACTGTGGGGACACTGAGGAGCGGCAGGCTCTGCCCCCCCCCCCAGATTCCGGCTCTTTCCGCCCCCGGTTGCCCCCGGGGTCGATTCCGCACCCCCCAAACCCCCCCGGGCACTGAGGAGGGGAAAGGGGAGCTGGGGGAATTCTCGGGAAGGAATTCCAGGATGGAATTCCCATGGAAGCTGCGGGTGCTCCCGGATCCCCGCAAGCGCCCAAGGGCAGCGCTGGAGCAGCCCGGAACAGCGGGAGGTGTCCCTGCCCATGGCAGGGCTGGAGCGGGACGGGATTTGAGGTCACTTCCCACCTGTCCCACCCCAAATCCCAAATCCCACCCCAAATCCCAAATCCCAAACCCCAAAATCCCAAATCCCAAACCCCAAATCCCAAATCCCAAACCCCAAATCCCAAATCCCAGCCCAAATCCCAAATCCCAGCCCAAATCCCAAATCCCAAACCCCAAAATCCCAAATCCCAAACCCCAAATCCCAAATCCCAAACCCCAAATCCCAAAATCCCAAACCCCAAATCCCAAATGCCAAATCCCAAACCCCACCCCAAATCCCAAACCCCAAATCCCAAACCCCAAATCCCAAAATCCCAAATCCCAAAATCCCAAATCCCAAATGCCACCCCAAATCCCAGCCCAAATCCCAAAATCCAAAATCCCAAATGCCAAATCCCAGCCCAAATCCCAAATCCCAAATCCCAAATCCCAAATCCCAAATCCCAAAATCCCAAATCCCAAATCCCAAATCCCAGCCCAAATCCCAAAATCCAAAATCCCAAATGCCAAATCCCAGCCCAAATCCCAAATCCCAAATCCCAAATCCCAAATCCCAAAATCCCAAATCCCAAATCCCAGCACAAATCCCAGCCCAAATCCCAAAATCCAAAATCCCAAATGCCAAATCCCAGCCCAAATCCCAAATCCCAAATCCCAAATCCCAAATCCCAAAATCCCAAATCCCAAATCCCAAATCCCAGCCCAAATCCCAAAATCCAAAATCCCAAATGCCAAATCCCAGCCCAAATCCCAAATCCCAAATTCCATCCCAATATCCCAAATCCCAAAATCCCAAATCCCAGCCCAAATGCCAAATCCCAGCCCAAATCCCAAAATCCAAAATCCCAAATCCCAGCCCAAATCCCAAAATCCCAAACTCCATCCCAAAATCCCAAATGCCAAATGCCAAAATCCCAAATCCCATCCCAAATCCCAAACCCCAAATCCCCAACCCCCAAACCCCAAACCCCAACCCCCCAAACCCCAAACCCCAATCCCAATCTCCAATCCCAAATCCCAAAATCCCAAATGCAAAATGCCAAATCCCCAATCCCAAACCCCAAATCCTAAAATCCCAAACCCCAAATCCCAAACCCCAAATCCCAAACCCCGTATCCCAAAATCCCAAATCCCAAAATCCCCAATCCTCAATCTCAACCCCGATCCCCATCCCCAAATCCCAAAACCCCAATCCCAAATCCCAGATCCCAAACCCCAAACCCCAATCCCAAATCCCAAATCCCAAACCCCAATCCCAAATCCCCAATCCCCAATCCCAAATCCCCGATCCCAAATCCCAAATCCCAAACCCCAATCCCAAATCCCAAACCCCAATCCCAAATCCCCAATCCCCAATCTCAACCCCGATCCCGATCCCCAAATCCCAAAACCCCAATCCCAAATCCCCGATCCCAAATCCCAAACCCCAAATCCCAAATCCCAAACCCCAATCCCAAATCCCAAACCCCAAACCCCAAACCCCAATCCCAAATCCCCGATCCCAAACCCCAATCCCAAATCCCCGATCCCAAACCCCAAACCCCAAATCCCCGATCCCAAATCCCAAACCCCAAACCCCAATCCCAAATCCCTGATCCCAAACCCCAAACCCCAAACCCCAAACCCCAAACCCCAAATCCCAAATCCCAGATCCCAAATCCCAGATCCCAGATCCCAAATCCCAAACCCCAATCCCAAACCCCAAACCCCAAATCCCAAATCCCCGATCCCAAACCCCAAACCCCAAACCCCAAACCCCAATCCCCGATCCCAAACCCCGATCCCGATCCCGACCCCTCACGTTTCCCATGCTGAAGTGCCGTCGGAACTCGCCCAGCAGGCTGTACACCAGCACCGTCCCGTCCTCCTGGATGCACAGCAGGTCCTCTCCTGCCGTCCAGCCCAGCTGCACCAGCCGCCCGCTCTTCCACTGCGGAACCACCAGAACCTCACCGTGAGCTCCAGAACCTCACCGTGAGCTCCAGAACCTCACCCACAGCTCCAGAACCTCACCGTGAGCTCCAGAACCTCACTGTGAGCTCCAGAACCTCACCCACAGCTCCAGAACCTCACCCGGAGCTCCAGAACCTCACTGTGAGATCCAGAACCTCACCGTGAGCTCCAGAACCTCACCGTGAGCTCCAGAACCTCACTGTGAGATCCAGAACCTCACCGTGAGCTCCAGAACCTCACCGTGAGCTCCAGAACCTCACTGTGAGCTCCAGAACCTCACCGTGAGCTCCAGAACCTCACCGTGAGCTCCAGAACCTCACCGTGAGCTCCAGAACCTCACTGTGAGATCCAGAACCTCACCGTGAGCTCCAGAACCTCACCGTGAGATCCAGAACCTCACCCACAGCTCCAGAACCTCACCCAGAGCTCCAGAACCTCACCCACAGCTCCAGAACCTCACCGTGAGCTCCAGAACCTCACCCAGAGCTCCAGAACCTCACCCACAGCTCCAGAACCTCACCCACAGCTCCAGAACCTCACCGTGAGATCCAGAACCTCACCCACAGCTCCAGAACCTCACCGTGAGATCCAGAACCTCACCGTGAGATCCAGAACCTCACCCACAGCTCCAGAACCTCACCGTGAGATCCAGAACCTCACCCACAGCTCCAGAACCTCACCGTGAGATCCAGAACCTCACCGTGAGCTCCAGAACCTCACCCAGAGCTCCAGAACCTCACCCACAGCTCCAGAACCTCACCCACAGCTCCAGAACCTCACCCACAGCTCCAGAACCTCACCGTGAGCTCCAGAACCTCACCCACAGCTCCAGAACCTCACCCAGAGCTCCAGAACCTCACCGTGAGATCCAGAACCTCACCCACAGCTCCAGAACCTCACCGTGAGCTCCAGAACCTCACCCAGAGCTCCAGAACCTCACCCACAGCTCCAGAACCTCACCCACAGCTCCAGAACCTCACCGTGAGCTCCAGAACCTCACCCACAGCTCCAGAACCTCACCCACAGCTCCAGAACCTCACCCACAGCTCCAGAACCTCACCGTGAGATCCAGAACCTCACCGTGAGCTCCAGAACCTCACCCACAGCTCCAGAACCTCACCCACAGCTCCAGAACCTCACCCACAGCTCCAGAACCTCACCCAGAGCTCCAGAACCTCACCCACAGCTCCAGAACCTCACCGTGAGCTCCAGAACCTCACCCAGAGCTCCAGAACCTCACCGTGAGCTCCAGAACCTCACCCAGAGCTCCAGAACCTCACCCAGAGCTCCAGAACCTCACCCAGAGCTCCAGAACCTCACCGTGAGCTCCAGAACCTCACCGTGAGCTCCAGAACCTCACCGTGAGCTCCAGAACCTCACCCAGAGCTCCAGAACCTCACCGTGAGCTCCAGAACCTCACCCACAGCTCCAGAACCTCACCCACAGCTCCAGAACCTCACCGTGAGATCCAGAACCTCACCGTGAGCTCCAGAACCTCACCCAGAGCTCCAGAACCTCACCGTGAGCTCCAGAACCTCACCGTGAGATCCAGAACCTCACCCACAGCTCCAGAACCTCACCGTGAGATCCAGAACCTCACCCAGAGCTCCAGAACCTCACCCACAGCTCCAGAACCTCACCCACAGCTCCAGAACCTCACCGTGAGCTCCAGAACCTCACCCAGAGCTCCAGAACCTCACCCAGAGCTCCAGAACCTCACCCAGAGCTCCAGAACCTCACCCGGAGCTCCAGAACCTCACCCAGAGCTCCAGAACCTCACCCAGAGCTCCAGAACCTCACCGTGAGCTCCAGAACCTCACCGTGAGATCCAGAACCTCACCGTGAGCTCCAGAACCTCACCCACAGCTCCAGAACCTCACCCAGAGCTCCAGAACCTCACCCAGAGCTCCAGAACCTCACCGTGAGCTCCAGAACCTCACCGTGAGATCCAGAACCTCACCGTGAGCTCCAGAACCTCACCGTGAGCTCCAGAACCTCACCCAGAGCTCCAGAACCTCACCGTGAGATCCAGAAACTCACCCACAGCTCCAGAACCTCACCGTGAGCTCCAGAACCTCACCGTGAGATCCAGAACCTCACCGTGAGCTCCAGAACCTCACCGTGAGATCCAGAACCTCACCGTGAGCTCCAGAACCTCACCCACAGCTCCAGAACCTCACCCACAGCTCCAGAACCTCGTCCAGAGCTCCAGAACCTCACTGTGAGCTCCAGAACCTCACCGTGAGCTCCAGAACCTCACCGTGAGATCCAGAACCTCACCCAGAGCTCCAGAACCTCACCCAGAGCTCCAGAACCTCACCCAGAGCTCCAGAACCTCACCGTGAGCTCCAGAACCTCACCCACAGCTCCAGAACCTCACCCGGAGCTCCAGAACCTCACCCACAGCTCCAGAACCTCACCCACAGCTCCAGAACCTCACCCAGAGCTCCAGAACCTCACCGTGAGCTCCAGAACCTCACCGTGAGCTCCAGAACCTCACCCAGAGCTCCAGAACCTCACCGTGAGCTCCAGAACCTCACCGTGAGCTCCAGAACCTCACCCAGAGCTCCAGAACCTCACCGTGAGATCCAGAACCTCACCCAGAGCTCCAGAACCTCACCCACAGCTCCAGAACCTCACCCAGAGCTCCAGAACCTCACCGTGAGCTCCAGAACCTCACCCAGAGCTCCAGAACCTCACCGTGAGCTCCAGAACCTCACCCAGAGCTCCAGAACCTCACCGTGAGATCCAGAACCTCACCGTGAGATCCAGAACCTCACCCAGAGCTCCAGAACCTCACCCACAGCTCCAGAACCTCACTGTGAGCTCCAGAACCTCACCGTGAGCTCCAGAACCTCACCGTGAGCTCCAGAACCTCACCCACAGCTCCAGAACCTCACCGTGAGATCCAGAACCTCACCCGGAGCTCCAGAACCTCACCGTGAGCTCCAGAACCTCGCCCACAGCTCCAGAACCTCACCGTGAGATCCAGAACCTCACACACAGCTCCAGAACCTCACCGTGAGATCCAGAACCTCACCCGGAGCTCCAGAACCTCACCGTGAGCTCCAGAACCTCACCCACAGCTCCAGAACCTCACCCACAGCTCCAGAACCTCACCGTGAGATCCAGAACCTCACCGTGAGATCCAGAACCTCACCCACAGCTCCAGAACCTCGTCCAGAGCTCCAGAACCTCACCCAGAGCTCCAGAACCTCACCCAGAGCTCCAGAACCTCACCCACAGCTCCAGAACCTCACCGTGAGCTCCAGAACCTCACCCACAGCTCCAGAACCTCACCGTGAGCTCCAGAACCTCACCCAGAGCTCCAGAACCTCACCCAGAGCTCCAGAACCTCACCGTGAGCTCCAGAACCTCACCCACAGCTCCAGAACCTCACCCGGAGCTCCAGAACCTCACCCAGAGCTCCAGAACCTCACCGTGAGCTCCAGAACCTCACCCAGAGCTCCAGAACCTCACCCACAGCTCCAGAACCTCACCGTGAGCTCCAGAACCTCACCGTGAGCTCCAGAACCTCACCCAGAGCTCCAGAACCTCACCGTGAGATCCAGAACCTCACCCAGAGCTCCAGAACCTCACCCACAGCTCCAGAACCTCACCCAGAGCTCCAGAACCTCACCGTGAGCTCCAGAACCTCACCCAGAGCTCCAGAACCTCACCGTGAGCTCCAGAACCTCACCCAGAGCTCCAGAACCTCACCGTGAGATCCAGAACCTCACCGTGAGATCCAGAACCTCACCCAGAGCTCCAGAACCTCACCCACAGCTCCAGAACCTCACTGTGAGCTCCAGAACCTCACCGTGAGCTCCAGAACCTCACCGTGAGCTCCAGAACCTCACCCACAGCTCCAGAACCTCACCGTGAGATCCAGAACCTCACACACAGCTCCAGAACCTCACCGTGAGATCCAGAACCTCACCCGGAGCTCCAGAACCTCACCGTGAGATCCAGAACCTCACCCACAGCTCCAGAACCTCACCCACAGCTCCAGAACCTCACCGTGAGATCCAGAACCTCACCGTGAGATCCAGAACCTCACCCACAGCTCCAGAACCTCGTCCAGAGCTCCAGAACCTCACCCAGAGCTCCAGAACCTCACCCAGAGCTCCAGAACCTCACCCACAGCTCCAGAACCTCACCGTGAGCTCCAGAACCTCACCCACAGCTCCAGAACCTCACCGTGAGCTCCAGAACCTCACCGTGAGATCCAGAACCTCACCCAGAGCTCCAGAACCTCACCGTGAGCTCCAGAACCTCACCCACAGCTCCAGAATCTCACCCGGAGCTCCAGAACCTCACCCAGAGCTCCAGAACCTCACCGTGAGCTCCAGAACCTCACCCAGAGCTCCAGAACCTCACCGTGAGCTCCAGAACCTCACCCAGAGCTCCAGAACCTCACCCAGAGCTCCAGAACCTCACCGTGAGCTCCAGAACCTCACCCACAGCTCCAGAACCTCACCGTGAGCTCCAGAACCTCACCCAGAGCTCCAGAACCTCACCGTGAGCTCCAGAACCTCACCGTGAGCTCCAGAACCTCACCCAGAGCTCCAGAACCTCACCGTGAGCTCCAGAACCTCACCCAGAGCTCCAGAACCTCACCGTGAGATCCAGAACCTCACCGTGAGCTCCAGAACCTCACCCACAGCTCCAGAACCTCACTGTGAGCTCCAGAACCTCACCATGAGCTCCAGAACCTCACCGTGAGATCCAGAACCTCACCCAGAGCTCCAGAACCTCACCCACAGCTCCAGAACCTCACCGTGAGATCCAGAACCTCACACACAGCTCCAGAACCTCACCGTGAGATCCAGAACCTCACCCAGAGCTCCAGAACCTCACCGTGAGCTCCAGAACCTCACCGTGAGCTCCAGAACCTCACCGTGAGCTCCAGAACCTCACCCAGAGCTCCAGAACCTCACCGTGAGCTCCAGAACCTCACCGTGAGATCCAGAACCTCACCCACAGCTCCAGAACCTCACCCACAGCTCCAGAACCTCACCCACAGCTCCAGAACCTCACCCACAGCTCCAGAACCTCACCCGGAGCTCCAGAACCTCACCGTGAGCTCCAGAACCTCACCCAGAGCTCCAGAACCTCACCGTGAGCTCCAGAACCTCACCCAGAGCTCCAGAACCTCACCCACAGCTCCAGAACCTCACCCAGAGCTCCAGAACCTCACCCACAGCTCCAGAACCTCACCGTGAGATCCAGAACCTCACCCAGAGCTCCAGAACCTCACCCACAGCTCCAGAACCTCACCCAGAGCTCCAGAACCTCACCCACAGCTCCAGAACCTCACCGTGAGATCCAGAACCTCACCGTGAGATCCAGAACCTCACCCAGAGCTCCAGAACCTCACCCAGAGCTCCAGAACCTCACCGTGAGCTCCAGAACCTCACCCAGAGCTCCAGAACCTCACCGTGAGATCCAGAACCTCACCCACAGCTCCAGAACCTCACCCAGAGCTCCAGAACCTCACCCAGAGCTCCAGAACCTCACCGTGAGCTCCAGAACCTCACCGTGAGATCCAGAACCTCACCGTGAGCTCCAGAACCTCACCCAGAGCTCCAGAACCTCACCCACAGCTCCAGAACCTCACCCAGAGCTCCAGAACCTCACCGTGAGCTCCAGAACCTCACCCAGAGCTCCAGAACCTCACCCAGAGCTCCAGAACCTCACCCACAGCTCCAGAACCTCACCCAGAGCTCCAGAACCTCACCGTGAGATCCAGAACCTCACCGTGAGATCCAGAACCTCACCCAGAGCTCCAGAACCTCACCCAGAGCTCCAGAACCTCACCGTGAGCTCCAGAACCTCACCCACAGCTCCAGAACCTCACCCACAGCTCCAGAACCTCACCCAGAGCTCCAGAACCTCACCCACAGCTCCAGAACCTCACCCAGAGCTCCAGAACCTCACCCACAGCTCCAGAACCTCACCCACAGCTCCAGAACCTCACCCACAGCTCCAGAACCTCACCGTGAGCTCCAGAACCTCACCCACAGCTCCAGAACCTCACCCACAGCTCCAGAACCTCACCCACAGCTCCAGAACCTCACCGTGAGATCCAGAACCTCACCGTGAGCTCCAGAACCTCACCCACAGCTCCAGAACCTCACCCAGAGCTCCAGAACCTCACCCAGAGCTCCAGAACCTCACCCACAGCTCCAGAACTTCACCCACAGCTCCAGAACCTCACCGTGAGCTCCAGAACCTCACCCAGAGCTCCAGAACCTCACCCAGAGCTCCAGAACCTCACCGTGAGATCCAGAACCTCACCCACAGCTCCAGAACCTCACCGTGAGATCCAGAACCTCACCGTGAGATCCAGAACCTCACCGTGAGCTCCAGAACCTCACCGTGAGCTCCAGAACCTCACCGTGAGCTCCAGAACCTCACCCAGAGCTCCAGAACCTCACCGTGAGATCCAGAACCTCACCGTGAGCTCCAGAACCTCACCCAGAGCTCCAGAACCTCACCGTGAGCTCCAGAACCTCACCGTGAGATCCAGAACCTCACCCAGAGCTCCAGAACCTCACCCACAGCTCCAGAACCTCACCCACAGCTCCAGAACCTCACCGTGAGATCCAGAACCTCACCCAGAGCTCCAGAACCTCACCCAGAGCTCCAGAACCTCACCGTGAGCTCCAGAACCTCACCGTGAGCTCCAGAACCTCACCCAGAGCTCCAGAACCTCACCGTGAGCTCCAGAACCTCACCCAGAGCTCCAGAACCTCACCCACAGCTCCAGAACCTCACCCAGAGCTCCAGAACCTCACCGTGAGCTCCAGAACCTCACCCAGAGCTCCAGAACCTCACTGTGAGCTCCAGAACCTCACCCACAGCTCCAGAACCTCACCCAGAGCTCCAGAACCTCACCGTGAGCTCCAGAACCTCACCCAGAGCTCCAGAACCTCACCGTGAGCTCCAGAACCTCACCCAGAGCTCCAGAACCTCACCCACAGCTCCAGAACCTCACCCAGAGCTCCAGAACCTCACCCAGAGCTCCAGAACCTCACCGTGAGCTCCAGAACCTCACCCAGAGCTCCAGAACCTCACCTGCCCTGGCTCTGCATGTCCCTGCAGTTGTGGCAATGTCCCCATGTCCCCCCCAGCCCCTGGCAGGGGAGAGGAGAACGTTCCTGTGGCTCCAAACCCCATCCCATCCTCCACCCCATCCTGGCCACCAGGGACAGGATTCTCCTGCTCCAAACCCCATCCCATCCTCTTCCTCCAGCCCAGGGCAGCTCCCTCTCGCCCCGTCCCCAAACCCGGGCTGTCCGTCCCCAAACCTGGGCTGTCTGTCCCCAAACCTGGGCTGTCTGTCCCCAAACCCGGGCTGTCTGTCCCCAAACCCAGGGTGTCTGTCCCCAAACCTGGGCTGTCTGTCCCCAAACCTGGGCTGTCTGTCCCCAAACCCGGGCTGTCCGTCCCCAAACCTGGGCTGTCTGTCCCCAAACCCGGGGTGTCTGTCCCCAAACCTGGGCTGTCTGTCCCCAAACCCAGGGTGTCTGTCCCCAAACCCGGGCTGTCTGTCCCCAAACCCGGGCTGTCCGTCCCCAAACCTGGGCTGTCCGTCCCCAAACCTGGGCTGTCTGTCCCCAAACCTGGGCTGTCTGTCCCCAAACCCAGGGTGTCTGTCCCCAAACCCGGGCTGTCTGTCCCCAAACCCGGGCTGTCTGTCCCCAAACCCAGGGTGTCTGTCCCCAAACCCGGGCTGTCTGTCCCCAAACCCAGGGTGTCTGTCCCCAAACCCGGGCTGTCCGTCCCCAAACCCGGGCTGTCTGTCCCCAAACCTGGGCTGTCTGTCCCCAAACCCGGGCTGTCTGTCCCCAAACCCAGGGTGTCTGTCCCCAAACCCGGGCTGTCTGTCCCCAAACCCGGGCTGTCTGTCCCCAAACCTGGGCTGTCTGTCCCCAAACCCAGGGTGTCTGTCCCCAAACCCGGGCTGTCTGTCCCCAAACCTGGGATGTCTGTCCCCAAACCTGGGCTGTCTGTCCCCAAACCCAGGGTGTCTGTCCCCAAACCCGGGCTGTCTGTCCCCAAACCCGGACTGTCTGTCCCCAAACCCGGGCTGTCTGTCCCCAAACCCAGGGTGTCTGTCCCCAAACCCGGGCTGTCTGTCCCCAAACCCGGGCTGTCTGTCCCCAAACCCGGGCTGTCTGTCCCCAAACCTGGGCTGTCTGTCCCCAAACCCGGGCTGTCTGTCCCCAAACCCGGGCTGTCTGTCCCCAAACCTGGGCTGTCTGTCCCCAAACCCGGGCTGTCTGTCCCCAAACCCGGGCTGTCTGTCCCCAAACCCGGGCTGTCTGTCCCCTCCCGGCTCACCGGGACACTGGCCAGGAGCAGCCCCGAGGACGTGTAGATCTCCAGGAGCGGGCGGGCGCCGGGGGTCTTGTCCCGCCGGGAATTCCTCAGCAGAGCTGGGAGAAGGAGGGGACATTCCCGGAGCTGTCACCGGCACTGCCCGGATCAGGGCGGGGGTCTGGGGGGGCTGCACCCACCTATGGGACCCCCATAGGGGGCAGCTGCCACCACGCAGTCACGCAGGTCCTCCCGCAGCCCCCATTCCATGGAGTAGAGCTCCAGCTTCCTGCAGGGACACGGATGGGATGGATGATGGATGATGGATGATGGATGGATGGATCATGGATGGATGATGGATGATGGATGGATGGATGATGGATGGATGGATGATGGATGGATGGATGATGGATGATGGATGGATGATGGATGGATGGATGATGGATGATGGATGGATGATGGATGATGGATGGATGATGGATGATGGATGGATGGATGATGGATGATGGATGGATGATGGATGGATGATGGATGGATGGATGATGGATGATGGATGGATGGATGATGGATGGATGATGGATGGATGGATGGATGGATGATGGATGGATGATGGATGGATGATGGATGATGGATGGATGATGGATGGATGATGGATGGATGGATGATGGATGGATGATGGATGATGGATGATGGATGATGGATGATGGATGGATGGATGATGGATGGATGGATGGATGGATGATGGATGATGGATGGATGGATGATGGATGGATGGATGATGGATGGATGATGGATGATGGATGGATGGATGGATGATGGATGGATGATGGATGATGGATGATGGATGGATGATGGATGGATGATGGATGGATGATGGATGGATGATGGATGGATGGATGGATGATGGATGGATGATGGATGGATGGATGATGGATGGATGGATGATGGATGGATGGATGATGGATGGATGATGGATGGATGGATGGATGATGGATGATTGATGGATGATGGATGGATGATGGATGGATGGATGGATGGATGGATGGATGATGGATGATGGATGGATGGATGGATGATGGATGATTGATGGATGATGGATGGATGATGGATGGATGATGGATGGATGATGGATGATGGATGGATGGATGGATGGATGGATGGATGGATGGATGATGGATGGATGATGGATGGATGGATGATGGATGATGGATGGATGGATGGATGATGGATGGATGATGGATGGATGATGGATGGATGATGGATGGATGATGGATGGATGATGGATGGATGATGGATGGATGGATGATGGATGGATGATGGATGATGGATGGATGATGGATGGATGGATGATGGATGGATGGATGGAGGGATGGATGGATGATGGATGATGGATGATGGATGGATGGATGATGGATGGATGATGGATGGATGGATGGATGATGGATGATGGATGATGGATGGATGGATGATGGATGGATGATGGATGGATGATGGATGATGGATGATGGATGGATGATGGATGGATGGATGATGGATGGATGGATGATGGATGGATGGATGATGGATGGATGGATGATGGATGGATGGATGGATGATGGATGGATGATGGATGGATGATGGATGGATGGATGGATGATGGATGGATCGATGGATGATGGAAGTATGATGGATGGATGATGGATGGATGATGGATGATGGATGGATGATGGATGGATGGACGGACAGACAAACAGCAGGTGCAGGGATGGAGGAACCACAGACGGTGCCCACCTCTAAACCAGCCCTGGCTCAGATCCAACAGATCCCAGGCTCCCCGAATCCCCCCTGGGAACCCCAGAGACCCCCAGGAATGCCCCAGCCCGCCCCGAGGAGCGGGAGCCCCCCCGGGACCCCCCAGCGACCCTCAGGAGCCTCCTCCACCCCGAGACACCCCCTGGGACCCCTCAGCCATGCCCGGGACCCCTTTCCCAGCCAGCCCCAACATCCACGAGACCCCTCCGGGAAACCTCAAAACCCCACAGACACCCCGGGACCCCCAGACTCGTGAGGACCCCCGGGACCCCCAGGCGGCCCCACAGACCCCGGCCCAGGCCCCGAACCCCGCCCCGGCCATCTCCGGGACCCCCACGCAGCCTCGGGCCGGTGCCGCCTCCGCTGCCCCTCACCGGTAGAAGGTCTCCTCGCCCAGCGGGTTCCAGTTGGCCGTGTAACAATCCATGGCGCGGCCGGGACGGGGGAACCGGGATGGGGAGAGGAGAACCGGGACCGAAACCGAGATCGGGACCCGGCGGTCCCGGTGCTTCCCTCACGGCGCTTCCCCCACGGCGCTTCCCTCACGGCGCTACGCTGCGTACGTCACGTCCTGACGCCGGGCTGGGCGGCGCCATCTTGAGTAAGGGCACGGGCAAGTGAATTGGGAGCCTCCGCCATCTTGGGTGAGGGCAGAGGAAAGGCGGAACCGCCGCCATCTTGGGTGAGGGCAGAGGAAAGGCGGAACCGCCGCCATCTTGGGTGAGGGCAGAGGAAAGGCGGAACCGCCGCCATCTTGGGTGAGGGCACAGGCCTAGTCCCCCAAAGTGTCGCCTGTCCCCAAAAGATTTCCCCTCTCCCCCAAAATCTCCGTTGTCCCCGAGTGTGTTCCCAATTGCCTCTTTTCCCCAAAAGTGTCCCCCAGGATGGCCCCCGTTCCACCAAGGTACTGACACGCGGATGGAAAACTCCAGAAGTCGCAGCGCAGTTATGAGAGCAGGTATGAATTTATTCAGCGCTGAGGGATCATTCCTCCTGAGGCACGCACACCTCGGAGACTCGTTTCTCCCTTTTTTATTCTCTACAGGCTAGGGTTACACGATATGCCTAATACATATTCATTTGCTAACCCTTATTGTCCCTGCTTTGTATTAAAATTAGCAGAAGTCCAAAGAATCCACAAAGAATCCAAGGAACGCCCTCATCCTGCGGCGCCTTTATCCTCGCGCCCAATTTATTTATTTCATTGCACTCCTTATCTTTAGTCTTTATTCTCCTCTTGCGGGAGCACTCAGCACTTCACACGGGTTTTGTAGCCCCTTCTTCTGCTCAAAGCATTTCTTTATACGCCATTCCTGATTCTTAATTTCTCTGTTTGAGGCTGGGGTGACATCGCCTGGTGGCCCGGGGCCGGGTTTTGGGGCCACGGCAGCGCCTCACGGGGCCGGGACTGGGGAAACGCCTCCTGTGTCACGTTTGGGGTTTGTCCTGGGACAACAGGTTTGGGGTTTCACCCAGGACAATGCCTCGTGTGCCAGGTTTGGGGTTTCACCTGGGGGAACACCTGGTGTGCCAGGTTTGGGGTTTGTCCTGGGGGAACACCTCCTGTGCCAGGTTTGGGGTTTCTCCTGGGGCAATGCCTCATGTGCCAGGTTTGGGGTTTCTCCTGGGGCAATGCCTCATGTGCCAGGTTTGGGGTTCCTCCCAGAAAAACGCCTTGTGTGCCAGGTTTGGGGTTTCTCTTGAGGGAACACCTCGTGTGCCACGTTTGGGGTTTCACCCAGGACAACACCTCCTGTGCCATGTTTGGGGTTTCACCCAGGACAACACCTCCTGTGCCAGGTTTGGGGTTCCTCCCGGCGCAGCACCGCCCGTTCCAGGCGCCGCTCGGGCCCTACTTGGCGCCATCCCCCAAATCGTGGCGGTAGCGCAGGACCTGGAAGTTCAGCAAGGTGCCCAGCAGCGAGGGGTAGGAAGCGCCCACCCTACGGAACCCCACGCCCTCGTAGAGCCGCTGCGCCGCCACCTGCACCACGGAGGTGCTGAGCACCACGGCGCCGTAACCGCGGGCGCGGGCGAAAGCCAGCACCTCCCGGCACAGCGCCTGCGCCAACCCTCGGCCCCGGTGCTCCCGGCCCACCGACATCCTCCTCAGCTCCAGCTCGCCGCCGCCCGCCGGCTCCACCGCCACCATGCCCGCCACCGCGCCGCCCTCCTCGGCCACCCAGAAGCGGCAGTCGGGCGAGCGCAGGTAGGCGCCGGCCACGTCGCAGAGGTCGGTGCCCAGCGCCTCGCGCACGTACTCGGCGCACGCCGAGCGCACCAGCAGCCACAGCAGCACCAGCGCCAGCGCCACCGCGCCCAGCCCCAGCACCCAGGAGCCGGCGGCCGCCCGCGCGGCCACGAAGACGGCCAGCAGCGCCAGGCGCACCCGCGACGCCCGCAGCACGTGCCGGAAGCTGGCCGGAGCGTGCTCCAGGATGCCGCGGGCGAAGAGAGCTCGGACGGCCTCGTAGTCCTGCTCCTGGTACTGCCGGATGCGGAACGACGCCATGGGGGCACCTGTGCGGGGATAGAGGGGGGTCAGGGCAGTGCCGGGAGCGGGGATGGACGGGGGAAAACACATCCGGTCACTGGGGTGGGGCAGGGGGGTCAGGGCAGTGCCCACATTCGCAGGGAACCCCAGATCCCATCTTTGGGGTGGTACAGGGGGGTCAGGGCAGTGCTCACATTCGCAGGGACCCCCAGGGTACCCCCAAAACATTTGAGGGATAGCACAGGGGGTCAGGGCAGTGTCCACCCAGGGATCCCCAGGGTGCCCCCAGACCCAGCCCATGGGTGGTACAGGGGGGTCAGGGCAGTGCCCACATTCGCAGGGAACCCCAGATCCCATCTTTGGGTGGTACAGGGGGGTCAGGGCAGTGCTCACGTTCAGAGGAAACCCCGGGGTGCCCCCAGACCCAGCCCATGGGTGGCACAGGGGGTCAGGGCAGTGCCCACATTCGCAGGGAACCCCAGATCCCATCTTTGGGGTGGTACAGGGGGGTCAGGGCAGTGCCCACATTCGCAGGGACCACCAGGGTACCCACAAAACATTTGAGGGATAGCACAGGGGGTCAGGGCAGTGCTCACGTTCAGAGGAAACCCCGGGGTGCCCCCAGACCCAGCCCATGGGTGGTACAGGGGGTCAGGGCCGTGCTGACATTCACAGGGACCCCCAGAACACCCAAGACCCAGCCCTGGGGTGGCACAGGGGGGTCAGGGCAGTGCCGGTGCCGTTCCCACCCGGGGGATCCCCCCAAAATCAAGGAGGGGAAGAAGCGGGGGGTCCCTTCCCGCTCTCGAAGGGCCCTCAGGGGTTCATCCCCCGAGCCCAGCGGGGCAGGGGCTGGGCCTGGCACACCCGGGGGGCACAGGGGGAGAGCAGCAGGATTTGGGGGTGCCCCCCTCACCTCCCCGGGACCCCGACACTCCCCGGGAGCCGCGGCACGACCCGCCCCGGGCAAAGGTGGGAAGTGCCAGTGCCAGAGGGGGCAAAGGGACAGGAGGGGACACGGGGACAGGCGGGGACACGGGGACACCCCCCTCCCGAAGGGAAAAGGATGTGGGGGGGGGTCCCCAAATTACCCCAAACCCCGCAGGGTCCGCTCAAACCTCACCCCAGCCCCCCCCAAAAAAAATCCCCTCCCAGCCGCCCCCCCCACCTGCTGCTACCGGCGCTGTCGCTCCTCAAACCGGGGCCGGCGGCTCCGCAGCTCCTCGGGGCGAAGCGGGGGGTCCCTTACGGGGTCCCGGGGGGGCTCGCTGACCCCCCCAGCACCACGCCGAAGGGGTTTGGGTTATTTTTTTTTGGGGGGGTGGGGGTTTTGTTTCCCGCAAGCCCCAGGCCGGGCTGCGCCGGCGGCTCCCGGCGCTGGAGGATGCCGGATGCGTTCAGCCCATGGGTGCGGGGCTCGCTCGGCTCTGGGGGGGCTCCGGGGGCAGCCCGGGGAGGGGAAGGGGGGGACACCCCCAATTCGGGCCGTGCCAGGCCGGCGGAGGCTCCGGCGGCGCTGCCAGCGCAGGCGCCGAGCGGGGAGTGCTGCCCCTGCCGATGATGCCACAAACCCATCCCGGGGGGGCTCTGGGGTCACCGCGGGGGGATTTAGGGGGAGCAGCAGCCCAGCAGAGCACGGGGGACCCCCCCAAATCCCGGGGATGGGGCACCAAGGGGGGTGGGAGGGGGGGTCCAGCCCCTCCCGGTGCGGGGAGCCAGAGTCACCCCGGGGGCTGGGGAGGGGTCACGGTGGCGATGACCCCCCCCCCGTGCTGGAGCCTCCCCCTGGGGGCGTCCCGGGGGTCCCGGTGCTGTTGGGGACCCCCCGAGGAGCGGCCCAGCCCAGCGTTGAGGGCTCTCCTTTATTTGGGGAGGGGGCACAGGGACGGGAGGGTCCCTTCAGCCTCCTTGGGGACCCCCCCACCCCCAGGGGGGACATGGTGACCTCAGGGCCGAGCGGGGCACAGCCCCCTCACCCTGGCAGGGCCGCCGGGGGAATTATGGGGGGGGGTCACCCCATTTTTGGACCCTGCGGGCCCCCCCAGCTCCCCCCCCGGCTCTGCTCGGGACTCGGGGTGCTCCGTGCCGCTGCCCCCCGTGTTCCGGGGGCTCCAGGGGGTGCCCGGTTCCTCTGAGCCCCCCGCAGCCCCCAGCCCCTCTCTCGGTGTCCCCAAAGTCCCAACACCCCCCAGTGCCCCCTCAAGGCCCCAGGACCCCCCCATTGTCCCCGTGAGGTCCCCGGAACCTCACAGAGCCCCCCCGGTAGCCCCCAGACCGTCCCGGTGGCACCGGCACTGTCCGGCCGCCCCACGCTGCAGGCCCCCATTGTCCCCGTGGGAATGGCCCCAGTGTCCCCTCGCTGTCCCCTCGGTGTCCGCTCAGGGTCCCCTCAGGGTCCCCTCAGGGTCCCCCCTGTATCCCCTCAGGGTCCCCCCAGCCCCACCCCCTTCGCGCCACAGACGAATCTCGCACCCTATTGGTCCGCGCAGCCGTCCCGCCCCGCCCCTCCCGCCGAAATCAGCCAATAGGAGCCCAAAGCTGAGGAGAGGGGCGTGACAACGCTCACGTGCGCGTCGAGGGCGGAACCACGTGATCCAATGGGGACGGGGCGAAAGGGGCGGGGCCGTGGGGGAGCAATTGATAAGGGGAAAGGGGCGTGGTTTAGTGGGCGTGGCTTACGACCATCGCCCATTTATGACCACGGAAGGGGGCGTGGTCATACGAGGGGCGTGGCCTCGCCGAGTCCCCACGCGAGGGTCTGGGGCGGGGTCGAGCCCCGTTCCCGGTCCCATTCCTGGTCCTATTCCCATTCCCATTCCCGGTCCCGGTCCCGGTCCCATTCCTGTTCCCGGCCTCTTCGCCACTCCACGCCCGCAGAGTCGCAGCGGCAGCGCAGCCAAACTTTACTGGGAGCCGTCCCAGCGCAGTCCCCCGGCCGAGCCCGCGGCCCCGGGACCCCCCGCTCACTCCCCGGGACCCCCCCGCTCACTCCCCGCGGTCCCGGGGCCGCCCCGTTCAGTGCCCGCGGCCGTGGGCTCGCAGGCGGCGGAGGCGCAGCCGCTGCAGCCGCAGGGCCGGGTCGGGGCCCGGGCGGGTCCCCCCGGGCCGGTGGCGGCTCCTCGCCCTCGCCAGGCGGAAGCTGCACGGCGTGGGAACGTTCTCGAAGTAGACCCGGCACGGCCGCGTGGCCGCCTCGTAGCCCTCGGCCCGCGCCGTCCCCTCGTACTCGCCCGGGTTCAGCAGCCGCCAGTAGTCACCGCCCGAGGCTGCGGCGGGGGCGGCTGTCACCTCCTGTCGCCATCCCTGTCCCTGCTGCCATCCCCACCCTGTTCCTGTCCTCGTCCCCAGCCCCAATCCCGTTCTTGTCCCAGCCCCAATCCCATTCCTAGCCCCAATCCCATTCCTAGCCCCAATCCCATTCCCAGCCCCAATCCCGTTCCCAGCCCCAATCCCATTCCCAGCCCCAATCCTGTTCCCATTCCCAGCCCCAATCCCGTTCCCAGCCCCAATCCCGTTCCCAGCCCCAATCCCGTTCCCATTCCCAGCCCCAATCCCATTCCCAGCCCCAATCCCATTCCCAGCCCCAATCCCATTCCCAGCCCCAATCCCAGCCCCAATCCCATTCCCAGCCCCAATCCCGTTCCCAGCCCCAATCCCGTTCCCAGCCCCAATCCCGTTCCCAGCCCCAATCCCGTTCCCAGCCCCAATCCCGTTCCCAGCCCCAATCCCGTTCCCAGCCCCAATCCCATTCCCAGCCCCAATCCCATTCCCAGCCCCAATCCCATTCCCAGCCCCAATCCTGTTCCCATTCCCAGCCCCAATCCCGTTCCCATTCCCAGTCTGACCCCACTTCCATTGCCAGTCCCATTGCCAGTCCCATCCCCCTTCCATCCCCATCCCATTCATATCCGCAGTCCCATTCCTGTCCCCGTCCCCTTTCCCAGTCTAATCCTATTTCCATCCCCATCGGCAATTCCCAATCCCATTCCCAGATCCCATCTCATTCCTTTCCCTGTCCCCATCTCCACCCCCATCACCCCATTCCCATCCCATCCCATCCCTGGCCTTATCCCACCTTCATTCCCAATCCCATTTCTGCCCCCACCCCAAATCCCACCCCACAGCCATCCCGGTGTCCCTGTGTCCCGGTTGTGTCCCGGTTGTGTCCCGGTTGTGTCCCGGTACCGGTGCGGATGTCGTGGTTGATGCCATCCACGGAGATGATGGCGTTGGGGATGCCCTGCTCGGTGTCATCGTCCCGAACCACGCCCTTGATGCCACGGTGCACCTGGAGGGGGTCGGGATGGTGGCACAGCTGTGTCCCCTCCCCTGTGCCAGTGCCACCCGAAGCCTTTGGGGACAGCCGTGTCCCGCTGTCACCCTGCCCGTGTCCTCCCGGCAGTGTCCCTGGACTGTCCCAGTGCCACCCACAGCCTTTGGGGACAGCTGTGTCCCACTGCCACCCTGCTGCCACCCTGCCCATGTCCTCCCTGCAGTGTCCCTCCCTTGTCCCAGTGCCACCCGCAGCCTTTGGGGACAGCCGTGTCCTGCTGTCACCCTGCTGACCCCCCTTGCCGTGCCCGTGTCCTCCTGGCAGTGTCCCCAGCCTGTCCCACCCCCCAAAGGCTTGTGGAGAACCCCTGGGGCTTCCCTGTCCCTGACCTGCCTGTGACCCCATTGTCCCCATGACCCCAGATCCCCTTCCCCAGTGTCCCCATTGTCCCTATGACCCCAGACCCCCCCAGTGTCCCCACATCCCCCAAATCCCCCTAAATACCCCATCCTGGACCCCCCTTTCCCAGTGTCCCCATTGACCCAGCACCCCCAGACCACCGCAGTGTCCCCATATCCCTAACCCCCCCAAATCCCCAATCTGGACCGCCCTTCCTCAGTGTCCCCATGACCCCAGTCCCCTCTTTCCCAGTGTCCCCAGTGTCCCCATGACCCCAGACCCCCCTTCCCCAGTGCCCCCATTGCCCCATCACCCTCCTCACAAACATCCCTGGGGTGCCTTTGGTGTCCCCTGCGCCACATCCCCAACCCCTGGCTGTCCCCTGAGCCCCCCCCCCGTGCCCCCCCCTCCCCCCCGGGGGCCCCCTGGGTGCCCCCCAAGCCCCCCGGGAGCCCCCTGAGCCCCCCGGGGGTGCCCCACCTGCTCCATGAAGAGCAGCAGAGACTCGCGGTTGTTGTCCCACTCGTGGGGCAGCTCGGACGCGTGCGGGAATTTGTCGCAGGAAAGCTCCACGGTGATCTCGAAGCAGTTGGTGTGCAGGTAACTGAAATCGTTCATACCTGTGAGGCAAAGGGGGGCAAAAATAAAGAAAAAAGTTAAATTTTTATCTTGAAATTTTAGGGTTTTTTATGTTTATTGGGATGATTATGTTAAGTTTATATTTAAATTCTAGGATTTTAAAATCTAAATGTCTTATATCTTAATAAAGATAAAGAAAGATAGAGATAAAAAATAAAATAAAGATAAATAAATATAACTAAAGATAACTAAACCCAAACAAAGCCGTGATGAAGCATGCAAGCCTCTTTGGGAGATGACCCCATCCCCAATAACCCACCCCCAATAACCGCCCTGATAACCCACCCCCAATAACCCACCCCAATAATCCACCCTCATTAACCCACCCCCAATAACTGCCCTGATAACCCACCCCCAATAACCCACCCCAATAATCCACCCTCCTTAAACCACCCCCAATAACCGCCCTGATAACCCACCCCCAATAACCGCCCTGATAATCCACCCTCATTAACCCACCCCCAATAACCCACCCCAATAACCCACACTCAGTAACCCACACCCAATAACCCAGCCCCATAACACACCCGATAACCCACACCTGATAACCAACACCCAATAACCCACCCCAATAACCCACACTCAATAACCCACACCCAATAACCCAGCCCCATAACCCACCCGATAACCCACACCTGATAACCCACACCCAATAACCCACCCTGATAACCCACCTCGATAACTACCCTGATAACCCACCCTCATTAACCCACCCCCAAAAACCCACCCCAATAACCCACACCCAATAACCCACCCTCATTAACCCACCCCCAATAACCCACCCAATAACCCACACCCAATAACCCACCCCAATAACCCACACTCAATAGCCCACACCCAATAACCCACACCCAATAACCCACCCCGATAACCCACCTCGATAATCACCCCGATAACCCACCTCGATAACCCACCCCAATAACCCACCCTCATTAACCCACCCCAATAACCCACCCTCATTAACCCACCCCCAATAACCCACCCCAATAATCCACCCCAATAACCCACCCCGATAACCCACCTCGATAATCACCCCGATAACCCACCCCAATAACCCACCTCGATAATCACCCCGATAACCCACCCCATTAACCCACCCCCAATAACCCACCCCGATAACCCACCTCGATAATCACCCCGATAACCCACCCCAATAACCCACCCCAACAACCCACCCCGATAACCCACACCCGATAACCCACCCCAACAACCCACCCCAATAACCCACACCCGATAACCCACACCCAATAACCAACACCTTTAAAATTCAATTCTCCCCCATTTAAACCTCAGAAACCTCAACCCCAAAAAATCCGAACCCTTTCCCCTCTCCCCTTACTCACTGCCAGCCACTGTGTGCCACTGGGCTCCGTTGATGATGTTACCTGATAGAAATGTATATATTATATATATGATATGATATGATATTATATTATACTATACCATATGATATGATATGATATGATATGATATGATATGATATTATATTATATATTACATGGCATTGCATTACATTGCATTACATTACATTACATTATGTTATATTATATTATATTGCATTATATCACATTATATCATATCACATATATGATATTATATCATATTATTTGACATTATATGACATTATATCATATTACAATATTTGACACTATATTACACTTATATTATATTATATTATATTGTATTGTATTGTATTGTATTGTATTATATTATATTGTATTATATTGTATTATATTGTATTATATTGTATTATATTGTATTGTATTATATTATATTATATTATATTATATTATATTATATTATATATTACATGGCATTGCATTACATTGCATTACATTACATTACATTATGTTATATTATATTATATTGCATTATATCACATTATATCATATCACATATATGATATTATATCATATTATTTGACATTATATGACATTATATCATATTACAATATTTGACACTATATTACACTTATATTATATTATATTATATTGTATTGTATTGTATTGTATTATATTATATTGTATTGTATTGTATTATATTGTATTATATTGTATTATATTATATTATATTATATTATATTATATTATATTATATTATATTATATTATATATTACATGGCATTGCATTACATTGCATTACATTACATTATGTTATATTATATTATATTGCATTATATCACATTATATCATATCACATATATGATATTATATCATATTATTTGACATTATATGACATTATATCATATTTGACACTATATTATATTATATTATATTATATTATATTATATTATATTATATTATATTATATTATATTATATTATATTATATTATATTATATTATATTATATTATATTATATTATATTATATTATATTATATTGTATTGTATTATATTGTATTATATTATATTGTATTGTATTATATTGTATTATATTATATTGTATTATATTGTATTATATTATATTGTATTATATTATATTATATTATATAACATTACATTACATTATACTATATTATATTGCATTATATCGCATTATATTGCACTATATCGCATTATATCGTATCACATATTATATGACATTATATTATATTATTTGACATTATATTATATTATATCATATCATATATCATATCACATTTTATCACATTATATCATATCACATTTTATCACGTTATATTGTATCACATTATATCACATATCACATTATATTATATCACATTATATCATATTATATTATATCACATTGTATTATATCTTATCACATAATATCATATTATCAGCTTAAAACCCAGCGGCACCAAGAAAATTGATCTATTGGGAAGGGGGTGAGTGAAGAACTAAACAAAATATATTTAGTTAATTAATTAATGAATTATATCAAATGTAAAATAAAAAAATATATAAAATAAAGATAAATAAAGTGAAATAAAGATAAATATGGATAAATG